>NC_067473.1:176814378-177414378 GCF_947179515.1 Apodemus sylvaticus | reverse complement strand
ACACAGAATAAAATGGAACTCTCTAAAAAACGTCCGTCCTTGGCCCCAAAAGCTCTGGGTGAATTTGTTACTTAACTGTACATAATTTAGAAGACAGGACAGAAACTAAATAATGGGAATAAATAAAAGTGATCTTGGGTTTATGTGAACTGTAAACATAGAAACCCCACCACGTTTTTAGAATGTTAATAAGCAGGCGATAAAGCAGATAAGGCTTTTACTACCACATCGAAAGCACTTAAGCTAATCCATTTGTATTTTTTGAACGATGCAAGAAAATGTACCTATCACAGATAACACCATTTCTGGAAAGACCTGGAGATGGAAGATTGATTTGGAATTGTGAAGCCTTTTATCAGCTGCACAGAGTTTGTGTAGGCATCAGCTGATGCAATCAAAACCTTCTGACTTTAACCTTCTAGAGTCTCCTCTTCTTCATTGCAATCTGGAGTATATTGTCCGTATTTGTTATATATTCTATAGTTATAACATTCTTAATATTTTATACTAGGCATTCTTCATTTCATTTACATTTAGATTTTTTACTAAGAACTGAATAACACTTTAAGTTTTGCAAGATTTTTAGCTGTTTTCACTCAAGTGAAAGCAAAGGGAGTGGGAGAACATTTTCTTTGTCATTTTCTGGATCGCGGTTGGTCCTACAGAGACCTTCTTCCTTTCCATTTAGACTCCTCAAAGTTTCTTTGTCTGATTTACAGCTGTTACTATTTTTAAAAGATACTGACTTGACTCAGATAAATCAATTTATCTCTTCACACACGTACTTCCCAGGGTCATTTTTCAAGCATTTTAGGTCAAATAATACACAATCAAAAAGGGTATTTTTAAAAAAAAAAATGATGTGAACTGCCTTCCGGGAGTGCATAGTTCAAATTTATAATGAAGCTTAATAAGCTAGGGTTACTGTTGTGGTCACCAGTTCCAAATGGAAGGGGAGGTAGAGACAATACTAGTCAGCTTTTTTTTTTCCTAAAAGAGTAAAACTTAGGAAAATAAGTGCATTTGAGGCTTACCTGTTAGGTATATTATTGTTTATCAGGGTTAACACTTCAGAGAGGATCTAGCACACGCCATGGAAAACTGGCATCAATAACTCATTTATGCATCCTGTTGGGACAGTAATTAATTCTGTTTCTTGGGTATGTCTTAGCAGTGAACTGGCAATGTAAAGATAGCCTTCAGCCCTTACATATAGGCTCTGGGAGATGATCCAGCAGGAGGCCTTCTTTGGGACAGTGGGGAGTCAGGGGGCAAGCTGCTTCCTGAGAGCTCTAGAGACAGGCACTTGTTGGAACTGATGAAGCACAACCAAAGAGAACTTTGCAAAGAACCAGCAATACTTTACCTGTTGTCGGACAAACCTGTCCAACAGAGAACCTCAGGACAAGGAGAGCGTGAAGGCAAGCATTTCCATAGACAACAAACAGGCACAGGCCTTCGCTCACACTTATGTTATCCAGTCTTGTAATAGATGAGGGGACTTCAGAATTATTTTCAACAATTTGCTTGATGTTCAGAGATTTCTCTTACATGAAAACTGCTTTTGTTGGCAAGAGGGTTAGTCAAAGAAGACTCAACCGGAATAGCTTCAAGCATATAGAATTCTATGAAGAACTGAGTTGGGATTTTGATGGGTATTGCGTTGAATCTGTATATTGCTTTTGGCAAAATGGCCATTTTAACTATATTAATCCTGCCGATCCATGAGCATGGGAGGTTTTTTCATTTTTTGAGGTCTTCTTCCATTTCCTTCTTCAGAGTCTTGAAGTTCTTGTCATACAGATCTTTCACATGTTTGGTAAGAGTCACCCCAAGGTACTTTATACTGTTTGTGTCTATTGTGAGGGGGTCATTTCCCTAATTTCTTTCTCAGCCTGCTTATCCTTTGAGTATAGGAAGGCTACTGATTTGCTTGAGTTGATTTTATAACCTGCCACTTTGCTGAAGTTGTTTATCAGCTGTAGGAGTTCTCTAGTGGAGTTTTTTGGGTCACTTAGGTAGACTATCATATCATCTGTAAATAATGATAGTTTGACTTCTTCCTTTCCAATTTGTATCCCTTTGACCTCCTTATGTTGTCTAATTGCCTGAGCTAGTGCCTCAAGTATAATATTGAAAAGATAAGGAGAAAGTGGGCAGCCCTGTCTAGTCCCTGATTTCAGTGGGATTGCTTCAATATCTCTCCATTTAGTTTGATGCTGGCTACTGGTTTGCTGTATATTGCTTTTACTATATTTAGGTATGGGACTTGAATTCCTGTTCTTTTCAAGACTTTAAGCATGAAAGGATGTTATCATAGAGTTAGAAAGAGCAATTCTCAAATTCATCTGGAATAACAAAAACCCAGGATCGCTAAAACTATTCTCAACAACAAAAGATCTTCTGGGGGAATCAGTATCCCTGACTTCAAGCAATACTACAGAGCAATAGTGTTTAAAAAAACTGCATGGTATTGGTACAGTGATAGGCAGGAGGATCAATGGAGCAGGATTGAAGATCCAGAAATGAACCCACATACCTGTGGCCACTTGATCCTTGACAAAGGGGTTGAAAACATCCAATGGAAAAAAGATAGCCTTTTCAACAAATGGTGCTGGTTCAACTGGAGGTCAGCATGCAGAAGAATGCGAATTGATCCATCCTTGTCTCCTTGTACTAAGCTCAACTCCAAATGGATCAAGGACCTCAATATAAAGCCAGACACTTTGAAGCTAATAGAAAAAATTGAGGAAGACCCCGAAGGACATCGGTACAGGGGGAAAGTTCCTGAACAGAACACCAATAGCATATGCTCTAAGATCAAGAATTGACAAATGAGACCTTATAAAATTACAAAGTTTCTGTAAGGCAAAGGACACCATCAAAAGGACAAATTGCCAACCAACAAATTGGGAAAAGATCTTCACCAACCCTACATCAGATAGAGGGCTAATATCCAAGATATACAAAGAACTAAAGAATTTAGACCCCAGAAAACCAAATAACCCTATTAAAAAATGGGGTACAGAGCTAAACAAAGAATTTTCACTGGAAGAACTTCAAATGGCTGAGAAGCATCTTAAAAAATGCTCAACTTCATTAGCCATTAAGGAAATGCAAATCAAAACAACCTTGAGATTTCACCTTACACCAGTCAGAATGGCTAAGATTAAAAATTCAGGAGACAGCAGGCATTGGCGAGGATATGGAGAAAGAGGAACACTCCTCCACTGTTGGTAGGGTTGCAAATTGGTACAACCACTCTGGAAATCAGTCTGGCGGTTCCTCAGAAAACTGGGCACCTCATTTCCGGAAGATCCAGCTATACCACTCCTGGGCATATACCCAGAGGATTCCCCAGCATGTAATAAGGATACATAGCAGCTCTATTTATAATAGCCAGAAGCTGGAAAGAACCCAGGTATCCCTCAACAGAAGAATGGATGCAAAAAATGTGGTATATGTACACAATGGAGTACTATTCAGCCATTAGAAACAATAAATTCATGAAATTCTTAGGCAAATGGATGGAGTTGGAGAACATCATACTAAGTGAGGTAACCCAGTCTCAAAAGATCAGTCATGGTATGCACTCACTAATAAGTGGATATTAGCCTAGAAAACTGGAATATGCAAAACATAATCCACACATCATCGAGGTACAAGAAGAACAGAGGAGTGGCCCCTGGTTCTGGAAAGACTCAGTGTAGCAGTATAGGGCAAAACCAGAACAGGGAAGTGGGAAGGGGTGGATGGGAGAATAGGGGGAGGGAAGGGGCTTATGTGACTTTCGGGTAGTGGAGGGGCCAGAAAAGGGGAAATCATTTTGAAATGTAAATAAAAAATATATCAAAAAAATAAAAAAAACAAAAAAAAAGAATATAGAATTCTAGACAGGATGGAGACATAGCAGGGATAGTTGTTTTCCATCAGAGGGTATTGATTTTGCAAAGCCACAAGGAAAATTGTGATGGAGGACACATGGGAGTGGGAAACGGATGAGATGGAGGGAGTATAAAGCTCAGAAGGAGAAAGAAAAGCAAAGGAAGAAACCATCAACGTGTCAACAGCAAGCTGCCCTAGGTGATGAGTTATTGAGTTAAAAACACCAGCACAGTTTAAAACACCCTAGGAGAGTCAGTGTCTTCAGATGTTGACAGCATTACACTGTGCAAGAAAATGGAGATCTGATATATGATATATTTAAGAGAAGAAAATTGACCTAGAACCTAAAAGGATAATTAAAGCTCCCTACACTGTCATAGCTATGGAAGACATGTTATTTATAAACTCCCGGGGAATGACTTTTGGGCAGTCAAAATGGCTGATACGTCAATGTCAGTAGAGCTAGGAGGATGCAACCTCATCTGTTGTTAACAATAGCAGTAGTGCAGTTTTCAAAACTACAAAAATAGAGGGTTTGTATTGTCTCATGCTTTGGCAAATGTGAGATATAAGGCCTACATTTGCCAATCATCTTCCCTCAGGGAAACATCCTAGAGCAAAGAGCAAGAAAAGTTTGTGTGTGTGTGTGTGTGTGTGTGTGTGTGTGTGTGTATGCAAGTGTTGCATGTGTATGTGTGTCCCTTCACATAACTCTATCAGGGATCAAAATAATAACATTTAATCTTCACTTCCTAGAAGCTCTACTATCAACAGCAGTCAGATCAATTTCATACCCATATAATAAATAACTCACAATAGGAAACAAACTTTCATAGATGGAAGTCTGAGGTCTTATCAGACACAAAACATATATGCAGATCACGGCATCAAGCACTAAATACATCCATGTGTTTTTAGACAACCCAAGATACATAGATATTTTAACTAGGGTTCAATACAGCTGCCTCTCTGACATTGTTAATACAAATGCAATTCATTTTTTATTGTAAAAGACTTTGCCATTTTAAAGCCTTTAATAACTGGGAATGATCTCATTAGTTGTTACCCTCAGATTATTTTTTATATGATATCAGATAAAACTGCCAAATGGTCTTAGAATCCCTCATACCCATGGGAGTTACTATTCTCTGAAGTAAAAAAATTAAACTTGAAATTATCAGGGAGAATTTATGAGGTTTAAGAAGCACTCATGCTTTATTTCTCTGCCTACCCATCCTCAGTTAGAGCTTTTTTCCTTAAATGGGGCATAAAGAGCACTACAAATAAGACATCTATCAGTAGCAATGAGAATTGTTCACACCAGGAAAGCAGGGTCAGGAGCCATGAGATGGTTTTGGAGTTGCTGCTAAGGCTGAAGGCCCGGGTTCAATCCCTGTGACTTACACGGTAGAAAGACAGAACAGACTCTCACAAGTTGCCCTCTGACTTCCACATCCTTGCTGTGATATGCATGCACACATTCACTTATATATACTAACATACCACACACATGATCAACAGATAACTGTAATTAAATATTATTATTATTTTTTTTTGGGGGGGGGTTGAGACAGGGTTTCTCTGTATAGCCCCGGCTGTCCTGGAATTCACTCTGTAGACCAGGCTGGCCTCGAACTCAGAAATCTGCCTGCCTCTGCCTCCCAAGTGCTGGGATTAAAGGCGTGTGCCACCACCTCCAGTCTTAAATATTAATTTTAAAAAAGAAAAAAATCAGTGCTGCTTGGCTGACATCAGGGTGAATATTGCAAGAGATAAGCTGGGATAGGCCATCATGCTTGTGAGTAAAGAATCCAATGAAGGGTTATAGGGTGCCTTCAACTGAAAGAGGCTCTTTTTCATTGGGTTACAAATGCAACAATAGAAAATTAATTACATATATCAGATGTGTTTAAACCCATTAATTGATAATGATAAATATAAGTAATTATTTAACTGTCATTGTAAACCCCTAATATTTTAAGGCCTTACAACCCCCCTCTTTTTTCTTCTAAGTCTATATCCCAGGCTGGCCTTGAACTCATGACAATGCCATTGCCTCAGCTTTTCAAGTGTTGAAATGACAAGTACCAGAGCTACCACAACAGGACAAAGTTAGAAAGTGAGATAAAGATGTTGACCCACAGGCAACTGGGAGAAAAATTCCATGGTGGATTTGGAAGAAAATGGCAAGATGCCTGTCCCGAGACTCCAGAGAGTGGAGTGTTACGATGTATCGCTGGACTGCAGCAGTGGGCTGCAGGAATGTGGGCTGGCCTCCTATTCTTTGCTTTGGTTACAGGTGTTGGTTTTCTCGTAAATGAACAGGTGCCCCAGGAAAACCTCAGTCCCTTTAGGAGAGGGCAGGGGCGTGAAGAGGAAATAAGGGAACCAAATCATCTTATATAGATCAGATCTCAATAGCGACGCGACTCTGACGGCTCCTCATGCTTTCAGGAGATGTGGGACAGAAAGCACTGGTCAGTCACTTCAGGGCAGTTCTTTAAATCACATTGAAAATTGTGTGTAAATATTTTTTTAAAAATGTTCTTTTAGTGATAGACAAAGCTGACATGTCCCTCATAAAAATCCGATGAGTTCAAATGTGTTTCTTTAAAAATGTGATCTTTCTATAAAGGGATTATATTTTTTCACTATCAATTTCCGATGATAGATTGTCCCCTGGCATTTTGAGTAGCACAGAACACCAGTAAATTCACAAACAATCCTGTAAGCGTGTCACAGAATCCTGGCCCAAGATTCCTTTTTGTTGATGTTTTTGATTCATTCTTATTTTTATTATTTTGAGTTCTTGAGACAAGGTCTCTCTATGAGGTCCGGGATGGTCTTGAACTCAGTGAAGCCCATGTTAGCCCTGAACTTGTTGATTCTCTTGCCTCAGCATCCCTAGAGATTATGAGCTGCATCACTGCATCACTTTGCTGAGCCCCTATTTGTACCATTCGATAACTCTATTTAAACGGGCCCTAAATGAAGTTCTTACATATTTTACTGAGAAATAGCAACAGCCCTTAGCTAGAGAGTTACTCTGGCATCTGTGTACAAGGTGCACAGAAGGAAAGCCTGCTCTGTGTCCGCTCTAAGGGAGTTAACAGAAACGGAAAACAATGGGTCAGGAAACTCATCTTCACTCTCACGTGCATCCCTTGCTCCAAATCACCTTCCTGTTACTCAGACTCACTGTTGATACAGAGTAATATAACTGCTTGTCATTAGGGGCAGTCAAGTCTTTACAGTGTAACTTGTATACAGTGTAACTTGATATAGAGTAATATAACTGCTTGTCATTAGGGGCAGTCAGGTCTTTACAGTCTAACTTGTCATTGTCTGGCAAAAAGTTCCTGTCACTTTATGGTTGCTGATCTACCTCATTCTCCAACTGTGAATGTGTCTGCCTTCCTTTTCTACCTAGTTCCATGATTTCATATACTTTCTTTAAAATACAAAGAGCAGTGTGTATGCATGTGCACATGTGTGTATGTGTATGCATTCATGTGTATGCACATGGACATTCATGTGTGTGCACCCATGTCTGCACATGTATGCATTGTATTCATATTTGTTTCTGTCTGGCTGTAGCATCACTGTTAAATATTAATATATCATAGAAAATTTCCATCTTTATAAAAGGTTCTCTCTGTAAATATTTGCCTGAGGATGTTAGTGGAGGAAGAAGAATTCAGTGTTGTTCTTATTCTTGGGGGAGCTTGAATATGGGTCTGACATCAAACTGACAGACAGCTTTATCTCATAAATTAACCTCATGGAGTGGTTCATCGGGGGAGAAGCACTGTGTGGCTGTGTACAACTTACGAGCTCAGAACATCTTTGTGCTGAGTCCACAAACGCACGGGAGGGGAAGAAGATTGTCATAACTTACAGCTTTGATCACTGTCCTAGCGGCTAGAAATGTGCCTGCCTCTTCACCAAACATTCTTGAATTTCTAGGTCAGTTAAGTATTCAAAATGCTAATATGCTTATATAATCAATAATTCATTTGAAATACAAAGGCATAATGACAGATTTAGTGCCAGCATGAAAGATCTTTGAGAAATCTCAGAAGGTAACTAGAGCAAAAATCGGTAATAATGTGAATATATTGGCCACTTTACCATTTTTAGAAATAATTTTATTTTACTAATAAATTACTGGTGATTTATTCTACATAGAATTCCTTTGTAGCATCCAGTGTGTCTTCCCAATAAATTAGAATAAAATTTAAAGGAAGAACAGACAGGCACAGCTTAACAAAATCATTAAACAACCTGCAAAGTCTAGCTCCCTGTCACAATCTTTAGATGTGACATGATTTCTTTAGAATGTCATCTGCCTATTAATATGATTCAATTCATCAAAAATCTTCTAATGAAGAAGCCAGGCTCCATTTATAGTTTAGTGTCAGTGGTTGGAAAGATTGGCAAGCATTTTGTCAGTCCACTTTATACCATATGTTAAGTCAGAATAGATTAGATAAAAATGGAAAAAACATATGCTATCCCCTACACACACCACACACACATACATGCATGTGAACACACACACACACACACACACACACACACACACACACACACACTACACCACTACACTGCTGGAACTTATTTGATTCTCTGAAGAAATTCCAGGCCTGAAATGCTGTCAGGCCTACAGCTTGCTTAGGGTGGCTGTCTCCCACACTGGTAAGGGTGGGTTCTGGTCAGTTTTCTGCACCTGCTGTCATGCAGATTGCGGCCTCCTTCTGTGGCAGCTAGAAAACCCTTCTTGTATGCTTTCTATGACTAAAATTTGCATTAATGCAAAATGCACAGTGTCAATGATTGTTCATTGTTTAGTTTGCACCTTCTGGGAAAGGAGATAAATTTTTATTATAGAAATGAAGAGAGAGTGCAGAAGAGGGCCAGTCCTGGCAAGACAAACCTGTATTGTTTTTAGTTACACAGAGTAAGCTTATCTGCTCAAACCAATTAGCTGGACAAAAAAAAATAATAATAAAAGGGAAGCCCGGATCTCAGAAAGAAATTAAGTTATGGCTAGTGACGAGAAAATAGCTGAAAGGTGTTTTTATTTTCAGTTTTTCATGCTTAAAATGTTGGAGAGCTGGTCTAACAAAAGCTAGGCAGATAAAATTACAAAAAGAAACAGAATGAGCTTCAAATAACATGGGCAATTGATGAAGAAGTTGGCCATTCACAGTGCATGCGCAATCAGGTGAGATGCCATCACAGATGCATCCGTGCATTCTTTAAGAAGTAAAGCGAGTTTTGCTGCCAGCATCCGACATACTGACCAGGGGCTCAGAGCCCTTTGGAATATCCAAACTGTGAGCCAAAATACTTATTTTTCTCTTAAAAAAGAAGTAAAGTGATTGTTAAGAATGTATTGGCTGCCAGGCTTCATGGCTCAGTATATAATCCTAATATTTGGGAAGAGGAGAAAGTAGACACTGTAATTTTGAAGGCAGCCTGCTTTACACAGTGTGTTCTAAGACAGTCAGACCTGGACGTCAGAGGATGTCTCATCTCTCTCTCTCTCTCTCTCTCTCTCTCTCTCTCTCTCTCTCTCTCTCACACACACACACACACACACACAGACACACACACAGTTGTGCATGTTTGCACGTGTGTGAGCTTGCAGGAACACATGCAAAGCTGGACTTGTACAGCTACACCAATCCACACACATACATGCATGCAGAGACAGAAAGAAAATATTAGACCTAAAAATATTTGCTTGAGTAAATAGCCTGAAACTTCGGCTATGTATTCTTTGAAAATTAAGAAACAATAAATTTTATTAAATAAGGCACAGCATAAACTACAAAATATCATTGAAATGAAAATTTAAGTTATAAAGGAAATTGTAACATGGAACATAGTAAGATATCAATCAAAAATCCAAAACATAATCTTGGACTTAAATATTAATTAAATTAATAATTTATGAAGCATAGATATGGGTTTCATCATAAAAAAATAAAAGACTGGTGCAGCAGCAGAGAAGGAACAGGGGATGAAAATGAATAAAATGCAATGCTATAATTTTCAGAGAGAAGAAATTAATCTTTTAACCAAGAAGCTCTAAGAAGTAAATTTCAAAAAACAACCCTAGAGATGGATAACAGTACAGATCAAAAGATAGCTCTAAACATGCCTATCATATCCACACACAAATGGTTCATACACACGCAGAAAAGAGAGAAATGCTTCATCACTTCTGTGTAGGAAGAAAAGGGGAGTGGAATCAATGTACCCAGCTTTACTGATTTTTCATTAGGAAAAAATTTCACAGTTCTGCAGGTAAACATGGTTTTTGTTTGTTTGTTTTTTTCTTGAGACAGGCAGGGTTTCTTGGTGTAGCCCTGGCTGTCCTGGAACTCACTTCATAGACCAGGTTGGCCTTGAACTCCTAGAGATCCATCTGCTTTTGCTGGGATCAAAGGTGTGCATCACCACTGCCTACCCAGGTAAAGGTAACTTTTATTTGTCTGATGTAATGATCATCTCTTAGTCTTGCTGTTCCTATCTGCTAACCTCGGACTGGTCCTGGAAGTATCTAAGCCTTCATACAATCTAATCTAGGCCTCTGTTTTCAGCCTCTGAGACCTACTTCTGAGTAAGCTCAGTCTTGTTAGTTCTTTCTGAACTCTGGCTGGATGCTCAACACAGCTTTCCTGACTCAAAACTCTTCTCCACGCTGACTGACTTATTCTCGCTTCACTCCTGGCTGCTGACAGTTGGTTCCTTTTGGCCTCAAACTAACTCAACAGTTGGTTCTAATCTTCTGGCTTCTCATTCTTTGCTTATTTCTCTGTTTACCTGTCTCTGTAAAACTCTCCCAGTAAAATTGTCTGCTTCTTCATCTCTCTGTGCTGGTCCTTCAAGTAGCTTCCCTTTCCTCTCTCTTCTAGTGAGTGTTGGGCATATCATATTCTGTGAAATCTTTCTCTGATTCATCATATGCCAAGGGCAATGAAGGAAGAAGTACACACACACACACACACACACACACACACACACACACAGGCTTTAGAACTCATGGAATGTGACCTACCTATTACCACAGTCACATGGGTAAGCCTGGATGTGGCACTGCCCAGAGGATTATGTGTCCTGAGGACTTTATGCTGTTATGGAGGTCTGCTCTGCTTGCTGCCTTCACATCTCCATCAATCTAAGAATTGTACAATAACTTTAAGGGGGCTCCCAGCCCCTCGCAGGCTAGCATCTCTGACACAATAATAGTGCTCGACTGCTTTCAGGCATTGCTACTGGAGCTTGTCCTTGCTTCAACCATTCTCTATGTATGTGAGTGTTTGATTTCCCATCTTTCTTGTCTCTAACTAACACAGCCCCTATAGATATCTGGATCCACCAGAATCAGCTGCTCTCAACACTGACCCCTCATTGACTGCCTGCCTCAGTTTACCTTCTTGTGCCAAAGCTGGTCTTTGGCAAGTGCTTCATCTGCCACTTAATTAGGCATCATTTTCAAACATGGATGCTTTCTTTTACAAACAAAATTTATCTTTATTGTTTGGGACTAAAGGTTTGCACTAAGGGCACGTGTGTATTCCAATCAGGATGATTAAAGGTGGGAGCAAAAGGCTGAGGCACAAGACAACTAGAAACAAGTTTCTTTTCATTTGTAACACGATCTTGGGGTTCACAGTGTGATCAAATATTCTGCAACATGTAAGCATATTTTATGCCAAGTATTCAGTTTTTCTATCACAAGTGTGAGAAAAATTTTAAAATTTCATGTATATGAGTACTTGGAAATCTTTGCTGTCTTCTAATGAGAAATGTGTATCAGTAAAGAAAACATTAGCCAACACTACAATTTACAACTATGAAGCTGGAACATTATTTCAAAATCAGTTGATATTATATTAGTATATAAGATTATTGCAGATATTTTAAAACAGTAATTAAAATATATTTTAGGGGTAGGAAGTTGACTCAGTAGGTAAATGTATGAGGATCTGAATTTGGATTCCTTGAACCAAGTAAAGGATGGGCATCGGGGGTGTCGTCTATGCTGGAGAGGCAGACACAGCTGGACACCCATGGCTCACTGTCCAGATGGACCAGTGAAAGCAGAGAGCCCTGAGTACTGTAAGAGACCCTGCCTCAAAATATAAGGAGGATAGAAGAAGACACTGGCTATTCATCTTTAGATTATATGTGTACACACACACATACACACACACATACATAGACACACACATGCACACACATGTGCTCACATATACACACATGCATGCATACATACTCATATGCAAACACATGCCTGCACACACACATACTCATGTACACATACATGCATGATCACATAACACATACACATGAACACATATACACACATGCACACACATACACATACACATGGAAACACATGTATGCAATTCATGCATGCATTTATACACAGATGAACATGAACATACACATGCACACACATATGCAGGCACACACATGCATGCATACATACACACATGCCCTCACACACACACACACACACACACACACACACGCTTGCACACCTACATACCCTTACATGCACACATACACATGCATCCCCCCACATGCACATACACACACAGTATTAATAAATGAGTTGAAAGATCTGAGATTATTTAAACTAAAATTGAAATTCACACCAAACTTTCCATTTAATAATCAGAAAGGAAAATAGTGCTGCTACTATTTTATCATTTATTTCAGTAAAAGATTCATATGCACATATAATTGGCAAGCATTGTAGAGACAGTATTTGAAGGAAAAGACATGTATTTTCAGAAGACACGAGAATCATAGCACATTAGAGCTGTGGTTTAAGAATAGAAATCTTAGGGAAGCAAGGATTCCCAGTGGGGTCTCTCATGCCTGCACTTACTTTGTAGTTGCTTGAGTCAAAACCCTCATTCAGGCCCTGCCTGCCTGGTCTCCCTGGGGAAGCTCAGGTGCAGGGAGCTACACTCTGTCTCCTGAACTCCATTTTCTAGCTCACATCTCTGCCTGCATTCCTGGATGACTGCTGGCACCAGAGATATCCAGGTGAAACCCCCTCCACCCTCAAATGCCCCGGGGCACACCCAGCAGTGGTGAGCTGCACCCTGTCCCCTGAGCTCCATTTTCCGGCCCATTGCTGTACTTGTATTCCCAGGGACCTACCAGTACCAGGGACAAAAAAGTAGGACCCCACCCCGTGACTCAAGCTTGCCAGATGCCCTTAGTGAATACCCACCATCAACAAACTCTGCTCTGTCCTCTGCAGTCCATTCCAGGCCCACAACTTTGCCTGCCTCTACTTTGTCATAGAGGTTTCCTTGCGAATACTAGGGAACCAGATGGCTAAAGGACAGCTTAAGAACACAATCAACAAGAGCCAGGGCAATATGGCGCCACTAAAACCCAACAGTCCTAATACAGCAAGCCCAGGATATCCTAACACCGCTGAAGCATAAGAAATCTAATCATATCAAATCAAATCTAATTATATGAAGATGATAGAGGCCTTCAAAGAGTAAATGAATAAATCCCTGAAGGATACACAGGAAAATACAATCAAGCAGGTGAAAGAAATGAATAAAAGTATTAAAGGTATGAAAATGGAACTAGAAGAAATAAAGAAAACACAAACTGAGAGAATCCAGGAGATGGAAAATGTAGGGAAGAGAACAGGAACAACAGGTGAAGCATCGCCAACAAAATTCAGGAGAAGGAGAGAGAATCTCAGGTGTCTAGGAAACCAATACATCAGTCAAAGAAAATGTCAAATCTAAAAAGTTCCTGATACAAAATATCCATTAAGTCTGGTTCATTATGAAAAGACCAAACCCAAGAATAACAGGAATAGGAGGAGGAGATTCTCATTTTCAAGGCTCACAAAATATTTTTGACAAAATCATAGAAGAAAAATTTCCCAACCCAAGAAAGAGATGCCTATAAATATACAAGAAGTTTACAGAATAGCAAATAGGTTGGACCAGAGAAGAAAATCCTCCTACCACATAATAACCAAAATGCTAAAAATACTGAACAAAGAAAGAATATTAAAAGCTGAAAGGGGAAAAGGCCAGGAAATATATAAAGGCAGACAACCCTAACCCTAACCCTAACCCTAACCCTAACCCTAACCTATCAGAATTCCATCTGACTTCTCAACAGAGACTCTAAAAGCCAGAAGGGCCTGGGCAGTTGGTCTCTGGCAACAGAGACCACAGATGACAGCCCAGACTACTATATACAACAATCTCAAATTACCATGAATGGAGAAAACAGATGGTTATGTACCATCAGGACATAACCAAATTTAGACACTATCTACCCACAAACCCAGCCCTAGAAAGAAAACCTCAATCTGAGGAGGCTAACTACACCCAGGAAATAATAAATAATTCTACAGAGCAAACCAAAAGAAGGGAAGCACAACCCCCCATGCACATACAAACACATGTGTGCATGTACACACTACCACTGCCAACATCAAGATAATAGGGATTAACAATTATTGGTCATTAATATCTCTCAATTTCAAGGGTCTCAATTCCCCAGTATAAAGACACAGGCTAACAGAATGGATGGGTAAACAGGATCCATCACTTTGCTGCACACAAGAATCATACCTCAGCAACAAAGATAGATACTACTTCAGAGTAAAGGGCTGGAAAACGTTTTTCCAAGCATAAAAAAGCTGGAGTAGTGATTCTAATATCAAATAAAATAGACTTTCAACCAAGAGTGTTCAAGAGATGGAGAAGGCTTTCTAGAATTCAATGAAACTGAAAGCACAACATACCCAAACTTAGGGGACACAATGAAAGCAGTGCTAAAAGCAAAGTTGATAACACTCAGTGCCTTCATAAAGAAGGTAGAGAGATCCCATACTACAATTTAACAGCTCACCTGAAAGCTCTTGGAAAAAAGAAGCAAACACATCCAAGAGGAGTAGATGGCAAGACTTATTTCAACACAGGGTTAACAAATCAATAAATTAAATACAAAGAGAACAATACAAAGAATCAATGAAACCAAGAGCTGACTCTTTGAAAAAAATCAGCAATATAGACAAACTCTTAGCCAAACTAACTAAAAGGTAGAGAGAAAATATACAAATTAACAAAATCAGAAATGAAAGGGGGGGGACATAAAGAATTTGAGGAACTCCTAATAACCTTTAGGTCTTATATTAAAAACCTTGACACCAGAAAATTGGAAATTCTAAACGCAACAAATGTTATTCTTGAGAGATAGCACTTAGCACAGTTAAATCAATATTAAGTAAACTATTTAAAAAGCTCTAAAACCCCTAAGGAAATAGAAGCAGACATTAAAATTTCCCAACCAAAAATAAGGCCAAGGCCAGTTGGTTTTAGTGCAGAATTCTACCACTTTTAAAGAAGAGCTTTAAAATATCAACACTTGTCAAACTATTTCACAAAATAGAAACAGAAGAAACATTGCCAAACTCATTCTATGATGCCACAGTCACCCTGACCTAACTAGTCACAGTAATCCTAACTAAACCACACAAAGACTCAACAAAGAAAGAGAATTTCAGACCAATTTCTCTTACGAAAATTGATGTAAAAATACTCACAAACCGAATCCAGGAACATATCACAAACATCATCTATCATGATCAAGTAGACTTCATCCTAGGGATGCAGGGATGATTCAGTATACAAAATTCAGCAACATAAACCATGATATATACAAACTGAAAAAAACCTTACATGATTATCTCCTAAGATGCTGGAAAAGTCTTTGACAAAATACAACACCTCTTCATGTTAAAAGTCATAGAGAAATCAGGAGTACAAGGCACAAGTCTAAGCAATCAAAGTAATAGATAGCAAGACAATAGCCAATATCAAATTAAATGGAAACAAACTCAAAGAAGTTCCACTAAAATCAAGGACAAGACAAGGTTCTGTACTTCAAATCTATTCAATAGAGTACTTGAAGTTTTAACTAAAGCAACAAGACAGCTAGAGGAAATCAAGGGGATGCAAATTAGAAAGGAAGATGTCAAAGTATCACTATTTGCAGGAGGATTTGATAGTATGAATAACAACCCAAAATTTGACTAAAGAATTCCTACCATTGATACACACCTGATATCCAGCAAGGTGACTGGATAAAAAAATTAACCAAAAAAATCAGTAGTCCTCTCTTACACAAAAGATAAAGGGACTGAGAAAAATTTAGAGGAATAATCCCCTTCACAATAGCCACAAATAACATAAAATATCTTGTAACGATAACCAAACAAGTGAAAGACCTTTATAATAAGAATTTGAAGCCTTTGAAGAAACAGAAGACGATATCAGTAGATGGAAAGATATTCTATGCTAATGGATCTAGAGGATTAAAATGGTAAAAATGTCCATGTTACCAAAAGCAATCTAGAGATTCAACACAATTCCCATCAAAATCCAAAACAATTCTTTACAGACCTTGAAAGAATAATACTAAACTTCACATGGTAAAACAAAAATCTCAGGAGAGTTAAAACACTCCTGTAAAATAAAAGAACTTCTGGAGATATCATTATTCCTGAGTTCAAGCTGTTCTACAGAAGAATAGTAAAACAAAACCTCATTGTATTGGCATAAAGAGACAGGGTAATCAATGGAATTGAATCAAATACCCAGAAGTAAACTCTTGCAACTGTGGACACTTGATTCTTTACAAAGAATTCAAGAAACTATCTTCAACAAATGTTGCTGGTGTAACTGGATGTCTGCATGTAGAAGAATGCAAATAGATTTACATCTACACCTTGCACAAAACCCAAGTCCGAGTGGATCAAAGATTTCATCATAAAAAAGGATACATTACTATCTGATAGATGAGAAAACAGGAATAGCCTTCAACATAGCAGCATAGGAGAAAACTTCCTGAACAGAACACCAACATCTCAGGCACTCAGATCAAAAATTAATAAAGGGGACCTCAAGAACAGCAAAGCTTCTGTAAGGCAAAGGATACTGTCAAGAGGACAAAAGAGCAGCCTACAGAATGAGAAAAGATCTTTACCAACTGTCTTAGTCAGGGTTTCTATTCCTGCACAAAACATCACGACCAAGAAGCAAGTTGGGGAGGAAAGGTTTTACTCAGTGTATACTTCCATGTTGCTGTTGATCACCAAAGGAAGTCAGGACTGGAACGCAAGCAGGTCAGTCAGGAAGCAGGAGCTGATGCAGAGGCCATGGAGGGATGTTCCTTATGGTTTGCTTCCCCTGCCTTGCTCAGTTTGCTTTCTTATAGAACCCAAGAGCACCAGCCCAGAGATGGTACCATCCACAATGGTTCCTCCCCGTTGATTTCTTTTTTTTTTTTAATTTTCTTTATTTGGTATATTTTTTATTTACATTTCAAATGATTTCCCCTTTCCTAGCCCCCCCACTCCCAAAAAGTCCTGTAAGCCCCCTTCTATCCCCCTGTCCTCCCACCCACCCCTTCCCACTTCCCCGTTCTGGTTTTGCTGAATACTGCTTCATTGAGTCTTTCCAGAACAAGGGGCCACTCTTCCTTTCTTCTTGTACCTCATTTGATGTATAGAATATGTTTTGGGTAATCCAGGTTTCTAGGTTAATATCCACTTATTAGTGAGTGCATACCATGATTCATCTTTTGAGTCTGGGTTACCTCACTTAGTATGATGTTCTCTAGGTCCATCCATTTGCCTAAAATTTCATGAATTCATTGTTTCTAATGGCTGAATAGGACTCCAATGTGTAGATATACCACATTTTTTGCATCCACTCTTCTGTTGAGGGATACCTGGGTTCTTTCCAGCATCTGGCAATTATAAGTAGGGCTTCTATGAACATAGTAGAGCATGTATCCTTATTACATGGTGGGGAATCCTCTGGGTATATGCCCAGGAGTGGTATAGCAGGATCTTCTGAAAGTGAGGTGCCCATTTTTCGGAGGAACCGCCAGACTGATTTCCAGAGTGGTTGTACCAATTTGCAACCCCACCAGCAGTGGAGGAGTGTTCCTCTTTCTCCGCACCCTCTCCAACACCTGCTATCTCCGGAATTTTTAATCTTAGCCATTCTGACTGGTGTAAGGTGAAATCTCAGGGTTGATTTGATTTGCATTTCCCTAATAACCAATGAAGTTGAGCATTTTTTTAAGATGCTTCTCCGCCATCCGATGTTCTTCAGGTGAGAATTCTTTGTTTAACTCTGTACCCCATTTTTAATAGGGTTGTTTGGTTTTCTGGAGTCTAACTTCTTGAGTTCTTTATATATAGTGGATATTAGCCCTCTATCTGATGTAGGATTGGTGAAGATCTTTTCCCAATTTGTTGGTTGCCGATTTGTCCTCTTGATGGTGTCCTTTGCCTTACAGAAACTTTGTAATTTTATGAGGTCCCATTTGTCAATTCTTGCTCTTAGAGCATATGCTATTGGTGTTCTGTTCAGAAACTTTCTCCCTGTACCGATGTCCTCAAGGGTCTTCCCCAGTTTCTTTTCTATTAACTTCAGAGTGTCTGGCATTATGTGGAGGTCCTTGATTCATTTGGATTTGAGCTTAGTACAAGGAGACAAGGATGGATCAATTCGCATTCTTCTGCATGCTGACCTCCAGTTGAACCAGCACCATTTGTTGAAAAGGCTATCTTTTTTCCATTGGATGTTTTCAGCCTCTTTGTCGAGGATCAAATGGCCATAGGTGTGTGGGTTCATTTCTGGATCTTCAATCCTGTTCCATTGATCCTCCTGCCTGTCACTGTACCAATACCATGCAGTTTTTAACACTATTGCTCTGTAGTATTGCTTGAGGTCAGGGATACTGATTCCCCCAGAATTTCATTTGTTGCTGAGAATAGTTTTAGCTATCCTGGGTTTTTTGTTATTCCAGATGAATTTGATAATTGCTCTTTCTAACTCTGTGAAGAATTGAGTTGGGATTTTGATGGGTATTGCATTGAATCTGTAGATTACTTTTGGCAAAATGGCCATTCTAACTATATTGATTCTACCGATCCATGAGCATGGGAGGTTTTCCCATTTTTTGAGGTCTTCTTCCATTTCCTTCTTCAGAGTCTTGAAGTTCTTGTCATACAGATCTTTCACATGTTTGGTAAGAGTCACCCTAAGATACTTTATACTATTTGTGGCTATTGTGAAGGGGGTCATTTCCCTAATTTCTTTCTCAGCCTGCTTATCCGTTGAGTATAGAAAGGCGACTGATTTGCTTGAGTTGATTTTATAACCTGCCACTTTGCTGAAGTTGTTTATCAGCTGTAGGAGTTCTGTAGTGGAGTTTTTTGGGTCACTTAGGTAGACTATCATGTCATCTGCAAATAATGATAGTTTGACTTCTTCCTTTCAAATTTATATCCCTTTGACCTCCTTATGTTTTCGAATTGCCTGAGCTAGTACCTCTAGTACAATATTGAAAAGATAGGGAGAAAGGGGGCAGCCCTGTCTAGTCCCTGATTTTAGTGGGATTGCTTCAAGTTTCTCTCCATTTAGTTTGATGCTGCCTACCGGTTTGCTGTATATTGCTTTTACTATGTTTAGGTATGGGCCTTGAATTCCTGTTCTTTCCAAGACTTTAAGCATGAAAGGATGCTGAATTTTGTCAAATGCTTTTTCAGCATCCAATGAAATGACCATGCGGTTTTTTTTATTTGAGTTTGTTTATGTAGTGGATTGCATTGATGGATTTCCGTATATTGAACCAACCCTGCATTCCCGGGATAAAGCCTCAAAGCCTACTTGATCATGGTGGATGATCGTTTTGATGTGTTCTTGGATTCGGTTGGCAAGAATTTTATTGATTATTTTTGCATCGATGTTCATAAGGGAAACTGGTCTGAAGTTCTCTTTCTTTGTTGGATCTTTGTGTGGTTTTAGTATCAGCGCAATTGTGGCTTCATAGAAGGAATTCGGTAGTGTTCCTTGTGTTTCTATTTTGTGGAATAATTTGAAGAGTATTGGTGTTAACTCTTCTTTGAAGGTCTGATAGAATTCTGCACTGAAACCATCTGGTCCTGTGCTTTTTTTGGTTGGAAGACTTTCTATGACTCCTTCTATTTCTTTAGACATTATGGGACTGTTTAGATGATCTATTTGGTCCTGATTTAATTTTGGTATTTGGTATCTGTCAAGGAAATTGTCCATTTCCTCCAGATTCTCCAGTTGTGTTGAGTACAGGCTCTTGTAGTAGGATCTGATGATTTTTTGGATTTCCTCAGTTTCTGTTGTTATATCTCCCTTTTCATTTCTAAGTTTGTTAATTTGGATACTTTCTCTGTGCCCTTTGGTCAGTCTGGCTAAGGGTTTATCTATCTTGTTGATTTTCTCAAAGAACCAGCTCCTGGTTTTGTTGATTCTTTGTATGGTTCTCTTTGTTTCTACTTGATTGATTTCAGCCCTGAGTTTGATGATTTCCTGCCTTCTACTCCTCCTGGGTGAAATAGCTTCTTTTTGTTCCAGGGCTTTCAGGTGTGTCATTAAGCTGGTAATGTATGCTCTCTCCATTTTCTTTTTGGAGGCACTCAGGGCTATGAGTTTTCCCCTTAGCACGGCTTTCATTGTGTCCCATAGATTTGGGTATGTTGTGTCTTCATTTTCATTGTGTTCTAAAAAGTCTTTAATTTCTTTCTTTATTTCTTCCTTGACCAAGGTATCATTGAGTAGAATATTGTTCAATTTCCACGTGTATGTGGGTTTTCTGTTGTTTTTGTTGCTATTGAAGACCACTTTTACTCCATAGTGATCTGATAGGAGGCATGGGATTAGTTCGATCTTCTTATATTTGTTGAGGTTTGTCTTGTGACCAATTATATGGTCGATTTTGGAGAAGGTACCATGAGGTGCTGAGAAAAAGGTATATTCTTTTGCTTTAGGATAGAATGTTCTATATATATCTGTTAAATCTAATTGGTCCAAAGCTTCAATTAATTTCATTATGTCCCTGTTTAGTTTCTGTTTTCCTGATCGGTCCATTGAGGAAAGTGCAGTGTTGAAGTCACCCACAATTGTTGTGTTAGGTGCAATGTGTGCTTTGAGCTTTAATAAAGTTTCTTGTACGAATGAGGGTGCCCTTGCATTTAGAGCATAGATGTTCAGGATTGAGAGTTCTTATTGTATTTTTCCTTTGACCAGCAAGAAGTGTCCCTCAGGGTCTCTTTTGATGACTTTGGGTTGAAAGTCAATTTTATCTGATATTAAAATGGCTACTCCAGCTTGTTTCCTGAGACCATTTGCTTGTAAAATAGTCTTCCAGCCTTTTACTCTAAGGCAGTGTTTGTCTTTGACCCTTAGGTGTGTTTCCTGTAAGCAGCAAAATGTAGGGTCCTGTTTACATATCCAGTCAGTTAGTCTATGTCTTTTTATTGGGGCATTGAGTCCATTGATGTTAAGAGATAGTAAGGAATAGTGATTGCTACTTCCTGTCATTTTTGACATTATTTTTTAAATTTGATTGGTTAACTTCTTTTGGGTTTGATTAAAGGTTACTATCTTGCTTTTTCCATGGTGAAGTTTCCCTCCCTGTATTGGTGTTTTCCTCCTATTATCCTTTGTAGGGCTGGGTTTGTGGATAGGTATTGGGTAAACTTGGTCTTGTCATGGAATATCTTAGTTTCTCCATCTACGGTGATTGAGAGTTTTGCTGGATATAGTAGTTTTGGCTGGCATTTGTGTTCTCTTAGAGTCTGCATGAGATCAGCCCAGGATCTTCTAGCCTTCATAGTCTCAGGTGAAAAGTCTGCTGTGATTCTGATAGGTCTTCCTTTATATGTTACTTGGCCTTTTTCTCTTACTGCCTTTAATATTCTTTCTTTGTTTAGAACATTTGGTGTTTTGATTATTATGTGACGGGAAGTATTTCTGTTCTGGTCCAGTCTGTTTGGAGTTCTGTAGGCTTCTTGTATATTCATGGGCATCTCTCTCTTTAGGTTAGGGAAGTTTTCTTCCATAATTTTATTGAAGATATTTGCTGGCCCTTTAAGTTGTAAATCTTCACTCTCATCTATGCCTATAATCTTTAGGTTTGGTCTTCTCATTGTGTCCTGGATTTCCTGGATATTTTGGGTTACAAGCTTTTTGCATTTTGCATTTTCTTTAACTGTTGAGTCCATGGCTTCTATGGAATCTTCAGCATCTGAGATTCTTTCTTCTATCTCTTGTATTCTGTTGTTGATATTTGCATCTATGTCCCCTGATTTCTTCCCAAGGCTTTCTATCTCCAAAGTTGTCTCCCTTTGAGTTTTCTTAGTTGTTTCTACTTCTGATTTTAGATCCTGGATTGTTTTGCTTAGCTCCTTCACTTGCTTGTTTGTGCTTTCCTGTAATTCTGTAAGAGATTTTTGTGTTTCCTCTTTCATGACCGCAGCCTGTAGACCAAAGTTCTCCTGTATTTCTTTAAGTGTTTTTTGTGTTTCCTCATTATTGGCTTTTGTATTCTCCTGGATTTCTTTCAATGATTTTTGTGTTTCCCTTGCAAGGGCTTCTAACTTTTGATCCATTTTCTCCTGAATTTCTTTAAGTATGTACTTCATGTGTTCCTGTACCAGCATCATGACCAGTGATTTTAAATCCAAATCTTGTTTTACTGGTGTGATGGGGTATCCAGGACATGCTGGTAAAGGAGAATTGGGTTCAGATGTTGCCATATTGCCTTGATTTCTGTTAGTGACGTTCCTGTGTCTGCCTTTTGCCATCTAGTTCTCACTGGTGTTAGTTGGTGTTGTCAATGCTGGACTCACCAGTGCAAGCTGCCCCTTCCCAGGTGGCCTCTGGTGCACAGCTTACCTCCTGCACAGCCTGGAGACAGGGTGTTGTTGCCCAGGCTGTTCAGACACTGAAGCAGACACCTGAAGGCTCCTGCTGGGGCCTGCTGGATTCACTGGAGCACACCGACTTCTCCCCGCTGGTTGCGTGGAAGTCCCACTTGCCTCTTTCAGGACTTGGAGATGTGTTGTTGCCGCTCAGGCTGATCTGGATCCAGAAGCGGAGAGGTCCGAGGGCTACTGCCAGAGGCCTCAGGACTGAAGCCTAAGCTCTGTGCCACAGGGAAAGAGCTGTGCTGTGAGCTCCCAGACTGCCTCTGGGCGCACACCAGGTCCCCTGCACTTCCTGGAGACCGAGTGCTGTGGCCCAGGCTCTTCAGATCCTAAAGCAGGCGCCTGAAGGCTCCTGCTGGGGCCTGCTGGATTCACCGGAGCACACTGACCTCTCCCACTGGCAGCCCGGAAGCCCCACCTGCCTCTTTCAGGACCTGGAGATGTGGCGCTGCTGCTCAGGCCGATCTGGATCTGGAAGCAGAGAGGTCCGAGGGCTACCGCCAGAGGCCTCAGGACTGAAGCCTAAGCTGGAACAAGCATCCCCGTTGATTTCTAATTGAGAAAATGCTTTATAGCTGTATCTCATGGAGGCATTTTCTCAACAAAAGCTCCTTTCTCTTGTGATAACTCTAGCCTGTACCAAGTTGACATACAAAACCAGTCAGTACATCAACCCTACATCTGACAGAATGCTGATATCTAAAATATAAAAAAGAAATCAAGAAATTTGACATCGACAAACAAAATAACTCAATTAAAAATTACGTACATTCTAAACAGGGAATTCTTTACAGAAGAATGTCTAATGCCTAATGGCTCAGAAACGAATCCTTAGTCATCAGCGGAATGCAAATCAAAACCACTCTAAGATTACATCTTATACCTGTCAGAATGGCTAAGTTCGAAAACAAGCTACAGTTGATGCCATTGAGAACGTGGAGCCCAGGGAACACTCTTTTTGCTGGTGGGAGTGCAAATCGGAACAATCATTCTGGAAATCCATTTGGTAGTTACTTAGAAGAGTGGGAATATTTCTACCTTAAGAGCAAGTTTTAGCACTTCTGAGAATATACCCAAAAGATGCTCTGCCATACCACAAGGACACTCAACTATGTTCATAGCAGCTTTATTCATAATAGTAAGAAACTGGAAATAGCCTAGATGTCCCTCAGCTGAAGAATGGATACAGAAAGATGGCACATTTCCACAATGGAGTATTGCTCGGCTATTTAAAAAAATGACATCAAAAAACTTGCAGGCAAATGGATGGAGCTAGAAAAGATGTCATGCTAAGTGAGATAACACAGACCCAGTATGATAAACATGATATGTACTCACTTATAAGTGATATTAGCCATAAAAGTCAAGATACCCATGCGGCAATCCACAGACCCAAAGAAGCTAACTAACAAGGAGGACTCAAGGGAGTATGCTTGCATTTCACTAAGAAGAAATAATATGGACATCTGGGGTGTATGGAGGGAGGAAAGTGGGAGGGTGTAGGGGGTAGGGGAACCAGAGAGATCAAGCATGGGGAGAACACAGAGAGAGATCTAAGCGAGAACTGGAAGAGCTGGAAAGAGCATCTTTGGGATGAGCTAGAAACTTAGGACAAAGAAAACTACCAGGAAACTATGGGGGTGATGCTAGCTAAGACTCCTAGCAACTGAAGATACAGAACCTAGAACATTCACCTTCTGTAGCCACACAAGACTTCCAATGGAGGGATGAGGATGGGGACACCAAACCAGGAACAAAATCTTAGGCCCACAATTCTTCCTGCCTATGAAATATGCAGGGATAAAGTTGGAACAGAAATTGTGGGAATGGCCAACCAATGACTGAGCCAGCTTGAGTCCCATGTCATTTGAGAGATATCCCACCCCTGACACTATTAAGGATAGTCTGCTATACTTGCAGACAGGAGCCTAGCATAACTGTCATTAGAGAGTCTTTACACAGCAACTAATGGTATCAGATTAGAGACTCAGAGCCAAACATAAGGTGGAACTAGCTTGGAAAATTCTGTGGAAGAGTGCGAGGAAGGATTGAAGCAGACAGAGAGGTCAAGCATACCACAAGAAAATCTTCAGAATCAACTAATCTGGGACCATGGGTGCTCACAGAGACTTCTCAAGCAGAAAGCTTGCATGGGCTGACCTAGGCCCTTTACACATAAATAGCAGATGTGCAGAATGGTTTTCATGTGGGATTCCCTAACAGCAGGAGCAGGGCCTGTCTCTGACACTGTTGCCTGCCTGTGGATCTTTTTTCTCTAACTGGGCTGCCTTGCCTCTACTCAATAGAAGATTCACCTAGTCCTACTGCAGTTTGATAGGCCAAGGTGAGTTGATATCCATGGGAGACTACCTTTTCTCTGAGGAGAATGGGAGGGGAAGAGAGAGAGAGGTGAATTGAAAGAGAAGGTCTGGCAGAAGAAGATAAAGAGGAAGCTGTGATCTGGATGTAAATTAATTAATTAATTAGTTAATGTAAAAAACTTGTTCAGGGCAGATTTGTCATTGGTGTCCTATCTGGAGAGCATAGACATTTTTTTCTTATCTCCTCAGGAAAGGACACACAAAATTGAATGTCACAGCCAAGGGTTTTCTGCTTGTATAGTGCCCCAAATTCCCCCAAATTGTAAAGGTGTTAGAGGAATGATTTAGCATTCTATATATATGAGCTAGAAAAGGAGGGCTCTGTGTGTGTGTGTGTGTGTGTGTGTGTGATCAATTGAGAGATTTCCACTAAATGAGCATAGTACAATGTGAAGTATTTGGGTGGCTACTTAAGCAGAAGACTTTCCCATGCTCTTGTGTAAAACCAATGTAAGATGTATTAAAATACTCCTAATAACATTAAGTCTGTGTGCACCTACAGAAGATGTAGAAAAGCTGTGGGAAAGTGGGAAATGGCCAGTATGAAACTAAGGAATGGTTTTAGCCACAGACCAAGTTGTCAAATAAAATCAAGGAAAGTTTCCCATTCAATTCTTTAGAGAATCTTCTAGAGTGACTACCTAGGCACATATGGACATTTAGAAACACACAGAAGCCCTCCTTGTACCCACAGCAATGAGAGGACCAAACCAATTCCTACAGTGCTATTCTACACCTATGAGATTAGAATGTCATTGTGTAGACTCTAAGGAAGACAGTTCTCAAGGTAACAAGATTTGGAAATTAGGTCACAGGGAATATCCTGGTGAGTTAGGTCTGGGGTGTCTAATCTTCAGAATTCCTTTTATTGTTCAGGAAGAAGCAAAGTCATAGTTTTAGGCTTCTGCAGAACACATTCATGTTAAGGTTCTAGATAGGAATGTCACTTCCCACATGTTAAGAGATAGCAATATTACTTCCTGAGAGTTCTGTGAGAAGTCATAAATCAATCAAACTGGAAGAATTATCTAAGGTGAGTAAGCATGTGTTTGTCAAGTGCCTTGTCATATCTTAAGTTAACTGGAGTATAATATATATTAATAGATATACACTAACACACAATGTATTAATTAGTGATTATCATGTAATTATATGTAGTATAATTAAAATAATTAATAATCACACAATATATATCAATATAATATATAATTAATAATTTATATATTACTATTTGCATACTTTATATATTTACATAAATTAGCAATATATAAAGAAATAAAAACACATGTGTTTCAACTAGATGAATGTAAAACAAATGCATATAACATATGCAATCTGTAGTGTTACGTTGTATTTGTTTTTTTACCAAAGTGGAAAATTAATTATAGATATACCAGAAAGAAAAGCATAAAGATTTCCTAAAATTAAAAACATGGAAATATATCCTAAGGAATCAGTAACAAAAGCCCAGGCAATGAGCTTCTACAGTTATATTTAAAATAGAGAAAATAGGGCTACAGCAAAAACATGTAGAATTTAGAAGGGAATACTGTTTGCTATGTTGGCACTTTAGGTATGGGCCTAAAACTAAGATTCTCAAAACATACCTGGCAACCATCTGTTGCACCAATAAATCCATTTTCCTAGATCTATAGATAAATCAGGCAAAGTATCATTAGCTACACCGAAAATTTGACAAATTTAGTTCATTAGTTTATTGTAGTTGATGTACTGGCCATATGTGGATATTGTATCAAATGATTAGTTATTATACTTTGTTTCCAAGGGCAAGTATTACTCATAGAATCTGACAGAACATTTGGCTAGTATTAATATAATCCAAAGCCAGTAAAGAGGTTATTCCTCCTAAATCTGGTACAATAAAAAAAGACTCATATGTTGTTAAATGTCAAAAAGATTCCTACATAATTCACAAAGATGGAAATCAAAGTAAGACTGAAAAATTAAGAATAAAATTTCCAAGAGAAAACAGTTTTGTTTGGCTAAGTTCAGACACACACACTTCTACCCTGAATCTGGAACTAAAGATAAATCTTGAAAATAGAAGACAGAAAACTAAATATTCAGCAGAAAAAGAAATCATGGAAATGACTTAAATGTATATATTATTTATAAAACAATGATTGCCAAGAACTGATAGTCTAAAATTATTTATAAGAAATGAATTAAAATTCTTTTTGTCATGACTATCTGCATGTTGTTTCATTTGGGTCATACATTTGGAATAAAAGCAATAATTTAGTTGGTAATAGGCAAATATTTTATAGATAGGAAATGACTTGTCATCTTTCCTAAGCATTGTGGGAGTTATATTAATTTTGGCTTATTAGGGAAGTCCACCTCATGAAAACTGGAATCAGTTATGATGACAGGTTGCGAGGTCATGGTCTGGGGACTTACAATCAGTGAGTCAGTGATCACTGTTCTATAGCACTGCATGAAGATCTCTCTGTCTTCCTCTCCCTCTCCCTGTCCTCCCTCTCCCTCTCCCCTTTCACTCTCCCTTTTCCCCTATCTATATCCTTCTCTTCCTTTCCCCCTCCCTCTACCTTTCCCTCCCACTCCTATTCTCTCTGAGCTCAATCATAGTTCAGTTATATTGGGTTCATTTCACTGAATTGTTTCCTAGCTGTCCAAAATGCAAGTGGACAGGACAGACGGACGTGAAGCGTGTCACGGGCTGAGACAGTGAGCTGGACTGAGAAAGCCTTTCTGAATTTTGTTATTACCATTGTGTGGGTGGTGACATGTGTTCATCCTCTGTCCCTGTGCTTCTAACCCGAGACAAATTTGCATTTGGCAATTCATTCCAAAATGAGCACTGTATATATGACACACATAAAGGTAGATTGTAAGGAATGGGTTATATCTCATTTATTTTTCTAATCCCAAGCATTAGAAAAGCAAGTGTTCAAACGGGCGGTGGTGGCACACGCCTGTAATCCCAGCACTCTGGGAGGCAGAGGCAGGTGGATTTCTGAGTTTGAGGCCAGCCTGGTCTACAGAATGAGTTCCAGGACAGCCAGGGCTATACAGAGAAACCCTGTCTCGAAAAAAACCAAATCCAAAAAACCAAAAAAAAAAAAATTAAATAAAAAAATAAAAGGAAAAGCAAAGCAAGTGTTCACTAAGACAGACAGGGAATAAACTGGGGCATGCATTAACATGTGTTGGTCCTCTGTGGTTTCCTAGAAAAGAAGTTGGAAAACAAGAGGCAGCAAGATCTCTCCAGGAGTGACAGACAGAAACTAGAGAGAAACCACAATCTTCTGCCAGTTTGTGAGGACATTCCTTCTATTGAACAATAAATTCACTTTGCAGGTTCATTGGAGATACAGCCGACTGGAAAGTATGCATGTGAAGGAAACTCTACAGGCACACAGGACTCAGCATAGCTCGATATTCTCAGGAATATAGACTTGAGATCATATAAGAGACAAGACAAATAATATCGATGGAATTGGGGGCATACCAGCCTGAGGGGAGGAGCAAGAAGACGAGACAGAAAGGGAGCAGAGGAGAGGGAGAGATAGAGGGGGAGATCGGCAGGTACTGGGGAAGCGGCAGAAAGCAGGGACGAATGAATCAGCCTTTCCGTTCAGGGAGAATCACATGCCAGGTCTCCATTACAAAATACGGCAGAAGCATTACACAACCTGTCAAAAGTTTGAAGCAATAATACATTTGTATTATTTGTATTTATCTTCCTGTGTGTTTAAGACAGGAAGTATTTCATTTGAATCTCTTACCTGAAGCAAATCTCTCTCTGAAGTTGCACATGATCTATCTCACTTCTCTTCAGGACGCATAGAAGAGAACACAGGCCTATTAACACACACTAGTGACGTTTCTGCTCGTAACTAGTGTCTCTGTCTGACTGGTTTGGCTTGTTTGAGAATCTACTTTTCATCAGCCTGGAGGGCCATATGGAAAAAGAAGGGTTTGTCTGACATGATGAAGTCAAAGTTGCAGCCACAACCCTAACAATGAGTTAGCTTTTATGTGTCATGAAGAATTTATGTCAAATGATTCCCAACAGTGGGATATAGAGATGTATTGTTGGAAATATACACACAAGGTAGTCATTTTCTTCCTTAAATCATGTCTGCTCCTCTTAGCATATAGAGAGGACTCAGTGGTCTCCAGCCAGGGGCTGAGGTGAGACTGGAAGTCTGGTCCATCAAGAGATTACAAATCAACATGTTTGTTTTTATGCTAAGTTTAGAAAATGATAAACATTACTTCCTTCACCTTAGAACACATAGTAAATTTTCAAAGAAACAACCTCCTAGTAAAAACATTTTCAAAGAATGCAATGAAGTAGGTTGGGCATACATGGTGTTGACTTTAAGCCCTGTGGGAAATTTTGAGACAACTCCAGTCAACACATACTAGGCTCCAGGTAAGGAAAACTCAGCCAAAAGCAGTCCTTAGGCCATAGGACGTTGTCTATTGTCCCTTCCTCTTTCTGCCTTCTATTTAACTTTAGGATAGTTGCTCTTAAGAGCAATTTCTTGGGTGCAAATGAAGATCATAGAAATTTGAAAACTATGCTCGCTTTGAAAGCTGCCAGTGAGAAGATATTTACAAGGTTTGCGTTTCAACATTGTGCCTCTCTTGTGCATACCTTCTCTCATGGATACGTAAGCATGGTAGCTTTCTGTTATCGTAACACAATATGGTGTAAGACACGGGTTGAAAAGGCAATGCTTATTTTGCCTCTGTGTCTCAGGAGTTTTATGTAGTCAGTAGTTTCTTGGACTCATTGTGTTAGGTGTGTACTGCACAGAACATTGTGATTGGAAATTCATTCCTCTCCAGGGAACTGAGCAGTAGAAACAGTGGAGAGTAGGAGAGAAAGAGGGAGAGAGGGAGTGAGAGGAAGAGAGAGGAAGAGAGAGGGAGGAAGTGAGGGAGAGAGAGAGAAAGAGAGAGAGAGAGAGAGAGAGAGAGAGAGAGAGAGAGAGAGAGAGAGAGAGAGAGAGAGAGAGAGGTATTAAGGTAAGGAAGGGTGTTAGTCAGGAGTGGGGTAGAACTGAGTTCCAGCATCCTTTTGAAGTGAAGTCCTAGAAAGCAGCAGGTAGCTCAACCTTGAAGAGAATACAGTCCTACAATGAGGAGTGCTAACACCCTATGTTTGGGTGGTATTCCAGATTTCTATCCTTTATGTCCTTTTCTTTTGTGGTGTTTTTAGTGAGGGGATTGATATGTCAGGGAAGTGCTCTACTCTGAGCTGTATCTACAGACGTCTAAGCCCCCAAGGGACTCTCGATGATCTTACCCACACCGTTTATTATTTGTGTAAGCGAAACAGAGGAATTATTAAAAGAAACACCCTGAATCCCAGAAGAATTTGGACCTGTAAATCTCTTATCATGCGTTAAGGTAAGACTGCATGCAGTTTACAGGTGGCCTAAGGAGGCAGGGCAGAGTCGACAGGGACAATTTAACCTTGGTAAACTGGAATATCACAGTTAGAACAATCTGATAGAGATTATTAAACAAGAGTAAGTAAGGGACACGAAATGAACCTTTCACTGTGTTTCCTTTGGAAGTGTGCCCTTCAGTGTCATAAATGTGCTTGCTTAACATGTATTCTTAAGTATTTCAGTACAACCTTTTATAAACATTAAAATCAGGTGGCAGTTACGCTATTTTTGTAACTTATCCTTTCATGGCTTGCTTTAATTATAAAGTTAAATGATGTCATTTCTTGCATCTGCAATTAGGCCACTTAGTTTTCAGACAAAAATTTTATGACAAAACAATCATATTGTTTCTCTGAGATTGCATATTAAGTACAAGGGTCATGTGGTATGTATGCATGCATGTGTGTATGTATATATGTGTATGCATATATGTGTGTGCATGCATATATATTTATGTATATGTGTGTGCATATGTGGATATGTGAATGCATGTATGTATGTATGTATATGCATGTATGTGTGTGCATGCATACATACATGCATATATATATGTATATGTGAATTGTATATGTATGTATGTATGTGTATGTATATATGTGTGTGTGTGTATGTGTGTGCTAGAGCCTTCCCTGGCTGAGGGTCTTAGGGTTCTTGTGTTCAGGTTTGCAGAGGAGATAAGGAGTCTGCAGGGGAGGGAAGGGGTCAGGTGAAGGTCAGGGAAATTTTGCAACTCTGACTTGTTAGCAATCAGACCACTTCTGTGGCTCTGACTAGCAATTAGGCCATTTCTGCCACTCTGACTGACTAACAACTAGGTGCTTTTTTTACTTATAGAACTTTCACAGAACCGGCAGACTAATGCTTATCGGAGTGGTATGGAATATATGTTTGACTTTCCATTGTATGTCCAGGGTTACATGTTCAGTCACAATTAGAAAATACAAACCAAACAGATTTTATTCTCATCTTCAGCTCTATAAATCCAATTTAAAGAATCTAAAGAATGTCTCCTCCAAAGCAAACACATATATTATATGACAGCCTGCTTTTAGGCTGCCAATGTTAGCAGTTTTAAAGCACTCCAGACAAACAGAAAATTTCTGAACTGCTCTTTTTATGACTAGCAAATACTAATGCCTAACTTCTTTTACTGTATGTTTCATCATGCATACTGTAAAGTATATAGTCAATCTCTCTTATTTACTGAGTTCTTTCCCTCTAGTGGTATACCCTGTAAGGTCTCCTATCTTTCAAACATTTCCAGAGATCTTTAAGCCTTTATAAAAAGGACCTTGAATCTGTAACCTAATCTCCTGGCCAGTCAGAGTTTGTCAATTGTCTCTGTTTACCCTGTACCAATTATACTGTTTGAGTTTGCTCAGGGGCGGACACCCCAAGCAGATTCCTGAAGTAATGGCCTCATTACTTATCTGTGCTTAATGATCCCCAGGGCATAAGGAAAACCTCCAAATAGAGACCAGATAAAGTTAATCTTAGGAATTTCCTATAAAGGCTCAGACATATCCCCCCCACCTCAGGAAAAGACATAAAATGAATCATAATGCAGAAAAGTTCCCACATATGCAACACACAAAAAACAAAAACACCAAAAGTTACAGATAGTAGGACAGTGATTGCAGCAGGCGGCTCAGCTCTGACAGAACTGCGTCAGGCAGCTGTGCTAGCCTCATGGTTCCTGCCATTCCCAGTGGACATGACTATTTGCATGTGCATGGGCGTGTGTGTGTGTGTGTGTGTATATATACATACATATATGCTTGGATGTATATATGTGTGTATGAGCATATACATGTGTATGCGTGTATGAGCATGTACACATATGTGTCTATATGCATACATACACATATGCATGTACATACACATGTGCATGCATATGTACACATGTGTATGTATATGTATACATATACACATGTATGTGCATATGTATATATGTATGTGAGTATGTATACATATGTGTGTGCTTATGTGTGTGTGTGTGTGCGCACACACGTGTGCGCATGCATGCTTATTTTTGTGAGGACGTGCTGTCCCCATGCGTAGACTTCAGAGGACCACCTTCAGAGTTTTAACCGTGTTTTGAGATGGGCCTCTTCATTACTGTGTAAGCCAGGCTACCTGGTCCATCAGGTTCTTTATTCTCCGCCTCCCATCTCCTCACAGGTGCATGCTGGGATTATAGAGGCTTGTGACAGTGCCACTGGATGGTTTTATGCTTGGGTCACTTATGTGTACTCTTTCATTTGTTTTTGTGTTTCATCACAAGAGGAAAAATGTAAATGTAGCAGACCCAAGGGTTTCTAGTATCTTCCTAAAGAGTTCCCAAGATCTGACTTAAAGAACTAACGTCAAGGTTCATATTAATTGTCTGTCAGTGTCATTCTGCCCCACTCTACAGCAAATCAGATTCTTTATTCAATATGCCTGGTAATCAGCTGCCACTCTTGCTGTAAGTCTGTGGAAGAGGTCACCATTGGCCTTGGACTTGGGAAAGAAGTTGGCAATGATTTCTAAGACTAAATTCAAAGATGTGATCAAACCTTGAAGCTGCAAGCAGCATATATTTTATATGCTCAACATACCCCTCGCTCTCTTCTCAATGTCTCTGCACAGAACATTCTGGAGGAGAAACTTATCCACTAAATAGCAGACTCTGACAGAATATAGTGGGCATTCAGTTGCTAGCTATTATCAGGTAGGGTGTGGCCAATGGAAGCAGCAACTCCATGCTATCCCGAAATGTGTTACACACAACGTCTACCTAGCACCACAGCATGCTAGCAACGTGATCTGAACCACTCAATACCTTGGTGAAAATTACAGGCAGTGGGACATGAGTGTGAAGCTATAGTTTATACATCTGTATTTTAAATATAGGAAAATGAAAAACGCAGGGAAATGTCTTGCTAAAGTTATCTGCAAACCAACCGTGAGCCACACTGCTGTTATATTACAAAGAAAGTTATTAGTCCTTTCTTTCATTTCAGCTAGGGTTGAAGGGTAAAAAATCGATAGAATATGAAGTCTTTATAAACCAGAACTTTTAAGCTATCAAAAATACAATGTGTTCAAACTCAGGATAAAGGAACAAGCAGTTGCTATTGATGTTTCCAAAGGTAGCGCAAGCCAAGAGTATAGATGTTAGTGAAATTAATCCAATCACTTTATTTTGAAATCTTATTCAGTTGCATGAAAGGTTCACTGAAGACTGCCCTGGATCTATGCACAGTGATGTACATCTCAGCAAAGGAAAGAATGACACGCCCATCCAGTCTTTGTTTTAAAGTGGGACATGGCTACTCCACAGTTCCAAGGGGTGGGGTTATCTCAGACCCTGGGACTTCATCTTCACTGTGCTCTCATTCAGCTTAGAAAGCACAATTCCTGTCTTTCATTGTAGAAACACTTGATTATCTGAGTTAGATGCAGTTTTTCCTGTTATAAATATTTAGATTCTTTCTAATTCATACAGTAGCATGTCTAATTAATACAGCATTTTCTAATTAATATAGAATATTCTTAATCTCGTCTCATGATAGAGTTTCAACTGATCATTTGACACTCTTAATCATGGCTCTGATTCTAAGCTATAGACAATGGGATTTAAACTACAACCAGGATCTGTGCTGAAGAGATGCCTCAGTGATTAAGAGCACTGACTACTCTTCCAGAGTTCATGAGTTCAAGTCCCAGCAACCACGTGGTGACTCACAACTATCTGTAAAGGGATCTGATACCCTCTTCTGGTGTGTTTGAAGTCAGGTACAGTATTTTCATATAAATGAAGTAAATGAATGAATGATTGAGTGAGTGAATAAATAAATACACAAACAAACAAAACAGATAAATCTTTAAGCTACAACTTGTTCTCTGGCTGTTCTATGTAACCGGCTACTCTTTCTTTTTGAGCACAGCACATAGGGTATCCTGGCATTTATCATTTTTCTGACCAGAATATAATGATAGCAGCTGAGCAGCTGCTCTGATTACAGCCATTGGAGGACAGAAAGGACCTGATGGTACTAAGCCACCCACCACTTGGCTAACAATGGTTTAAGGAGACACCTGTTCCTCTTTTTAAAACACTTTATTTAAAACCACAGTCTTCGTTTGGGTGCTTGTTTTACTAGCCCCCAAATCTTAAATAAATCCTAACTTGGGTCCTGAAGATACGGTTCTGCAGTTCACAGTATAGGCTGCTTTTTAGAGGGCTCAGGTTCAATCCCAGCACCCGCATAGCGGCTCACAACCATCTGCAACTCCAGTCTCATGTGATCTCCTGCCTTGTTTTGACCTCTGCAGGCACATGGCACACAGACTATATGCAGACATAAAAACCATACACACAAAACACCTTAAAAATAAGCATAGCTTCTTATGAAAAATGCATTCCTGCATGATAATTAAAGACAGGAGTCCCACAGTTATGGAAAACTATGCAGAACACAGAGGCTGCATTCTAAGAACCTAGAGACTGATACTGACTGACAATGACTGTTCTGTAAGAAAACAATAGATTTTTTTTTTTTTTTTTGCTTGAATTTCTTTTTTCAATCGACTCACTGGTTGAAGAATGTTTAACCTCTGTCAGCTGTTTAGGAATATTCAGAACTTAGAGAAAACACCATGCGCTGACTGATGGTGGTGATTTCTACATGTGTGTAGCAAGGTGAACTTTGGCTTTTTGTAAAACATGTCTTCAGACAAGTAGCTTTAGCAGCAAATACTCCTCTGACGTCGTCAAGTGACCACATTAAATCAGGTGAGTTACTGAGTGCAGTCTGGTTTCAAAGGTCAGATTAAGGATGATGTTTTCTTATCTGAATGGATATTTTCAGAAAGCTTCAAAACACACACCCTTAAATTGAAGGAGAGCAAAGTGTTCTAAAGGAATAAACCAATAAATAGAGAAAGAGCGTCTAAAGGCATCACAGCTCTGCCTGGGAATTAGCTCTTCTGTTGTTTCTATTTGTTCAGGGATCTGATCGTTAGCAACAGGACCGGAAGAATGCTAAGTTTCTGTGAGACTCACACTGATCTGAAAAAAGTAGTGTGTGCCTGACCTTTAAAGCTGTCTGTAGAACAGAGACACCACGTAGATACTAAAGGAGGATTTGACTTGTCATATTCTCAGCAGACAATGACCATCGGATAAAGGAGTAGTTTTCAGAGTAGAATGGATACATTAGAATACAGAATTCACTTAGTGAATACTGACACTACCAGAGGATGTGTGGGTCAGTCAAGCTGGCCACAAGCAATTCATTTCATGGCCAGACAATCTCAAAGAGAAGGGGCAAGAGGAACAAACAATACATGCTTCTCTCTCCTACCCTGATAACATATCTGCCACCAAGTCATGGGAATGATGTCTCTTCCCAGGAAGGGAATTTTTTTATTAGATATTTTTTATTTGCATTTTAAACGTTTTCCTCTTTCCTAATTTCCACCTCCAAAACCCCCATCCCATCTCCCTTCCCCCTGCTCACCAACCCACCCACTCCCGCTTCCCTGTCCTGGCATTCCCCTACACTGGGGCATTGAGCCTTCACAGGACCAAGGGTCTCTCCATCCATTGATGCCCAGACAAGTCTATCCTCTGCTACATATACAGCTAGAGCCATGGGTCCCTCCATGTGTACTCTTTGGTTGGTGGTTTAGTCCCTGGGAGCTCTGGGGGTACTGGTTGGTTGATATTGTTGTTCCTCCTATGGCGCTGCAAACCCCTTCAGCTCCTTGGGTCCTTTCTCTAGCTCCTCCTTTGGGGACCCTGTGCTCAGTGCAATGGCTGGCTGAGAGCTTCCACCTCTGTATTTGTCAGGCACTGGCAGGGCCTTTAAAACTCCTTTCCAATAGGATTTGTATTGTGCGGAGAAATGGCAATGATCCAACTGTCTGTTTTTCTTCTTTCTCTAGTCTCTCTCTCCCTGCAAGGGACTTTTAATACCGAGCATGTGCGTAGAGCAGAGGTACCCATGGGGATGCGCGTTACTGCATCTTTGCTGAGTCGGCCACAGCTTGGTCCTCAGCATCCTTCATCCTCTCCTTCAATAGCAACCAACAAAACTTCAAAGACCTCTCCTTCACTCTTTCTTCTGTCTTCACCCTGATCCCAAGTCACACAGGTAGATGTATGGAGACCTGGGGCTCAGAAGAAAGGTCAACTGCTGGCTCTTACCAGAGAGAAAGAACACAGAGGAAAGATAGGGTCTAATTTATAGTGTTCCACTTTATGTATTTTTTCAGACCATAGATTAAATCTGTATTAACTACCTTAATTTACATTTACAGGTTCAAATATTTTTATTAACATTTATTTGCATAAATAAATAGAGGCTTACCACAAAAATTTGATGTTCTGAGTTTGATCCCCAACACTTAATAACAAAGTGTGTTGTGAAAATCTATAATATTTGTTTTCTAAATTCTATTGAAATTAGTTATTTCTAAAAATATACTTCAGAAAGGGAGCATCCAGTTGAATACTTTACAATCTTATTGTCCACTGTTGATTTTTGGAATTAGGAATTTGGCCCAGACCATAATTATTTTAGTGTTTGGACTAGAACAGACAAAGACTATCTCAAATCTTTAGACAAGGGAACAGACTATAAACTGCAGCTATAGAATTAATAAGATGCATATTCATGACTCCCTTTTGTTAAAGAACAGGGCTAATCCACTCTTACATTCTATATAGCTCATCAATCCTAGGAACACACTGGGACACCAGGATTGTCATTGCCTGTCAGAGTAAATTAAAGACTATCTGGACAGGATAATCTCAGAGATCTATAAAAGTGGAAATAAAATTGGGTGATCATGCAAGGGAGAAAATGTAATTTCTTTATGTCATGGTTCCTGTCAAAGTTACCTAATAGGAGACAGATTAACAAGAGAGAGGATGACAGATTTAGTTGATAAAAGTTTTACACGGCATGGGCCCTTTCATAAATGAAGACCCAAAGAAACAGACAATCTTGCATATTGTCTGCATGCTTGGCTAGGTTTGGTGAAGGGCATAGCTCTGTAGAAATGTGATTTGACATCAGCAGGGTGTGAGCTAACAGTCATAAACAGCAGGTCTCATTTATCCCAGTGTCCCTCCTGTGTCTTTAGAGATAAAGACATTTCTTCTGGGACGTGAGCCTTACCCCCTACTTTGAAGGAAATGCTAGTGTTACCGTTTATTCTACTTTAGGGGTAGAGGAAAGGAGAAGGCCAGAGGGTGATTTTTCCTCATTCTATGACTGGTTAGATGTCATAATGGGTGTGGTAGCATGTTCTGAAGCCTGTCAGCAGAAAATTAAACAGCAACAGCCCCTGGAGAGAGGGATGGGTCTTATACAGAAGGTGTTTGAGGAGGTCTTCATGGGTTGGTTGAGATGTTCTGTATTTGTAAGGACTACACAGCTGTGGCATTTTAAAGCTCATAACTCTCCATGTACACACTACCTAACAAAACAACAACAGCAATGGAATCATAGTGTGACTTCCTCCCCCCCTTTGCCTGTGACACTAGGCATTCAGAGAAACGCATCCTGACAGTTCCACCCTAGGTCATGCTCTGGACCGATCTGCATTCCCTATAGACTTGTAATGTTTCTGTCTATGACCAAAAATATCAAACCTACCTATTTCCAAAGATTATTATTTAGCAAGTTGTACCTACAGTTTTCAGCTGAGCTGTCCTTCTCTAAAATATAATTTTCCTGGAAATAACTATAATTTTAATAGAATGTGAAGAGTAAACACAGTTGCATGCTTTCACACAGTTGAATAGTTCATGGTTTTGGGGGGTGTGTTTCAGGTATACAGACTTGCCTATTGTCCAAATATCATATGTACTTTGAATATCTACATTTTTTTTATTTAAGAAAAATTACTAGTTTCATAAGGGTATCTCCCCTTAATTCCTAAAATGTAGGCATAGTGTGAATATTTATACAACCTGTGGTATACTGAAACTAAAGCTCAGAGGCTTCTGATGGTCAAGGTATAGAAAGTCCAAACCTTGTTCTTACATATTTTGGGGAAAGGGTGTTGCTTACACAATCCCCGCCTTGAGAAAGCAGAGGGGGTGATTCTTAAGAGAGAGGGCAGTCAGGACAAGGGTGGTGGTATGAGGAGTTTAGGAGGGGTGAAGTAGAGCATCACTATGAGGATATAGAACTGACATGAATGAGAGCTGAGTGCATTTGCGAAGTTCCAGGCTCCATGGACACGCTAGACCTTTGCACGAAGAACAATTTGAAGTCAGCATCTCAGTGCCACATGACTCCGGAGAACTTGTTCTCTGTTCTCAGAATAAATGATCTCCTTTTGTCCACTTTCCCCCGTGGCTTTCTTTTGTTCCTACAGCTGAAGTTTTGTATTCTTATTTATGACAACTAACTCTAATTATAACTTTCTACCGTCACGTGATTTCTGTGGTCCTCACATAGATTTTAATGTGCAATTATATGACACAAATGACATTCATACCGATGTAATAGCCTAGAACTAGCAAGACAAAGAAACAAAATAGAAGTCGGCATATTCTTGGATCAATCTGATATATTTTTCTGATAATAGCAATTTTGTTCATTTGTCTATTTTCCTTATTTGAAGTATCTAGACTCCTGTGTGCTGATGTTTTCCAGACAGCGAGTAAGATCACAGAAAAGTGAAATCATGCATAGCTTCACATGGCTTGAAGGGAGGAAAACAGGGCGAGTCTGTTCAGTCTTCCAAATTTCATCTATGGTGGTTGGGTGGTTGTAAATGACCTTGCATGTGTTCTTTTTCTTGGCGAAGCAAGTCTGCTTTTAACTGTTGGAGAGCGCCACCTTGTGGCGAAAAGCTTCTCCAGTTCCTAGTTGCTGCTTCCGGTTTGTGGGTGGAAGGATTAGTGCTGAGGTGCTTGCCTCCTGTAGTCGGGATAAGCACCATTCAGGACAAGCTGACCTCCAGCACTCCAACAGTTACTAGACTTTTCACTAATTACAAGATATTCGTTTGGTTTGCCTGGGACAGGAGACAGTTGGCCTTTCTTGATTCTCATTACCGGAATCAAACGAATCATGCCGTTTCTTAAGAGCTCTGGTTTGATTCAACTGTGCGTCCATTTTATGAATTCAAGAAAAGACCACGTGCTCCGGTAATACAAAACAAAAGCATTTAGAAAGGAACCACTGATAACTTCTGTGCTGGAAAGTTACTGGGGTCGAGTAAATACAGTCTTTAAAATGAGTGTTGTATTTGTGTTGGGATTTGAGAAAATATGCCAAGTACTTTGAATTAAGGACATCATCAGACTCAGAAGTCATGTCAGAACCAAAGCCTCTCTGGATGTATTGAGTAAACGTTCTGTTTGACAAAACTCTCGTTTCCTTTCATCATATTAATAATGGTCTATCAGACTATCATATTGTTATCTGGGAAACATGGGGGTAGATTATGTACTGTATAGACTTTACTGATTCTTGTTAGTTTGCATGACAGTATGCAAAACAAGCATGTGTCAATCACTGAGTTTCCATGGAAGTCTGCCCATGAGAAGAGACAGACCTATCTCTGTCAGAGAGCTCAGCCTGCACGGACTCTCACTTGAGCTGACTTCTTGCCTTCCGGGTCTACAGTGGTGTAGTTTGCTCTCTTTACTGGGTTCTTTTTGTCCAGGCTCATTGCTAATCTGCCCTAAGGGCGGTCACACCTATGCCTTGCTCTGGAAACACCTTAGGACTCACTGTGCTACACTTTCCATTTGCTTAGTTTTGACTGGTGTGTGTAAGCTGCAACCAAAGTGATATTCTTGTGAACTCAATCTTCCAGAGGCCTCAAATTTATAACTTTAACTGTAATGTATGCATACAATACATATTTACGCTTGAAATTTATTTTGTCATTAATCTGGAAATATCTTTTAACTTCTTACAACTACTTAGGTTAGCAAATTTATTCCAAGGAATTTTGAAACTTTGAGAGAATTATTTTGTTCTTCCTTTCTATTTCTTTCTCTGTCTTTTTATATGGACACACACATGCACACACACACACACACACACACACACACACACCTTACCTGTTTCTTCTTATGAATTTTAACTTCATTTATTTGCCTGTCAGAATTCTGTACTTTCTTCTTTGTATATATTTCAAACGCTGACTCTAATAAATTGTTCATTTTATGTGCAAAGATCTAGTGTTTGTGAAGCCCAGACCTTTGCAAACTTAGAAGCAGTCTTATTTATATCAGCAGTAGTCATAATGTCTATTGTAATACCTAGAACATTGATTAAAAAAGTGTTCTGTGAGTATCTTTAAATATTTTCCACAGCGGGTAGAATTTTGCTTTTCATCCTATGAGTATAATTCACATTAGTAAAATGAAAGTTTGTATCCGTCACAGAGAAAATTCTCAGATTTGAAATTCTGTTTGGCACTAAGAGAAATAATAGCCAGTGGGAGTATGCAGTTCACATGGAAGCCATTTTCACAAACTAACAGATGCAAAATGGTAATCGACAGCTTAGGGATAAAGACGTTATTTTCTTGCTGTTGGCATCTTGAGAGCACAGCGGTCATCCATCATGGCGGGGGGGGGGGGGGGGGGCCTCAGTTCTGCATGCTCGCAGAGTTAGCATCTCCAGCTGTCATCAAAAGCTTGAATTCTTTTACAGCACCCTATCCGTTCTTTATACTGGAGTTGTACTTTGGAACAGGTGAAATGAAGGCTCCATCATGACGTATAATTTGACCTTTCCGAGTCTTTCAAATTTATTTTTGCCATGAATCTCAAAAATTAAATTATGGCGGTAATAATTCTGGCTATACCCTGCCCTTTCAAGTGGTATTCCTGAAGACGGTGTTGGAAATGAGTTCATACCCAGACAGAGAAGCAAGACAGAAAGAACCGGAACTTTTGTTTATAGATTCCTAATTGCATTTAAGAATTCATCCTTTCAAACGAATCTGGAATTTCTAGAACTGTCTTTAGTAAACATTGCATTGACGATTTCACTACACTGTCTCACAGGTCACCATACCTTCATGTGTTTCGTCCTGTCTTTTCTTCCTCCGCCGTCAGGAATGCCGAGAAGGAGCAGCTGGTGGCTCGGACTGTGTGTAATAATTTACTAATCACCAAAGGGGTTTGTTCACTGTTGTCCAAGCTTATCAGCTGCTGCGCAAATAAAGCTGCACGACGCCCCGTGGTTTGTTTGAGCACCGTAAGTGACTGGCACGACTACTCTCAAATTTTCCTGTTACCGTTTCCGTCAAGTCAACACTTGGTTTTTGCGGCCGCTTAGCAGGGTAGGCAACGGGTGGTAACAATAATCTGGGTGTTTAAACCTTGCTGCTCAACCAACTTCCAACAAGAGCTATGGAATTTCTAGCAGAACAGGGGCTTGCCAGGTCTTTTAAATGCAATTAGTCTGTGACACTCTTACACAGATGTTGCTGTCACCCTGGGTCTAGTCTCTGACTTGTCTGTGAGATCACTCACCTAATTTCTCTCTTCAGGTTTAGAGTTCTATTCAGCTCTGCTAAAAACTTTCTGATGACAATTTTTTTTTAAAAAAAAATTAATCTCAAAGTTTAATATCATCAAAGAAGTTTCTATGGCTTGAGATAGACTATATGTGAATTAAATTATATTACAATAGAAGAACATGTAAAACATAAATTTGTCAGTTTAACTTAAAAATCAGTATCCAATACCACATAGTTAAGTAACTAGATATTTAAAAGAAAAAGTGCTTATGTGCCACAAACAAAGGGACAAGTTGGCATTCATTTTTCAACTTTATGAAACATTAATATATGAATTCCAATGGCTGGTTTTGATCTTTTGCAAATTGTAATATTCTTTTATACTCAGCCTCTCTTCATTATCTGTTTGGAAGGGGACTACTATTTTTACTAGTGATTTTAGTCCTGTGGATATTGTTACTTAATACTATACAAAACGTCATCAAGTAGTAATTGCTAGAATGTTAGTTACAGCATAGAAGCAGTAATTCCATTAATAGATAGCTCATGTAGAAATCCGTTAAAAATCACTAATTATTTTCCAGCATTATTCTATGACTTGGCAACATGGAACTTTGTTTATTTTAAAAAGTCAGGTTTCCTGGGCCACATCGTGTTCTAAGTGTTACTACATTTCACTTCCCAAGCCAAACTCGTCATATTTGTTACGTTCACCAGTGACCTGAATCTCCATGCTCTCAGAACATACAACGTTCAGAGTGATAGTCACAGGGTTTACAACATATAACGCTTCACCCCAGAGGGCAGGTCCCCAGCAACGCAGGTAGGGAAGTGCTCTATTATTGTGTATTGTGTGTTGGCGTGAGTCTTTGTGCATGCTCTTACAGCTGCCCATGGGGGTGAGAGGAACCGGATCTTCCAGGAACCAGAGTTACAAAAGGACATGGAATATCTGACGTGCCTGCTGGGAACTGAGCTTGAGTTCTCTGCAAGAATGATACATACTCTTTTTTTTTAAAGATTTTTTTATTTATTATATGTAAGTACATTGTAACTATCTTCAGATAACCCCCGAGGAGGGCATCTGATCTCATTACAGATGGTTGTGAGCCACCATGTGGTTGCTGGGATTTGAACTTAGGACCTTTGGGAGAGCAGTCAGTGCTCTTAACCGCTAAGCCATCTCAACATCTGAGCCACCGGACCAGCCTGATTGTCAAGTCTAGAAATAAGTTTAGTTTCTGTAAGGATCTCCAACTTCCACACTGAGTCACACCCCTCGTGGGAACATGATAGTATATACCGTTTCTACAAATACTCTGATAATCTTGCTCACATCCACCTAAAATACCTTTCTGTACACACTGTCTTTGTCCTCTGCCCATGTCCATCTGACACGAGTGCTTCTGCCTCTTGAATCTGAAATGGTTAATAAAACATCCATGTGTTAAGTAAGTCTTGTTTTGTTGCCATGGAGAGATGGTTACCATGTTGAGAGTTAGTGTTAAGAGGTGGGGTTTAGTGGGAGGAAGTTAGTGCATTGAGAGCATGAATTCGCAAGGTTGTTGTGATCCCAAGCACTTCCACTCTGACTTATTTTTCCCAGCCACCACCAAGTGAGCAGTTATCTTTGTCTCAGGCTTTTGTTACAGTGACAGTTGGCGAATGCAAGTGCTTCCCTCATTAAAATTAAGTGTATGTGTACTGCTGCATTAAAGCTTGTGCCTCCATACAATTGACATTTGAGTCCATGAAAAATGTATTCTTTACTAAAATAATGGGTGCCATGAGCCATATAGCTTGGCCATCAGATTTCTTTTCTTCTGCAGCATTTTTATTTATTTATTTGTCTAATTTTCTATCTATCTATCTATCTATCTATCTATCTATCTATCTATCTACTGGATATTTTCTTTATTTACATTTTAAATGTTATCCCTTTTTCCATTTTCCACCCTGGAAACTCCCTATCCCATCACCCCTCCTCCTGCTTCTATTAGAGTGTACCCCCACCCTCCCACCCACTCCTGCTTTCCCACCCTTGAATCCCTGTACATTTGGGCATCGAGCCTTCACAGGACCACGGGCCTCTCCTCTCACTGATACCTGGCAAGGCCATCCTCTGCTACATATGCAGCTGGAGCCATGGGTCCCTCCATGTGTACTCCTTGGTTGGTTGTTCAGTCTCTGGGAGCTCGGGGGGGGGGGGGGCGGTCTGCTTGGTTCATATTGTTGTTCATCCTATGGGGTTGCAAACCCCTTCAGCTCCTTCAGTTCTTTCTCTAACTCCTCCACTAGGGACCCAGTGCTCAGCCCAAAAATGTGATTTCTGAAGGAGGACAAGAAAATTCTCAGTGATGTAATGAGGGAACAAAGGTAAGGGTTAGATGCAAAACATGAACTCATGGTTACTTTGAACTCATGGTAGAGAGTTCAAGAAGAACTCAAGAAGATTTCAAGTTTAAACTAAAACTTGCAAGGAAGTCTACATCTTGAAAGAGCTGACCAGGAAGTGACCAGAAGCTGTGGAGGGAAAAAAAACTATAATTATCAGTTTGTATGTGCAATGGATGCACGTGAGTGCATCGGGTTTGTGTGTGTGCTCATCTGAATGTGTGTGCATAGAATCCAGAGGTCAACATTCAGAGTCTCCCTCTACTTAGATATCATCCCCATTCTTAATCCTTGAACTACGGCAGTACAGAATGATAGTGATTTGTATTAATTCATAACCTTCTACTGTATTGGGAGCTCACAATTTCAACTAGATTGACTACGCAGTGAGCCCCTGAGACCCTTCTGTCTTTGGCACGTTAGTGGAGGAGTTCCTACAGGTATTGGATGCCACACCTTGCCTTTATGTGGGTACTGGGGTCCCAACTCATGGCCTCACACTTAATAGGGCAAGCACCTAACCCACTGAATCATTTTAGAGACTGGAAAAATGTATGTTTACTAACTCCCTTATGAAGTTACTCTAATAATAGGGTTAGAGAAAAATAAATAAATAAAATATTATAGATGCAAAAAAATTGAAACCACAGTTTAAGTTTTGAATATACAGGCAAAATTTTTGTATGCAGCATTTTTGTAAGAACTCAAACAACAATCTTAACCAAGTTTACTTTAATCTTACAATGCTTTCATTATTGAAATTCATTAATTGTGTTAACATATTTCAACCAAATATGGAAATCTTGTGATTATCTCAGTTCACTTAGAAGCTATGCATATTTCATGACTGTGTGTGTTCCAGTGAGTTCCCATGTGTGTAAGGGTGTACATTCTTAGCCCTGCACATGAATATTTGGAGGGCAAAACTTGACATTTAGGTGTCTTCTCTGACTGTAACATGCTGTAAGCAGGTTCTCTCGCGTGGCCAGGACCTCACTGGGCTAGGTTGGCTAAGCAAAGAGTTGAGGACCTGTTTCTACCTGCCCAGTGCTGGGATAACAAGTATCCCCCCTTACTTCCAGCATTTCTTTGTGAGTGCTTGGGGACTGAACTCAGTTTCTTGGTCTTACATATCACTGAATGCTCCCTAGACTATGATAACTTCTAAAATTAAAATTGAAAAATAAGTAAAGAAGAAAAGTAATCAGTGTGGATTAAATTACACAGTCCTTAGGTAAAACACATTTTCCTTAATTCTTAGAGATGTGTTGCTTTTATTTTGTGTGCATGGGTGTCTTGCCATGTATGACTGTGCACTACATGTCTGACTGGCACTCAAAGAGGATAGAAGAGGGTGTCTTCACCTTTGGACCAGACAGTTGTGAGCTGCCATGTGAATGCTGGAATCAAACCTAGGTCCTATGGAAGAGCAGCCAGTGCTTTTAACTACTGAGCCATCTTAAGAGTTGTATTTTTATGAGAAATTATATAAAGCTATTCTATTGTTACATTGGAAATACTAAAATCCATATCATGAGGAAAATAAAAATAAAAATAATTAAATTACATTATAATTTGATGGTATGGTAGTTTACAAGGAAAAGTCAAAGAAGTTTCTGAGCAAACTGTTAAAGCATTTATGATTATAAACTAAATTTTAAAAGTAACTGTGTTCCAGTATTTGTAATTAATAATTTAAAAAGTGATGGTAGACAAATAGTTTTAACTACAACTAATATGGGAACGATAGTTATTATCTATACACATATGCATGTGTGCTTGCTTGCACGTGCATAGGAAATATTGGTGTAACTAATCAGGTGTCAAAATGTAACTCTCCATGCAATCATGTATTGTTGCCTATATGTGCATGGTTGGATGAATTCCTATTGCTTCTTCTTGCCCTATAGGAAGAACTAGCTTTAAGATTTTTAGAATGTCTTTTTAGGAAAATTCCCTAAGAGATTATTCCAGGAAGTACATTTACAAACACAATGCTTACAGAATGTAATTTGACTCTGCTGGCAAGCATGTCATGAACAATAAAAGTCACCAAAAGGGTTCTTTTTTCTGTACATGAAAGTACAAATGATTAAAATTAGAACTCATAGAAGATTGGCAGAATATATGAACAAGAAATGGAAGAAAGAGGATCTGACACTTTTGCATTATAACGGTGCTCCCTAAATCCATAATCCATATTACCAAAATGGCATGTCGTGCTGTAACAGTGAAAGCAGCGGCCGCCCAACACCTTCATGTGCATTTGATCTGTGTTGGTAGGCGGACACGCTTCCTGTGCCTGTAAACTGTCGGTCTCGTAACAGACCTATTTCAGAAAGCATTGCTAATTGCTCAAGTTGTACCAATGTTGACTTTAACTATGCACCTCCGCAAATTTCTCTAAGATATGTGAATGAACATCTTGAAAGATCAATGACAATCAATCACATCAGTAAGTTATATTTGGCAATATTTTGTAATAATTACTAATTACAAGTGACTCCAGGTGAGTAAGGATAGTGTAGTTGATTTGGACATTGTGTGCTAGACAGCTATTACAGATATGGGAGCTAGATTTTACCCATCTCTTATCAAATTATGTATTCGTTTTGTGTATGTGTGGTATGTGCTTGTATAATACGTGTGTATGTGTGTGTCATGTATCTTTGTACACAGGTGCTTGCCTCTGTGCATGTGTGGAGGCCAGAAGTCGGTTTTATGAGTTGTCCTCTATCAGTCTCCACTGTATTTTCTTAAGATAAAGTCTCCTCACTGAATCTGAAGCTGTGAATGCAGACTGGCTGGCCAGCAGGATCCTGGAGTGTCTGTCTCTGTGTATTGCCAATTGCTGGGAATAAAAGAAAACGCAGCCATGCTCAGTATGACATGGATGCTAGAGCTCTGAGCTATGACTCGTGAGCTCCATACAGGCATGTCTTCACACACAGAGCTACTCGCCCTACCCAGGATTAGTTTATCTATCAAAGTCAAAAATGTAGTGAAAAACAGTATAAATATTCCTGTTATATAACTGTGTCATTTTCATGATCTATTACAGTTAGTTTTTGAGCTTATTGCAGATTCTCATCAGTCATGCATGGACAGACATAGGACTTACATCAGCTCCTCTTCTCTGGGGGACAAAATACACAACAAAAGGAATTTGAGGCAGGCAAAGTTACTTGGACTCATTGGAGACTCCAGAGTGGAAGGAGAGACATTGTCAATTTCTTATTGTTACCATGTTAACGATGGTTGCTTCCATGAGTCCTCTTATTTCATCACCAAACAGCTTTCTGAGATCTTTGTCCATACAGCTTTTGTCTGAAAGAAATTTTGGTGTTGTGTTTTAATTTTTAGCTGCCCGTAATAATTGTTCTTTGTATATCACTGAAAGGAAGTTATTTTCTGTTAATTTTGTCTCTCCTTTAAGAGATCAAATACAGGAGACCACTGTGGTGTGTAGTGTAGAAGCCAGAAATCATTGGATCCGAACATCCTTTCTCTTGAATTTAATTCATGGTATGCAACAAAAAGTCACTTTGCTATGACAACAAATTATTCCATGAAATAAACATCACAATGCTCTAGAATTAAGGAAGATTCAATGATGAAAGAAAGATCATATATTTTATATCCTTTTCTAATTTTAACCTGCTGGTGTTTTATGATGTCAGTTTTGGCTTGTTATTGATAATTATGGCTTTGATTGCCCTCTTTTCAATAATTCATGACGATAGGTTATGTTGACTTCAGGACTAATAGTATTTATTCACACTAACTTCTGAAGATGATATTCAGTACCGAAAAGAAAGAAAAGCTGCAATTATGAATTTTAATTCTACAATCACAATCTTTTATTCTTTCCTTACTCATTTTATTTTAAGCACATGTGTATTACAATGCATCTGTATTCAAGAATTGTCTGTAATATTCAGAAGTGTGTATTTCTCATTATGAATGCAATTTTGGCTTTGAGCACCAAATTTTATGTAAGAGACATGTTAGGTCAAAATGTTAATTTAGTTCTGGAACCTTTCGTTTCCGTTCCTTATTGACACAGCCTCAATTTTCCCTGGTCCGTTTTAGCCTTTCAAATTCCTGCAAAATTCCTCTGGAGGGCACTATTACCATAAGCAATTACAGATTAGCTCTGGAAGGCTGTGGCTGGGAAATCTTTCAAGTTATTCACGTCACTTAAAATCTTCGAATTCTAGGGATCTTCTGGATGACAGCTATCTTTTTCCTTAGGGTAAAACAAAACAACAAAATAAAAAGATGCATTTTGAGGGTGCAAGTAGTCATATCAGATAGTCCACCTGTGTGGTAATCAGATCCTCATATGATTTAGGTGATGTAGAGAATTCTAATGGTGAGGGAATCGATTGAAATAATTACATACATAAAGAGCACCAGGTCACAGTTTATCTGTAAAAGCGTGTTCTCATTTCCTTGTACTTGAAATTCTTTTCAGTTGTGGTTTACATGGGAGATAAAAGGCATTTGGAGATTGTGTAAGTTTCCTAGTAATGATCAGAACTTAAATGCCACATCACATGTTGCAGAACATGTTCCTTAAAGGTCACAGAGAGTGCTTGATGTGTATTTTAACATCATATAAAAACAGAGAATGTAATTTCTGATATTCACAAATTATCTGAGTGGGAAGGAGGAGAAAGGAATAACCAGAGACAACAACACACACAGCAGGCATCTCGATGTCTCTGAAAATACACTCTTGCCTTGCACCTCATCCGCTCATGCCCAGTTCTCAGCTGCTAGCAGATATGATCAATTTTATCATTGACTTTTCTACGTAAAGCAAATTATGGCCTACCAACAATGTTATAGAAAGTAGATTGTTTCCCTCAGAGAGAAGAACCTTTTCTGTTTTCCCAGTAGTTCACACTGTTGTGTTAGTGGCTATCTCACTGTGGGTAGGGACCCAAGGTAGAAGGTAATCATAGATAAGGGACTAGAGTGACTGCATTTTACATGTTAGGGATTCTGAGATTGGAGAACCTTCCTGCACAGAGATTCATGCTGGGAGTTGTCTCCAAACCCTCTGTTGACATTCAGCATTTACCTAAGCAAAAATCCACATTTGCTTTAAAAGAAAGAAATTGAAGAAAAATTTCCAGGCCTGAGTAACCTCCTGTAAAAAATACAGTGATTTTGATCTTAGCCATTCTGGTTGGTGTAAGGTGGAATCCCAGGGACGTTTTGATTTGCACTTCTCTGATCACTAAGGACTTTGAACATTTCTCTAGGTGCTTCTCAGCCATTTGAGATTCCTCAGTTGTGTAATCTTGGTTTAGTTCTATACCCCATTCTTTTGATTGGGTTGTTTAGTTTTTGGTGGTTAGCTTCTTGAGTTCTTTATATATTTTGGATATTATCTCTTTATCCTATGTGGGGTTAGTGAAGATTTTTTTCCCAATTTGTAGGCTGCTGATTTGTCTTATTGGCTCTGTCCTTTGCCTTACAGAAGTTTTGCAGTTTCATGAGGTCCCATTTATCAATTCTTGATCTTAGAGCATGCGCCATTAGAGTTGTGTTTAGGAGATTTCCCCCTTTGCCAATGAGTTCAAGGCTCTTTCCCACTTTCTCTTCTATTAGATTCAGTGTATCTGGTTTTATGTTGAGGTCCTTGATTCACTTGGACTTAAACTTTATGCAAGGTGATAGATATGGGCCTATTTTAATTTTTCTAATACAGACAGTCAGTTAGAACAGCACCATTTATTGAAGATGTTTTCTTTTTTCCATTGTATATTTTCAGCTTCTTTGTGTCCATATGTATGTGGTTTTATTTCTGGGTCTTCAATTCTATTCCATTGATCCATGTTCTGTCTCTGTACCAATACCATGCAGATTTTTTGACTATTGCTTTGTAGTAAAGCTTGAGGTCAGAGATGGTGATTCCCCCTGAAGTTTGGAGAGGATGTGGAAAAAGAGGAACACACCTCCATTGCTGATGGGATTGTAAACTGGTACAGCCACTCTGGAAATCAATCTGGAGGTTCTTCAGAAAATTGGAAATAGATGTACCTGAAGACCCAGCAATACCACTCCTGGGAATATTCCCAAAAGATGCCTTACCAGGCCACAGGGTCACATGTTCCACAATCTTCATAGTGGCCATATTTTTGATAGCCAAAAGCTGGAAACAACCCAGATGTCCTACAAAAGAAGAATGGATACAGAAAATGTGGTTCATTTACACAATAGAATACTACTGAGCTGTTAAGAATGAGGACATCCTGAGTTTTGCAGACAAATGGACAGAATTAGAAAATATCCTGGGTGAGGTAACCCAGACCCAAAAGGTTATGCATGGTATGTACTCACTAATAAGTGGATGTCAGTTAAAAAAAAAAAAGTACAGAGTTGGCACAGTGGCTCCAGTGAAATCTGTAAACCAAAATTTTACAGACTGAGGCGAGAAATGTCTCTTGGGGCTTTCCGGAATACCCGTATTCAGAAGCCGAAAATCTCACTTGACAATTTACTTTACTTCTTAGTTCTCCTCCTTCCTAGTAGCCGCGACTAAGAAAATCCAAGCAAATTAAGATGTAAAAGAATCCATCTTGTAGTAAGTCACTAGCCAGAAAATTCTGCAATGCTTTGATCCAGTTGTTTATGTAATTACATTTACCTCCCAACAGGATATATATGAAGTATGGCTCCAAATATGGTATAAAAAGCATTAATATCAGGCGGTAGAATTTTCCAGGAACCCTAAAATAACATGTTCCTTTTGTTTTTCAGTCCCTTGCAGGACAGGTGGATTTGAAATAATAGACCCAGACTAGAAGATATTTACATCTGAACAACCTTATACAGTGCCCTTGCTGAACAGGTGAGTGTTGGGCAAATTAGAAAGAATTTATATCTGAGTTGGTGCAGAGCTCAGAACTGCCTCAATGGAAGCTTGTGAGGGACTGTTTTTGTCTTGCAGACCCCACCTAGGGAGTCTTTGACCAAAACAACATTCTTAGCTTATCCATGTGTGATTCAGGATACAATTTAACTTTTTACTCACGGAGACTCCCCGGTTGGTTCATTGGGCTGGGGCTAGGGGCTGCAGCTGGAGCTGATTGTTGGGCATCTAGGACGACCCAGGGCATGGGACAGAGAAGAATGTGGTGAACAGACTAGGTGGAAGTGTGCTTGGGAGGCTGGGTGTGGGCCAGGCAGATCCCCAGGCTCCACAATGCCTCCATCGTTGCCCGGAAGGCTGGGCGCAGAAGCCATCCTTCCTCTGCTCCCAGGCTAGCGCAACAACAAGGCCACAATGTAGAAGCAGCTTAACTTCATGGACCAATTGGCCAACCAGAAGATGGGCAAACACCTTGTACTGCCTGAGAAAACTGAAGCTTTGACAGATGAATATGATGCTTAATTTGAGATGTTAACTTGACTGGACCAGGGGATACCCAGAATAATACACTCAGATCCAAAAACTACCCTGGTGTCTGTGTGTCATTTCGCTGAACTTGTGTCTTCCTGGACCAAAAGAATCCTGTTTATCCCGCAGCTGAGTTTGGACTGTGGCACAGAGTATCAAAGTTACAATCCACAGAACTCAAAATTCAAAAAGGTCAACAAGCCGAAGTACCTAAGTGAGGATGTCTCAGTCCCACTTTGGAGGGAGAACAAAGCAATCAATCAAGCAAGCAGATGGGGAGGGAGGGGGGAGGGAGCTGGGAGGGAAAGTGGAGGGGGGACCTGATCTGGTGTTGGGTGAGGGAAAAGTACTGAAGCCTTGAGGGCCAGCAGAAAGAATGGAAACAGGCAACCTCTCAGAGACAGGAGGTTGGGGGGGACCCTCTAGAATGCACCAGAGACCTGGGAGGTGAAAGACTCTCAGGACCCAAAGGGAGGAATCTTAGATGAAATACCTGACAGTAGGGAGAGGGAACTTTTTTTTTTTTATATTTTTATTTTCTATATTCTTTGTTTACAATCCAAAAGCTTTCCCCTTTCCCAGTCCCCACTCCCCATATGTCCCATAAGTCCTCTTCTCTCCATCCATTCTATCTTTCCCCCTCCCTTTTCTCTGTCCTGGTACTCCCCTACAATGCTGGATCAAGCCTTTCCAGGATTAGGGCCCCCTTCTTCCTTCGTCATGGGAATCATTTGCTATGCTAATTGTATCTTCAGTATTCAGAGTTTCAGGGCTAATTAATATCCACTTATCAATGATTGCTTTTCATGTGTATTCTTTTGTGATTGCTTTACCTCGCTTAGGATGATATTTTCCAGTTCCAACCTTTTGCCTAAAAAATTCATGAATTCATTGTTTTTAATTGCTGAATAGTACTCCATTGTGTATATATACCACATTTTCTGTATCCATTCCTCCATTGAGGGACATCTGGGATCTTTCCAGCTTCTGGCTATTATAAATAAAGCTGCTGTGAACATAGTGGAGCATGTGTCCTTATTGCATGGTGGAACTTATAGAGCCTACTTTCAGCAGGAAGACAGGGCATCAAATGAGGCAGAGAGTGGTCATTCCACAGTCACAACTCTGACCCATAATTGTTCTTGTTTGAAAGAATTACAGTGATGGAAATGGAGAGGAGCCTGTGGAAAAGAAGGTCTAGGGACAGGCACAAATTGGGATATAGCTTAAGGGGAGGTCCCAAGGCCTGACACTATTACTGGGGCTATGGAGTGCTTACAAAAAGAGACCAAGCATGACTACACTCCGGAAGACCCAACAAGCAGCTGAAAGAGTCAGATGCAGATATTTGTACCCAACCAATGGACAGAAGCAGCTGACCCCTGTTGTTGAATTAGGGAAGCCAGAAAGAAGCTGAGGAGAAGGGCGATCCTGTAGGAGGACCAGCAGTCTCAATTAATCTGGATCCCCAAGATCTCTCAAGCACTGGACCACCATACAGGCAGCATTCACCATATGAAGCCCCCAACACACCTACAGCAGAGGACTGCTGGGTCTGTGTTCATTTAGAGATTATGTACCTAACCCTCGAGAGACTGGAGGCCCCAGGGAGTTTAGAGGTCAGGGGGGTGGGGGATGGGGATATCCACATGGAGACAGGGGTCTGAGGAGGAGGTATGGGATGTGAAACAGTTGGAGGGTGGATGGGAGGGGAATAAAATATGGAGTATAAAAAATGAATGAATGAATGAATTAAAAAGAAGACAGTAAGCACTGGACTGAACTTGTGAAAAGACTGCTTGGGAAAGGTAAAATCAAAGAATCTTATACCTTGGACAGTAAATGTTCTTCAATGACTCCTGTGTTGTACAATTGTTTGTGCTGCTGTTTAGAAAACTGGTGTAAACTCTAGGAGGCAGGGCCTACGGGAAGGAAGTTAGGTCAACCTGAGCACACCTGTGAAGGCCATTGCATAGGAGCCTGCCACTGTCCATCCAGAGATGGATGCAGACTGGTTTGCAGTGTCCCGAAGTTCTCTTCTGTGGAATGCTGGACCCCATATACCCAAAGCCACATGACCAAGCAAGCAACCAGGAGCTAAAACCTCCCAATCTGTGGCCCAAACCAACCTTTTCTTTTGCCGTAATTTCATTTTCTCAAGTATTTTGTTCCAGCTGAATAGCCTAACAGAGTTCAGAAATCCTTCCCTACGTGCACTTAAATTGATGTGTCTGAAGCTCTCAGTCGAGTGGGTAATTAACGGCAGCTCTCTGGTTCCTGAGAAAAGAATTTGAGGGTTCAATGCATTCCTAGTCAGACAACCAGTAGTACTCTTCAGACAAATGACAAAAATTACTCCAGATTTTCTATGAAACCACAAAACAATCCTGAATGGCTGAAGTGGCCTTGAGCTCAAAGAATAGAGACATTTCCTGCATAGTTTTGAAATGTGCTGTAAAGCTGTAGCAATCAAAATGGCATGGTTCTGTCATGCAGACACACGCAGACCAATGATATAGGGGATGATGGTGGGATTGGCAAAAACATGTTACCTATCCAAAGAATTCCTCAATCATAACTGTTAAAAGGAAATTCAAATGGATGAAAGATATAAGATTTGAAAGAAGGAAAACATGGAAATTTTTCTGACCTTGCCAATGGAAAGAAATATTTAGGCAAGATGCACTCCTCTCAAGCACAGAAAACCAAAGTAAATATAGATATACATTATTACTAACTAAATACGATGAAAACCTGTCTCTATAGCAAAGGAAATGATCATCAGAACACAGAGATAAACCACAAATCATGGGGAATATACATACATATATATACATATATACATACATGCATATATACATACATTCATATGTGTGTGTGTAAAATTACATATATGGAAAGGTGTTAATCTCAGAGTATTATGAAAACAGCTGGGGGGATGTCCCAGAGGACAAACTGCTTGCTGTACAAACAGGAGGACCTGAGTTCAGATTCCCCTAAAGTCAGATAAAGCAGGAGGTAATACTTAGGCATCGGGAGCAGCAATCTCAGAGCGTCAATGCTGAGGCAGAAGAATCATCCCTGGAAACTTTCATGAGAGGGAATGTTAGTGTTGAGTATTCACTTATAAACAACAAGACACTATGTCACAATCATCACGGAAGGTTTGAACTGACCCCTGAGACTATTTGACTGTACAACATGTTCATGCTCATGCTGTGGCACTTGTAAACCTACATTCATACAGGACCACACACAGACACACACACACACACACATACATGCACACATAACACACACACACACGCATGCACACACACACACACACGCATCCTATGCACATGTGCAGACACATGGCAAAGTAAAATAGCAAAAGTAAACAGAAATGAAAAAAAACCCACCCTGAAAAATGAAAAATGGTTTAAAAATCACGGTAAATCCAAAGAAGAGGCATCTGACCAGCTGGTGTGTGAGAAAGTGCCACCCATCACCACTTCTCAGGGAGATGCAGGTAAACCCCAAGCAAGCATCAGTCTTACCTATGACCAAAGACTCTGGATGCAGATACAGGCAGAGGGTGTGGAGAAAGCAAACAATTACACCCTTGTGGGAAATCAAGGTGACAGGCTGCGATAGAAAGCGTGTGGAGCTTCCTCAGACAATGAGAAGAGCAGAATCTCCACCACATGCTCTAAAATTCCACTGTCCACTTACGTTCAAAAGAAAGGAAATTAGTGTGTTGCAAGATGTATGTTCACACGTTTTTACACCCCCACCCAGAATTCCCCAAAATGTCCTTCAAAGAATGAGTGGATGAAAAAGACTCAATGTGTAGACAACGGGATGCTGCTTAATCACAAATACTGCGATCTTGTCTTATCCTTTGCCACAACCTCAATGGAGCTGGAGATCACTCTCTGCAAGAACCGGCCAGGTCATAGAGGCCAGTCCTTCCTCTAAGTCCCTGAGAAATCTAAATGGTGAACTTATTGAAATGCACGTGTCTGGATGGGCTAAGAGGATGGGGACAGCATGTGGAGGAAGAACCTGTAGGAGGTGTTTCACTTTGGAGTAACTGGGAGTGGTCTCCAGAAACACTATATTTCAAACAGAATGATACCAAAGCCTTTTTTCTGTAAAGAAATATATTTATTTTCCTTGCCTTTTGGGGACTAAATATTTGATATGAAGTATCATGAAAAAGAAATGACTTAATTTTTGTCACAGTTGGAGGGAATACATGATGGGCAAGGCACGCCAGCAGGACTATAAGATGGTCACACTGCTTCTGTACTCAGGGAGCAGAAAGTGGGCAGGAAATGAGGTCAGGTTATACCTCAAGGGATGCCCTAGTGACCCACTTTCCCTAGTAAGGCTCTTCCTCCTATGGATTCCACAGCTTCTCAGAAAGAGTACCACCCTTAACTGGTCCAACACACGGGCCTGGTGGGGTCATAGCACAGCTCTATCAAAGTAGATGGATACATTTATAAATGCTTGAGAAACTAATTACACTTTGGTTATACAATGTTTAAATGCATTAAAATAACTGCTCCATCCTATAAATTGTATAATTTTTATTTTTACATATCCATTTAAAATATAGTTAATTGCAATGAAGTCTAAACATCCAACTTTCTTCCTCTATTGTATAGCAGTAGTAGGTAGCTGGTTATGAACCATTTTTCTCTTTTCCCTTTTCATTTAACTGTGAAAGAAAATTTCAAATGTTTAGATAATTAAAAGAATTCCTAATGGTTTGCTTCTCTGGATGGAAGACATCCGACTAGTCTTCCCTCTTTTCCATAGATAACGTAACAGATTACTTCTGATTAAAATGTTGTGGCAACATGAACCATTACGGTTAAGGTGATGTAAGTTGAGAAATACAGCAAGTGTAGCCTCTGTTCCTGAATTAATTTCCCCAAATAACCAGTGTTCCTAGGTGAAATCTTTTCTTTCCACCTATTCTTTTTATAGCTTGATTTTTTTCAGACTCTTTCATCATTTATTGCATTTGAAGTTCTTTCTATTTTCAGGGGGAAAGGGGAACTCTTTGAACTTTACAAACAGATATAAATGGGAAATGAAAGAAGGAAGGTCAACTCTTGGGCTGCTAACCTTCACGGTGTCCTTTGGAAGGGGTCCCCAGGTAGCTTTAACTTCTGCCAGCTCATGTGAGCCTAGCTTGCTCCTGGGCTTAAGCCTACTTGGCAGAATGACAGAGGTCAAATTTTCACACAAATGAACAATTTCCCTTATAAAGTGAAGCGGGTGCTTAAATACAAGCTCTAATGAGCAGCTCCCTCTCTTCAGCTCCCACTCTGAAGCATCCCCAAGGTTTCCGGCATGATTTCACATGACCTTTAGCTGAGGCTGTATTTTACCAGATCACCAGTTTCTCATCTCCTTGGAGTGCTTGCTGAAGTCAGCACTTAGGAGAGACCCAGGGTGCACACAGCAGGTGTTCATTATCTATCATGAAGAACTACCTTCCTCTCTCCTAGGCCATGCTGTATCCTGGTACCCTTCCATCCCACTTTGAAGGAATAATGAAAGTCTTGAAAATGTTTAGAGCTGCCAAGGAATGCATCAGAGTCATGCAGTATCTTCCCAGGGCAAAGGTTGTTCTCCATGGTTTCACTATCCCTTCATTAATTAAACAATGCTACTTTAACATTAAAGTTGTAGGGAACAGAGTTTATTCTCTGGGAACCTCAAATGAGGCATGCACCCACTCCATTTTATTTAAAAAGTAGGGTTGTGTGGCAGGTAATGTAGTATAGTAACTGTGTTGCTGATATGTTTGGCTAATAACTGCCTTTAATCAAGTAATATTGGCACTTCTAAGCCAAAATTCAAAACACGTCTTGAATCAGAACATGTGCAAATGACAAGACATCTATACAGTCAGATGGTTTTCTTCTAGTTATTATGTATTTTATAATAATTATGTATTACACACAGGCAAGAGATTTCCATTTTGCTTCCATACTTGGATTTGACTTTGTCATCTTCTCAATCTCCTACAGAGAGAGTTGCTGTGAGTTATTTTAGAAGTGCTGGGGGAACAGAGCAGTCAATGTGAGCTATTTCTCTTATAAAAGCCATGCTAGGACAAACTTCTCTCTTATGAGGGACTTAGTTATGAAATGAAAGATCTGTAAACATATTACAATCATAGACAGAAGCTATGTACAATGGTCTTCCCATTTTCATTAATGAAACTGCTGGTCTTTACAACCTTCTCCTGTATCATGTCTGTATGTCTTTCATTCATCTGTGAGTGTGGGACAGAAAGAAAGGGTGGTGCATATCGAGGACCTGAAGCCACACATTCATTCATCTCATTTATTTTTGTGTATGTGTGAGGACATGGGTGTGCAGGTGAACATGTATGTCAGAGGCCAACTTCAGATGTCTTTCATCAAGACCCATCCATCTTGTTTTAGAAACAGGATCTCTCATTAGCCTTGGGCTCACTGCTAGGTGAGGTTGGCTGCCTATTGAGGCCTGGGGATCTGGCTGTTTGAGCCTTCCCAGTATGCACCACTACTCCTGGATTTATGTGGCGATTCTAGGATCCAACCCAGTCCCACATGCCCTTGTAGTAAAGAGTTTACAGGCTGAGTTGTTCTTAGGAACATTTACTCCAGTGTTCTTAAAATCCATTATCTCTAAATCTCTAATCCTATCCAATAAAATTAGAAGCAACCACTAAAATACAATTTCAATGTGCTACTTATTTTAGATCTGGCAGTATGTATATATATATACCATTTAAATGTAGGTCCCTGACTGTACTACACATTTTTAGCCTGCTGATATCCATCTGTACTTGTCAACTTCTCTTCTTAAATTACTTATATCACTTTTGGGACTAGGGAATTTAAATGAAATGGTAATAAGAATTATTACCAAAATTTATCAAGAGTGTACCATATGGTATTTATGGTAGTAGATATTTAATTAGATATTAATCAGTGATATATTTAATTTGCAGAAATGCTCATAGGCACATGGCTTTATTTATATTTCAAAGCTGAGGCAAGAGGCAACGAAGATGACCAATATATTTGTTAAGGATACCTAAATGCCCTATACCTGAAATTGTATCACTTAGGAGGTTGAATTCAGATTCATGTACCAATTGTCTATCTCTAGGTCACAAATTGTTGGCCACTCTATTTTCTTGATGTCAAAAAATAATATGGATATTTCTCATGAAAACAGTTGTCCCATAAGTTTGGCCATAAAGCATTACTATTATATCCCCTCACTTCACAATGATTTCATTTCATTGATATTTCACATTTTTACAATTTGTATTTTATAGATTATAACACAAAATATATGGAAACGCATAGAAGTTATATATCTTTCCCTAGTTTATCTTTAACAAGATGAAGGTGATAAACATTATAGCTGGTCAGTAAAAAAAAAAAAATCACCTGAAAATTTGGGAAAGTCATTTGAAGAGTTCAGATTGGCAGTTTTTTCACAGTGAAATGAAAATTAAATCCAGGTGTAACACAGAGGAAACAGAGACGGTTTTATTTATAGCTTGTTTGCTTTTTGACATTAGATTTAAAGGAACACTTGGGCTCAGTTTCCTCTAGGTTTACTAGCCCACACCCAAACTATTACACATTCAAAATCTCTTCTGCATCACGCTACAGCCTAGCTAGGTTAGAAAACAATTTTCCAAGCAAATGGTCCCAAGAAACAAGCTGGAGTGGCCATTCTTATTTTGGATAAAATTGACTTTCAACTAAAAGTTGTAAAAAAAAAAAAGATAAGGAGGGACACTTCATACTGGTCAAAGGAACCGTCTACCAAGATGAACTCTCATTTCTGAACATCTATGCTCCAAATGCAAGGGCACCCACATTCATAAAAGAAACTTTAATAAAGCTCAAAGCACACATTGAATCCCACACAATAATAGTGGGAGACTTCAACACCCCACTCTCAAAAATGGACAAATCATGGAATCAGAAACTAAATAGAGATACAGTGAAACTAACTGAAATTCTGGACCAAATGGACCTAATAGGTATTTATAGAATATTCCACCCTAAAGCAAAAGAATATACTTTCTTCTTAGCACCTCATAGTACCTTCCCCAAAATTGACCAAATTGATCACAAAATGGGCCTCAAGAGATACAGAATATTTGAAATTATTCCATGTACCTTATTAGATCACCATGCCTAAGGCTGGTTTTAAGCTCAAACAAAAACAATGGAAAACACGAATACATGTGCACTTTGAACAATGCTCTTCTCAACAATAGCTTAGTGAAGGAAGAAATAAAGAAATTAAAGACTTTTTAGAATTTAATGAAAATGAAGACACATCATACCAAAATTTATGGGACACAATGAAAGCAGTGCTAAGAGGAAAACTCATAGCCCTGAGTGCCTCCAAAAAGAGAATGGAGAGAGATTACACTAACAGCTTTACAGTGCACTTGAAAGCTCTAGAACACAAAGAAGCAAATATACCCAAAAGGAGTAGATAGCAGAGATTAATCAAATTCAGGGCCGAAATCAACCAAACAGAAACACAAAGAACTATACAAAGAATCAACAAAACAAGGAGCTGGTTCTCTGAAAAAATCAACAAGATAGGTAAACCCTTAGCCAGACTAACCAGAAGGCAAAGAAACAGTATCCAAATTAATAAATCAGAAATGAAAAGGGAGACATAACAATAGAAACTGTGAAAATTCAAAAAAATCATCAGATCCTCCTACATGAGTTTATACTCAATAAAGTTTGAAAATCTGGATCAAATGGACAGCTTTCTAGATACATACCAGGTGCCAAAGTTAAAACAGGATCAGATAAACCATCTAAATAGTCCCATAAGTCCTGAGGAAATAGAAGCAGTCATTAATAGTCTCCCATTCTAAAAAAGCCCGGGACCAAATGGGTTTAGTGGGAATTCTATCAGATCTCTCCAAAGACGAGTTAATACTGATACTCTTCAAACTATTCCATGAAATAGAAACTTAAGGAACACTACCCAACTTATTCTATGAAGCCACAATAACACTTATACCTAAACCAAACAAAGACCAAACAAGGAAGGAGAACTTCAGACCAATCTCCCTCATGAACATTGATGCAAAAATACTGAACAAAATCCTGGGCAACCAAATCCCAGAATGCATCAAAACTACAATTCACCAAGATCAGGTAGGCTTCATCCCAGGGATGCAGGGATGGTTCAATATACGGAAATCCATCAATGTAATCCACTACATAAACAAAATAAACGAAAAAAAAAACCCACGTGGTCATTTCATTAGATGCTGAAATGTCTTTTGACAAAATCCAGCATCCCTTCATGATAAAAGTCTTGGAGAGATCAGGAATCCAAGACCCATGCCTAAACATAGTCAGAGCAATATCCTGCAAACCAGTAACCAACATCAAACTAAATGGAGAGAAACTTGAAGCAACCCCACTAAAATCATGAACCAGACAAGGCTGCTCACTCTCTCCCTATCTATTCAATATAGTACTTGAAGTCCTAGCCAGAGCAATCAGGCAGCAAAAAGAGGTCAAAGGTATACAAATTGGAAAGGAAAAGTCAAACTATCACTATTTGCAGATGATATGATAGTATACTTAAGCAACCCCAAGACTTCCACCAGAGAACTCCTAAAGCTGATAAATAACTTTAGCAAAGTGGCTGGATATAAGATTAACTCAAGCAAATCAGTAGCCTTCCTCTATTCAAAGGATAAACAAGAGGAGAAAGAAATTATGGAAATGATACCCTTCACAATAGTCCCAAATAATATTTCATACCTAGGTGAAAGTGAAAGCAAGTGAAAGATCTATATGACAAGAAATTTAAGCCTCTGAAGAAAGAAACCGAAGAAAATCTCAGAAGATGGAAAGATCTCCCATGTTCATGGATTGGCAGGATCAATATGGTAAAAATGGCTATCTTGCTCAAAGCAATCTATAGATTCAATGCAATCCCCATCAAAATCCCAAATTAATTCTTCATAGATCTAGAAAAAGCAATTCTCAAATTCATCTGGAATAACAAACAAACAAACAAACAAACAGGATAGCAAAAACTATTCTCCACAACAAAAGATCTTCTGGGGGAATCACCATCCATGACCTCAAGCTCTACTATAGAGCAGTAGTGATAAAAACTGTGTGGTATTGGTATGCAGACAGGCAGGAAGATCAATGGAAAAGAATTGAAGACCCAGAAAAGAACCCACACACGTATTGTCGCTTGATATTTGACAAAGGGATTAAAAACATCCAGTGGAAAAAAGACCGCATTTTTAACAAATGGTGCTGGATCAATTGGAGATCTGCATGCAGAAAAATGTAAATTGAGCCATTCTTATCTCCTTGTACAAAGCTCAAGTCCAAGTGGATCAAGGATCTACACTTAAAACCAGACACACTGAAGCTTATAGAGGAGAAAGTGGGGACAAATCTTGAACACATGGGCACAGGGGGAAAGTTCCTGAACAGAATACCAATGGCTTATGCTCTAAGAACAAGAATCAGCAAATGGGACCTCATAAAACTGCAAAGCTTCTGTAAGGCAAAGGACTTAAGTGAGGGTGCTTTGGTTCCTTTGAGAAAGGGAACAAAATATTCACAGGAGCAATAAGGGAGACAATGTGTGGAGCAGAGACTGAAGGAAAGCCCACCCAGAGACTGCCCTATCTGGCGATTCATCCTATAAAGTCACCAAACCTCGACACTACTATGGACGACAAGAAGTGTATACCAAAAGGAGCATGCCATGGTTGTGTCGGAGGGGCCCTGCCAGAGTCTTACAGCTACAGAGGCAGATGCTAGCAGCCAAAGATTGGACTGGGTGTGGGGTCCCCAATGGAGGAGCTGGAGGGTGGTCCAGAGGAACTGAAGGGGTTTACAGCTTCATGGGATGAACAATGATTTCTGCCACCCATGTGCCCCAGGACTCCCAGGGACTGAACCATCAATCAAGGGGTACACATGGTTCCAGCCAAAAATGTGGCAGAGGAAGGCCTTATTGGGCATTAGTGGGAAGAGTGGTCCCTAGTCAGGTAAAGGCTCAATAGATGCCTCAACAAAGGAAAATCAAGGGGGGAGGTGGAGAGGCATATAAGTGGAGGCAGGGGGTGGGAGCAGGGGTTGGAGGTCTTTGGGAGGGGGGAAATCGGAAAAGGTTTTACCATTGGCAATGTAAGTGAAGATGGTATTCAATAATAAATAAATAAATAAATAAATAAATAAATAAATAAATAAATAAATAAATAAAAATGTATTCCTTGTCACCTATATTTTTCCATGGAGTTCACTTAGCTATATACTTAGTAAATGCCCTGTGCAGCCGGAAGCACACAGGCAACTGGTTCCATCTGGAAATGACCGAGCACAGCATAAATACCTATCCTGGTTTGTCCAGGGCCAAAAGACTCTTCAGGATTTTGAGCTTGACTAAGGAAATCAATAGAACATTTGACAACCCTGGAAGTTTGGTCAACTTGAGAAGGGAAAGAAGATGAAAATGGAACCAGTGTTTTGCAATGCTGAAAGCAGAAGTGACTATATCCTTATATTGTCTCAGTCATTGTTTCAAGGCAATTTCTGTGGTCACCATATGAGATTAAGGCTATCATTCTCTTATTTATACAATCAGAGAACCAGGAAAACAGAGACTTCCCTGGGACTAGAGTTGCACAAATTAGGGGGAAAAAACCAGAACATCTGAGAATTGTGTGACAAATAAGCAGTTCGTATTAAAAATTATATGTCAAGAGATTTGAAAGCAGTGTTTCTTGTGATCCTAAAAAGACGGGTTTAGCATTTAGGAGCTGTGTCTGGTTCAGAGTGGACACAAAGGACTCACGCGTGAAGTGCTGAGGACTTCCCTTCAGTAGGAATGCAGGTTCTTGTGAAAGAGGAGAAGGCTCGTGGACATTGTTAGTAAGTAGATTCGGCCAGACTGTGAAGTACTTTCTACTTTTATCCTGATAAGTGATTGTTTGTCAGAAATTTTTAAGTGCAGATGTGACCCAAACTCATGCTTGGCCGGTGAGTTAGATGCCACACCCACAATAACTGGAAGAGAAGAAGGAGCTCTGAGAGGTTATAACTCTGTCTCCTGAAAATTCATAATGACTCGAAAGAAGCTGGTCACAGTGGGGCTAAGGAGCAGAGGCAAGGAGAGGTGAAGCTGAGCATGCGTCGCACATGATTGACTGCAGCCAAGGAGAGGGGGACTGCAAGACTGATTAGAAGCCTGCTTGCATGGATGAGCGCATAAAGTGTCATTCATTAACAGTGATTTGTGAGTCAGGCGGTGAAGCAAAACACACCCAGAGAGAATCGGGGAACACAGTCGCAAGTGATTTAAGCAAGAACATGATTCTTTGTGATGAAAAAACTGGCCAGCAACACTCTTCGTTATTCTCAGTACGGGGCCATAAGTGCCTAAGGTCAGCCTATCAGTGGAAATGCTAGCAGTTTGCTAAAATGAGCCTGGTTTTAAGCAAATTGAAGAAGACCAGTGGCAAAGTGGAACTCTGCCAGTTTGGGCCATAGTGCTGAAAGCCGTGTACCCTAACACTACAAAAACATTGGCGTAAGGAATGAACTTGCAGCTCTTGGTTCCAGACATGGCGCATTTCAGAGCCGTAAGAGATCTGCTAAGGGAATATTTCACCAGATAAATTCATCCACATTAATCATTATTTCTCAAATGTTGGCAATATGACACAATTTACTATAGAATCTGCTAAGCATGAACAACGTAACTCCTTTCCACCAGTGACTGCTGATTTGCAAGATAGCAGTTAAAACAATGCTGTCAATTGTGTATGATGTTTCAAAATGGTCCTTGATTAGGGTTTGCTAAAGTGATAAGTACTTCCACAAGGTATTAACATGCACCTGTGTTCACAACTACACACATACCTATACAAACACACACATTGATGATGCCACATACAGAAATATATACATATTTATATATGTATATATAGATATTTACCTATGTATACATATATATACACATATCCGAAGGGGTCAAAATGTCAATAAATGGATATGAAACCAATTCAATTTAAAAAAAATATTCTAAGCCCACGAAAGACAAATCTTCGTCCTTGTGTTCTGTCAAAACAAAGACAAGTACAAAACCTTCTCCTTTGTTTTAGTTGTGAATAGTTTTGGTGGTAAGTCAGTTCTTCATATCTTCACAAATAACATATGGATTAATTAGAGATAAATCCTATTGCTCATAGATAATGAAAACATGTCTTTCAGATGTGGTATCATTTAGACACTGAAATGATACCTAGATTCATATTAGAAATATAACCTTTAAATTGAGAAGAAATGGTGGTTTGGAGCAAAGAATTCAGATCCCTATGAACACATGTTTCTCACCCTATCTACTAACATCAATGAACAACACCTGAGTGTTTGGGGTGAACGAGGAGTAACAAGCCCTTGGATCCTCTCCTTGCAATCCATTGCCAAAGGCACTTTTTACATAAGCTACTTGTCTCCAGATTTAGAAAAGAAGAAAAGACAACTGAAAACAAATACTAATAACAGAAGTAACTGCAAAATGTTTGGAAGAGTCCAAATAATTAATTTTTTTCTTGGGCAGTTTTGAGAAGCTTGGGATTAAATCAACAAAAAGATACCGATGGGTATAAAATATGATCTGTGGGATGGCAGTAATCACAGAGGGATAAAACCAAACCAAAGATGACATCTTATGGACACCAAACCCATATGAGACACAAGTCCTTGGTCCTGTACACCAGCCCCTCCTTTTATTTCCATCTGTATTTTATTTCATTCTCAGAGGAATGACTAGTGCAGCCATTTCTTCCAAGTTGAAACAGCCCCTCTTGTAGGAAGGAGGGAGGGTCATAGCATTCAGAAGCTAAGAGAGTTACTAGATGCACAAGCCCTCTCTAAGGATATGAGATCAACAATGGCTGGAGAAAGGAGCCTATTGGAGAGGATGCTGGGCAGACACACCTTTCCCAAGTCCCCAGCCTTGCTGGGGTGGTCTTTTCAGTGGTGTTGCATTGAGTTGAGTTACCCATGCTCCTCTAAGAATTCAGTCCTGTTCTTGTCAAGCAAATCCAAAAACTCATTGCTTTACCGACTTAGACACAACAGTTATTTTGATACATAGCTGATTCTCTATCTCAGTTGAAAAGACATTTGCTGACATCCCCTTGGGAAAAATCATACAACATATGAAAAGTCTTTATTGAAAAAATATTGATGGAACAAATACTCAAAAGCTCTGAACTGCATGTGTGCTATCGCAGAAGAGGCCGCCAATTCATGTCAATTTTTTCTATTCTCACTGTGCCAGACAGCAAGAGAATGTATCTAATGATAAAAAATTACTAGTTATTTATATATTTGGGATATTAACCTTTGTTGATGTTTGGTCTTGCTGTCTATTTAATGCTAAGTGTGGCCCCAAAGACCTGGAGTCTTCATGTAGACCCAAGTAGATCCTGTCTCCCAAGTTATTTCTGATTGGTAAATAAAGAGAAGAAGGTGAATGTAGGAGAAGCTGCCTGCCATAGGTTAGAGGAGCTGAAGAGAACATGGCCCCGAGAGCTGCCCAGTTGGTGTCAAGAACAGCCCAAATGCAACATAGTAAGTAATAACTCAGGATTATTGACAGGAAAGTAGATTCTAACAACCAGAGAGGGTAGATATCTCTCTAACTCTTGGGCTGTTTAAAGTTTATTGTATAAATGTAAAAACTGTGCATGTCTTTTTTTCTTTTTTTTTAATTTATTTATTCGATATAATTTATTTACATTTCAAATGATTTCCCTTTTCTAGCCCACCCCCCACTCGCCGAAAGTCCCGTAAGCCCCCTTCTCTTCCCTTGTCCTCCCACCCACCCCTTCCCACTTCCCCGATCTGGTTTTGCCGAATACTGTTTCACTGAGTCCTTCCAGAACCAGGGGCCACTCCTCCTTTCTTCTTGTACCTCATTTGATGTGTGGATTATGTTTTGGGTATTCCAGTTTTCTAGGTTAATAACCACTTATTAGTGAGTGCATACCATAATTCACCTTTTGAGTCTGGGTTACCTCACTTAGTATGATATTCTCTAGCTCCATCCATTTGCCTAAGAATTTCATGAATTCATTGTTTCTAATGGCTGAATAGTACTCCATTGTGTAGATATACCACATTTTTTGCATCCACTCTTCTGTTGAGGGATACCTGGGTTCTTTCCAGCATCTGGCAATTATAAATAGGGCTGCTATGAACATAGTAGAGCATGTATCCTTATTACATGGTGGGGAGTCTTCTGGGTATATGCCCAGGAGTGGTATAGTAGGATCTTCTGGAAGTGAGGTGCCCAGTTTTCGGGGGAACCACCAGACTGCTTTCCAGAGTGGCTGTACCAATTTGCAACCCCACCAGCAGTGGAGGAGTGTTCCTCTTTCTCCACACCCTCTCCAACACCTGCTGTCTCCTGAATTTTTAATCTTAGCCATTCTGACTGGTGTAAGATGAAATCTTAGGGTTGTTTTGATTTGCATTTCCCTAATGACTAATGAAGTTGAGCATTTTTTAAGATGCTTCTCCGCCATCCGAAGTTCTTCAGGTGAGAATTCTTTGTTTAACTCTGTACCCCATTTTATAATAGGATTGTTTGGTTTTCTGGAGTCTAACTTCTTGAGTTCTTTATATATATTGGATATTAGCCCTCTATCTGATGTAGGATGGGTGAAGATCTTTTCCCAATTTGTTGGTTGCCGATTTGTCCTCTTGATGGTGTCCTTTGCCTTACAGAAACTTTGTAATTTTATGAGGTCCCATTTGTCAATTCTTGCTCTTAGAGCATACGCTATTGGTGTTCTGTTCAGAAACTTTCTCCCTGTACCCATGTCCTCAAGGGTCTTCCCCAGTTTCTTTTCTATTAGCTTCAGAGTGTCTGGCTTTATGTGGAGGTCCTTGATCCATTTGGATTTGACCTTAGTACAAGGAGACAAGGATGGATCAATTCGCATTCTTTTGCATGCTGACCTCCAGTTGAACCAGCACCATTTGTTGAAAAGGCTATCTTTTTTCCATTGGATGTTTTCAGCCTCTTTGTCGAGGATCAAGTGGCCATAGGTGTGTGGGTTCATTTCTGGATCTTCAATCCTGTTCCATTGATCCTCCTGCCTGTCACTGTACCAATACCATGCAGTTTTTAACACCATTGCTCTGTAGTATTGCTTGAGGTCAGGGATACTGATTCCCCCAGATTTTCTTTTGTTGCTGAGAATAGTTTTAGCTATCCTGGGTTTTTTGTTGTTCCAGATGAATTTGATAATTGCTCTTTCTAACTCTGTGAAGAATTGAGTTGGGATTTTGATGGGTATTGCATTGAATCTGTATAGTGCTTTAGGCAAAATGGCCATTTTAACTATATTGATTCTACCGATCCATGAGCATGGGAGGTTTTCCCATTTTTTGAGGTCTTCTTCCATTTCCTTCTTCAGAGTCTTGAGGTTCTTGTCATACAGATCTTTCACATGTTTGGTAAGAGTCACCCCAAGATACTTTATACTGTTTGTGGCTATTGTGAAGGGGGTCATTTCCCTAATTTCTTTCTCAGCCTGCTTATCCTTTGAGTATAGGAAGGCCACTGATTTGCCTGAGTTGATTTTATAACCTGCCACTTTGCTGAAGTTGTTTATCAGCTGTAGGAGCTCTCTAGTGGAGTTCTTTGGGTCACTTAGGTAGACGATCATGTCGTCTGCAAATAATGATAGTTTGACTTCTTCCTTTCCAATTTGTATCCCTTTGACCTCCTTATGTTGTCGAATTGCCCGAGCTAGTACCTCAAGTACAATATTGAAAAGATAAGGAGAAAGGGGGCAGCCTTGTCTGGTCCCTGATTTCAGTGGGATTGCTTCAAGTTTCTCTCCATTTAGTTTGATGCTGGCTACCGGTTTGCTGTATATTGCTTTTACTATGTTTAGGTATGGGCCTTGAATTCCTGTTCTCTCCAAGACTTTAAGCATGAAAGGATGCTGAATTTTGTCAAATGCTTTTTCAGCATCCAATGAAATGACCATGTAGTTTTGTTCTTTGAGTTTGTTTACGTAGTGGATTGTATTGATGGATATCCGTATATTGAACCAACCCTGCATTCCTGGGATAAAGCCTACTTGATCATGGTGGATGATCGTTTTGATGTGTTCTTGGATTCGGTTGGCAAGAATTTTATTGAGTATTTTTGCATCGATGTTCATAAGGGAAATTGGTCTGAAGTTCTCTTTCTTTTTTGGATCTTTTTGTGGCTTTGGTATCAGCGTAATTGTGGCTTCGTAGAAGGAATTGGGTAGTGTTCCTTCTGTTTCTATTTTGTGGAATAGTTTGAAGAGTATTGGTGTTAACTCTTCTTTGAAGGTCTGGTAGAATTCTGCACTGAAGCCATCTGGTCCTGTGCTTTTTTTGGTTGGAAGACTTTCTATGACTCCTTCTATTTCTTTAGACATTATGGGGCTGTTTAGATGGTCTAGTTGGTCCTGATTTAATTTTGGTATTTGGTATCTGTCAAGGAAATTGCCCATTTCCTCCAGATTCTCCAGTTGTGTTGAGTACAGGCTCTTGTAGTAGGATCTGATGATTTTTTGGATTTCCTCAGTTTCCGTTGTTATATCTCCCTTTTCATTTCTAAGTTTGTTAATTTGGATTCTTTCTCTGTGCCCTTTGGTCAGTCTGGCTAAGGGTTTATCTATCTTGTTGATTTTCTCAAAGAACCAGCTCCTGGTTTTGTTGATTTTTTGTATGGTTCTCTTTGTTTCTACTTGATTGATTTCGGCCCTGAGTTTGATGATTTCCTGCCTTCTACTCCTCCTGGGCGAAATAGCTTCTTTTTGTTCTAGGGCTTTCAGGTGTGTCATTAAGCTGGTAATGTATGCTCTCTCCATTTTCTTTTTGGAGGCACTCAGGGCTATGAGTTTTCCTCTTAGCACTGCTTTCATTGTGTCCCATAGATTTGGGTATGTTGTGTTTTCATTTTCATTGTGTTCTAAAAAGTCTTTAATTTCTTTCTTTATTTCTTCCTTGACCAAGGTATCATTGAGTAGAGTATTGTTCAGTTTCCACGTGTATGTGGGTTTTCTGTTGTTTCTGTTGCTATTGAAGACCACTTTTACTCCATAGTGATCAGATAGGAGGCATGGGATTAGTTGGATCTTCTTATATTTGTTGAGGTCTGTCTTGTGACCAAGTATATGGTCGATTTTGGAGAAGGTACCATGAGGTGCTGAGAAAAAGGTATATTCTTTTGTTTTAGGATAGAATGTTCTATATATATCTGTTAAATCTAATTGGTCCAAAGCTTCAATTAGTTTCATTGTGTCCCTGTTTAGTTTCTGTTTTCCTGATCGGTCCATTGAGGAATGTGCAGTGTTGAAGTCACCCACAATTATTGTGTTAGGTGCAATGTGTGCTTTTAGTTTTAATAAAGTTTCTTTTACGAAAGAGGGTGCCCTTGCATTTGGGGCATAGATGTTCAGGATTGACAGTTCTTCTTTTTGTATTTTTCCTTTGACCAGCAAGAAGTGTCCCTCAGGGTCTCTTTTGATGACTTTGGGTTGAAAGTCAATTTTATCTGATATTAAAATGGCTACTCCAGCTTGTTTCCTGAGACCATTTGCTTGTAAAATTGTCTTCCAGCCTTTTACTCTAAGGTAGTGTTTGTCTTTGACCCTGAGGTGTGTTTCCTGTAAGCAGCAAAATGTAGGGTCCTGTTTACGTATCCATTCAGTTAGTCTGTGTCTTTTTATTGGGGCATTAAGTCCATTGATGTTAAGAGATATTAAGGAATAGTGATTGCTACTTCCTATCATTTTTGACGTTATTTTTTAAATTTGAATGCTTAACTTCTTTTGGGTTTGATGAAAGGTTACTATCTTGCTTTTTCCAGGGTGAAGTTTCCCTCCTTGTATTGGTGTTGTCCTCCTATTATCCTTTGTAGGGCTGGGTTTGTGGATAGATATTGGGTAAACTTGGTTTTGTCATGAAATATCTTAGTTTCTCCATCTATGGTGATTGAGAGTTTTGCTGGATATAGTAGTTTTGGTTGGCATTTGTGTTCTCTTAGAGTCTGCATGAGATCTGCCCAGGACCTTCTAGCCTTCATAGTCTCAGGTGAAAAGTCTGCTGTGATTCTGATAGGTCTTCCTTTATATGTTACTTGGCCTTTTTCTCTTACTGCCTTTAGTATTCTTTCTTTGTTTAGAACATTGGGTGTTTTGATTATTATGTGACGGGAAGTATTTCTGTTCTGGTCCAGTCTGTTTGGAGTTCTGTAGGCTTCTTGTATATTCATGGGCATCTCTCTCTTTAGGTTAGGGAAGTTTTCTTCCATAATTTTATTGAAGATATTTGCTGGCCCTTTAAGTTGTAAATCTTCACTCTCATCTATGCCTATAATCCTTAGGTTTGGTCTTCTCATTGTGTCCTGGATTTCCTGGATATTTTGGGTTACAAGCTTTTTGCATTTTGCATTTTCTTTAACTGTTGAGTCCATGGTTTCTATGGAATCTTCAGCATCTGAGATTCTTTCTTCTATCTCTTGTATTCTGTTGTTGATATTTGCATCTCTGTCCCCTGATTTCTTCCCAAGGCTTTCTATCTCCAAAGTTGTCTCCCTTTGAGTTTTCTTAGTTGTTTCTACTTCTGATTTAGATCCTGGATGGTTTTGCTTAGCTCCTTCACTTGCTTGTTTGTGCTTTCCTGTAATTCTTTAAGAGATTTTTGTGTTTCCTCTTTCATGACCTCAGCCTGTTGACCAAAGTTCTCCTGTATTTCTTTAAGTGTTTTTTGCATTTCCTCCTTGTTGGCTTTTGTATTCTCCTGGATTTCTTTCAATGATTTTTGTATTTCCCTTGCAAGGGCTTCTAACTTTTGATCCATTTTCTCCTGAATTTCTTTAAGTATGTCCTTCATGTGTTCCTGTACCAGCATCATGACCAGTGATTTTAAATCCAAATCTTGTTTTACTGGTGTGATGGGGTATCCAGGACATGTTGGTAGAGGAGAACTGGGTTCAGATGTTGCCATATTGCCTTGATTTCTGTTAGTGATGTTCCTGCGTTTGCCTTTTGCCATCTAGTTCTCACTGGTGTTAGTTTGTCTTGTCAGTGCTGGACTCACCAGTGCAAGCTGCCCCTTCCCAGTTGGCCTCTGGTGCACAGCTTACCTCCTGCACTGCTTGTAGACAGGGTGCTGCTGCCCAGGCTGTTCAGATCCCAAAGCAGGATTCACTGGAGCACACTGACTTCTCCCAGCTGGCCGCCCGGAAGCCCAGCTAGCCTCTTGCAGGACTTGGAGATGTGGTGCGGCTGCCCAGGCTGATCTGGATCCGGAAGCGGAGAGAGTTGAGCTGAGGGCTTCCGCCTGAGGCCTTGCCCCAGATTGTGTCTGTGGACCAGATGGAGACCATGTGCACCCCCAGGGAGTGCTGATGGTGTATGCTGCTGTGACCTCCCCTGTGTTCCGCTCACTCCACTGGGCAGCCGATCCCCACACAGGGCTGGCGCACACAAGGTTAGCCTGGCCGCCCAGTCCCTGAGTCCAGGCAAAAGCCTGGGAGGCCAATTTCCGAGCAAAGTTCCCCTAGGGCTATGACTGTTAATTGGGTCCGCCAGGTGACTAGGATGGTGGGCGTGCGCGCCTGTTCTCCTCCCTGAAAGTGCTGGGAGAGTCTGCTGTGCTAACAACCTCCTGGGCGGGTTGACTCACAGATGGCCCACCAAGCCGCCCAGTTCTTGGGGTCAGTCCTGTGCCTTTTGGGGGCTAGACCCCCGCTTTGTTAGCCTCAGGCTATGCCTGTTACAGGTCTGCCCGCCAGAGCTCTCTGTCGTCCTGCAGGCAAAATGGCGGCGTGCACGCAGGCCTGGGCAAAAAACCTCCTGGCTGGGTTGGCACCCCGATGGCCCCCCGACCAGCCCAGGGCCTGGGTGCAGGCCAACGCCCGTCAGGCTCAGACCACCGCGGTGTTGGCCTCGGATTATGTTTGTGTACCTCAGTCTGTCCGATCCCTGGAGTCCGAAACCAAGATGGATGCACCTCTCCTGACTGGTGGGAGGCTGAGTTCTGAAGTGGCTTCCGTGCAGGAAAGGCGCCGCACAACTGCAGCTGCTTGCCGCCCGGCTGGTCAGCGAAGGTCAGTGGTCGTGGGCACAGGGCCTAACTGGACCCTGTGTCGCCTTGGTTCCACTGCTGATGGCCCTTCAGCTGGACCAGCCACTGCTGCACTGCCGCCGCTGCCCGTCTTTTTTTCTTTATATAATTTTTTTCCTCAACAATTTTTATTGGATATTTTCTTTATTTACATTTCAAATGTTATCACCTTTCCCGTTGGTTTCCCCTCTGCAAGACCCCTATCCCATCCCCCCTTCCCCTGCTTCTATGAGGGTGCTCCCCTACCTACCCACCCTGGCATTCCCCTACACTCGGTGTGTCTCTTATTTGGGAACTGAATGGTCAAAGACCAGGTAGAAATCCTGGGTCTGGATTAAAATTTCTACAACAAACTTCTGTTGGACAAATGGCTGAACTATATTGAAGTTTTGGTTTTTTTTTAAAGATTTGCAATCTCGTTTGTCATTTATTATTATTATTATTATTGAACTAATTCTTCCTCAGAAAGTCACTATTTGTGTGTAGATATTGAAGTATTTCTCTGTATCTTCTTCTAGTCTTTTCAGAGTCTTGATTCTTACATCAGTCTTTGAGTCATTTGGAATTGGCTTATGCAGGCAGCAGGATTATATCCAGGGTACCTAAGGTATTGAAAAATATAAATATTTTTGTTTAACTCTGTACCCCATTTTTTACAGAGTTAAACAAAGAATTCTCACCTGAAGAACTTCGGATGGCGGAGAAACATCTTAAAAAATGCTCAACTTCATTAGTCATTAGGGAAATGCAAATCAAAACAACCCTGAGATTTCACCTTATACCAGTCAGAATGGCTAAGATTAAAAATTCAGGAGACAGCAGGTGTTGGCGAGGATATGGAAAAAGAGGAACACTCCTCCACTGCTGGTGGGGTTGCAAATTGGTACAACCACTCTGGAAATCAGTCTGGCGGTTCCTCCGAAAACTGGGCACCTCACTTCCAGAAGATCCTGCTATACCACTCCTGGGCATATACCCAAAAGATTCCCCAGCATGTAATAATGATACATGTTCTACTATGTTCATAGCAACCCTATTTATAATTGCCAGAAGTTGGAAAGAACCCAGATATCTCTCAACAGAAGAGTGGATGCAAAGAATGTGGTATATCTACACAATGGAGTACTATTCAGCCATTAGAAACAATGAATTCATGAAATTCTTAGGCAAATGGATGGAGCTGGAGAACATCATACTAAGTGAGGTAACCCAGACTCAAAAGATGAATCATGGTGTGCACTCACTAATAAGTGGATATTAACCTAGAAAACTGGAATACCCAAAACATAATCCACACATCAAATGTGGTACAAGAAGAACGGAGGAGTGGCCCCTTGTTCTGGAAAGACTCAGTGAAGCAGTATAGAGCAAAATCAGAACAGGGAAGTGGGAAGGGTTGGGTGGGAAAACAGGGGGAGAGAAGGGGACTGATGGGACTTTCGGGGAGTGGGGGTCCAGAAAAGGGGAAATCATTTGAAATGTAAATAAATGTATCAATAAATTAAAAAAAAAAGAAAAAAAAGAAAAAAAAAGAAAAATATAAATATCCTAGTCAATATATGTGCAAATGAACCAAGCGCAGACCCCTTATAGATGAGAAGAAAAAATAGCCGACAAAACCAAGAAAGAATGTTTAACATACTTAGTCCATAGGGAAACGCACACTGAAACTGAATGGAGATTCAAGCTCACTCCAGTTAGGATGACTTTCATCAAAAACAAAACCAAACAACAAACATCCGTGACGATGTATCATTAAGCGAATCTGTGATAGGAATGGAAACTAGTCCAGTCAGCATGAAAATCTTTAGAGAGGTTCTTAATATGAGACGCAAATTAGAACCTATGAATGGTTCCATTTTAGTACTTCTGAGAACATACCCATCCAACTGGCATGCCAAGCCTTTCCTGGCTTAGGTGCCCATAAATATTTGAATTAGTACAGAAAATGTGGCACTTACCAGAACTCATCAGTTTATTTTGTTAGCATGAGAGCAATGTGTTGAGGTTCACTCTGTTGCTATGCATTGTAATGATAAATTCTGTACCTGGAGGTCTAGTTGCCTAAGAGTGAATTCTCTGGTTTATCAACATTTATTGTGCAAACCTTGCACCTTGAAACTGTTGGTTAAATATAAATGGTACAGCCAATTACTGGAGGGAGGAGAGGTAGGCAGACTTTGAGTTATCTAGAAGAGGGAGAACAAGGGAGCAGGAGAGAAGGGGAGGCCACCATGGTGTCTTATTAAGTTTAACATGGTGACTTTCGGTTCTATTTATCATCTCCAAGGTGATATAGATTTACACTTTATGGCAACATACTAGTACATTTTATAAGAAAAACATTTTCTACAATCTTTTCAGGAGGAGTAATAGAAGGATTTCTTCCCTTCTTTCTCCTTCCATTCACTGATTCTAAATTAATCTGGAAACTAAATGTGATTCTCTCTTATACAATCCCACAAGCTCTACTCTTTTACCTGTATGCTGAGCACACAGATGTGTCAACAAGGCACTCAATTCATGAGCACCAATGGGGTTGGCACCTGGGCCTCATTTTTAGTTTATTTCATACACAAAAGCAGAGTGTTTTCTCGATAATAGGATAATTTTATTTTTGATCAGTCAACACGTTTTTCAAAACACTTTCTATAGCAATTACATCAAGTGTGACTGGGAAGGGCTCTAGCAGGCCCAAGCATGGCAGCATGAGGCACCTACAAGTTTTGCCTTTTACCATCCCCCCTTGGCTAAACTTGGTGGCTAGCTTTTGAAATGTAATCTAACAGTTTAGCAGCATGCCTTCTCAGTAATAGGATGATTAGGCCTTAAATTCCACTGTAGACTTGCTCCTGAGATTGGTCACAAAAGTCCAACTATCAAAACACCAATTTCCAGGAATTAAGATCAACTATTGTGGATCTTTTGACGTAATTAAAATATCCAACCATAACTCACTAACTCATCCTAGCTTGTTCTAAGACATACCCTGCCCCCATTTTTCCTCTTAAATTAACACTTGCAAAGTTATGCTGTTTCTGTCTGATTCAGATTCAGTTACCTTGTCTATTTTCCTAACTTGACAGAAGCTCCCTTTCACATTTGTTTTGTGCTTGGAAATTGGTGTTTGGGTGTGGTTTGTGGCAAATCAGGGATCCAGAGGGAGCACCACACAGTATGGGGTTAATTCCCTTCTGCATGTCCCTCCTTGTATACTACTGCGGTCTACTTTTTGATGATTGTTATTCTAAAGCTTGTCATGTGATGGCATGTGTGCCTAAAATTATAATTTTGCCACGGGTCAGTGCTATTTGCATGCGTTCAGGTAACTACTGGGTAGCCTTATGCTGTGTTTTAAAAAAGTCCAGCCCCTTTGCCTGTTTATACTTTTGCTATGTGCTTAGAATAATTATGCATATGGTGATCTATGTCTCTTCATTATTAGCTATATTTTAGAATGTTATCCCTATTGAGATCTTGCTTTTTAACTATGTGCTTCCATCCCATACCTTGCCTATTGTGAATAACTTTACAGTGAAATTCAGGCATACAGCCTGATCTTAGTTTCTACCATACGAGGTATGTCTTCAGTGTTTCCCCTCATTCCACTTTTCTATGCTTTGTTTGTTTTTTATGGTGTGTGAAAATAGTTGGAATGAACAATAAACATCAAAGGACTTTGCCATAAATTTTCTTCTAGAATTTCATTTTTATTCCTAGTCTTTGAGGAATTTTGAGTTGATGTTTGTTTATAGTGAAATACAAGAGTTCAGCTTTATGGTTCCTCTGAGGATATTCATTTTCAGACACTATTTACTGAAAGCACCATGTCCTACTGTATTCTTGATATTTGCTTAATTCCAGTCGACTGTGTGTGTGTATGTGTGTGCATGTGTGTGTCAGGTGAGGGCAATATAGTTCTGTGGCAAGCAACGAGGATCCTCAGCACTTTCCCACTATGCTATAATTTTGTCCCATGAAAGGATTGTGAGACACGAGGTCTTCATTGGCATTGAGATGCTGATACCATGGATATGATGAAAATATTTTTCTTGTCTCCTTCAGTGTTTTGCTTGCAGTTTGCTGAATTGTGCTGGAGTTTCCCACACTGGACATCAGACTATCCACAATTCTATGATAATCACTGAATTTTTTGTTGCATTAGTGTACCATGGAAGAATTCTACCATTCTATAGTCTTTCTAACATCAACCACCATGCTTCTGACTTTAAGTTTCTTACACTATCTAAAAATGAACTAGAAAATAATTTTGCTAATCCCCAAAGGTATACATATATAGAATACTAGGAATCACAGCAAACGTGATAAATATTTAAAGCATGAGAAAATTTCTGTACAAAAGAGCAAGAAAATGCTATAAGCATTATTTGAATGGTGAAAGATAATAGGGCAGTTATGAAACCTCTTAATAGGCATAGGATGCAGTACACAGTCAGAGGAAGTCTAGAAGGGAGAGGTAAGAATAAAGACGCAGGGAGTCAGGGACTTAGATACATATTCTTTATTCTTAGCTAACTGTGGAAGATCTGCTTTAGTAAAGAAATGACTAAAAAGTAAAATAAGGAATTGAGTATCAAGAAATTCAACCCACGAAAGCCATAAAGAAATGTCTCTGGGTTTTGAACAAAGAGCAGATGCTGAGAGTGTTTTGTCCCATTTCTAATAGGAGGAAAGGAAGAATAATGATGACCTAATAAGCCTGAATATCCAGGGGACAGAAATTGTGTCTGTGAATGCTGAATATAATAGGACATCTGGGCAATTTTAGCAAAGGCTTAAGGAAAATGAAGAAGCAAGGTAGTTATTGCGAGCATCAAATTAAGTCATGCAGGAAAGGAAGCCAGAGGTACTGTTCATTGTTCTGCAGAGAATGCCACTCCCTAGTTTCAAGGAATGTGCAGGAACTTTTGTGAGCTTTGGTTCAGGAATATTTTCTTACACAGAAGCTTATACAGGTTTGCCTAATTATTCAAATTTATGCTTAATGTATTCATTATAAAACATTTCTCTAACAATTGAGAAGTAATTAAAAAGTGAATGCTGTTTTTTAATGAGTCTAATAAGTTAGATGATGGCTAAAATGTGCTAGTAGTGATTGATTGTGGAAAAGAATGTTTAAGAAATGAGAGATTTTTCTTTTTTTCTTTTCTTTTATCTTTATTTTTACACTCTAGATTTTATTCTCCTCCTTCTCCACCCTCTGACTGCTCCCCATCCCATCCCTCCTCCCCAGCCCTGTCTCTATGATAGGCTTCTCACCAGACCTCTAAACTCCCTGGGACCTCCAGTCTCTTGAGGGCTAGGTGCATCTTCTCTGACTGAATTCAGACCCAGCAGTCCTCTAATGTATTTGTGTTGGGGACCTCATATTAGATGGTGTATGCTTCCTGGTTGGTGGTACAGTATATGAGAGATCTCAGAGGTCCAGGTTAATTAAGACTGCTGGTCCTCCTACAGGGTCACCCTCCTCCTCCACTTCTTCTAGCTTTTCCCCAATTCAACCCCAGGGGTCAGCAGCTTCTGTTAGAAGCTTGAGCTGTATCCCATTTTGGGCCTGTCCCTAGACCTTCTTTTCCTCAGGCTCCTCTCCATTTCCAACCCATAATTCTTTCAGACAAGAACAATTATGGGTCAGAGTTGTGACTGTGGAATGGCCCCTCACTCCTTCATTTGATGCCCAGTCTTCCTGTTGGAGGTGGGCTCTATAAGTTCCTTCTCCCTACTGTTGGGCATTTCATCTAAGGTCTCTTCCTTTGAGTCCTGAGAGTCTCTCACCTCTCAGGTCTCTGGTACATTCTGGAGAGTCCATCAACTTCCTGCTTCCTGAGCTTGCCTGTTTCCATTTTCTCTGCTGATCATTGAGGCTTTAGTCATTTCCCCCACCGAATACCCCATCATGTTCCCCTATTCCCTCCCAGGTCCTTCCCTCACTCCCAACTTTTGATTGTTTTTTTTTTCCCTCCAAAGTGGTATTGAGATACACAGTTACGTAGCTGAATGTCTAAATATGTAACACAACTTCTAAAATATTTTGAATTAGCTGTAACAAAAGATGTTTGATTATTTAGCATTGTTAAAAAGCTTATCAAACAAAATCACTAGTGAAATCAGACACCTAATGGTTTATAGTTCAAGAACATTGATATCAGTCATGTCTGAAACCTAGCTTAGCTTATAATGTTGCTGGGAAGCTTCTTTCTTTATTGCTTACTTGGAGACTACAAAGTGGTAGGGTACAAAGAAATAAAAATTGAAAAGACTCAAAATTTATGTCTAATTAATTATAGTTTTATTTGTTGTGATCTATTTCACATTATCTCTTAGGGGAACCCAAAAACATTTCCTTATGAAATTTCAAAAGCACATTCAATCTTTAATTGAACTTGGGTAGTTATATCCTGCCACAGTGACCCCAGTGAAATCTGTAAAACAAAATTTTACAGTCTGAGGTGAAAAATGTCTCCCAGGGCTCTCTGAAACACCATACTCAGAAACCAAAAATCACACTTGGCAATTTACTTTACTTCTAAACTCTCCTTCTTCCTAGTAGCCGGGACTAAGAAAAACCAAGCAAATTAAGATGTAAAAGAATCCATCTTGTAGTAAGTCACTAGCCATAAAATTCTGCAATGCTTTGCTCCAGTCGTTTATATAATTACATTTACCTCCCAACAGGATATAAATGAAGTATGGCTCCAACATTATGGTGTAAAAAGCATTAATAGCAGGCAGTAGAATTTTTCCAGCAACCCTAAAATCACAGTTTCTTTTTGTTTTTTGATCCTTATAGTCACCCTTGCAGGACAGGTGGATTTGAAATAGTAGGCCTAGACTAGAAGATATTTACATTGAAGAACCTTATATAATACCCTTGCCAAACAGGTGGGTGTTGGGCAAAATAGAAAGAATTTATATTTGAGTTGGTGCAGAGCTCAGAGCTGCCTCAATGGAAGCTTGTGAGGAGCTGCTTTTGTTTTGCAGATCCCACCTAGGGAGTCTTTGACCAAAAGAACATTCTTAGCTTATCCAGGTGTGACTCAGGATACAGTTCATACTTAGTACTCATGAAGACTCATTTAGACTCAGGGAGTTTGACAAAATGTCCTTTAAAATATCTTTAAAAGTTTATATCAAGAAAATTGTTGTCTGTGTTCGAGCTTCTACATTTGTTAAATGGGAAAACATTTTACCTGGTTGATTTTATACTTCCTTGTGCCTAGTGATTGTGCTAATTGTTCCTTGGGCCTGCTTTACTGGATACATCTTTTAATATGTAAATGTCAACCCCTCATGCTTAAAGGCTCATGCATCAAACCAAAAAATAAGAAGACAAAAAAAAAAAAAAAACCTCTTTAAAAATGGAGTGGTCAACAAATGTTATGAGGTGGGCTATAAGAGGGTAGAGCCCTTGACTGTACCTCAGGAACAATGAAAACCAAATAAAAGAGAAAACTGATGTGCAAGAGAAGATGGTACCTTGGGGGCTGGAGAAATGGCTCAGTGGTTAAGAGCATTGACTGCTCTTCCAGAGGTTCTGAGTTCAATTCCCAGCAACCACGTGGGTGACTCACAGCCATCTGTAATGACATCTTCTGTAATACCCGCTTCTGGTGTATCTGAAGACAGCTACAGTGTACTCACATATATAAAATAAATAAATATTTTTTTTAAAAAAAACATTACCTCCTCAAAATGTTCCCTTTAAGAATTCCCAGCAGCAGAATTGTATCTCAAGCAGCTCTGCAGAAACCCTAAGAACCAAAGTAAATTTTTTAATTATTGTTTGGTGGTTATAAATTTGTTTGTTATCTATTTCATAATGTGTCCAAATTTATTTACCACTGACACCCACTAATATTATGTGACCACTGATTATTACAACATATTCCCCTTAATTTCATCATTCCAAGGTATGTTGTAGTTGAACCTCCACCTCAGCCATCACCAGGCATGTCATCTGTCATCATGAAAGGAAAGGAGAGCAGTAAGGAATGACATCAGAAAATATTGGTAAGAACAGAAAAGCATAAACCACTGAGAGACCCCCCCCAACTCAATGTTTTTAGACCCCTAAACAACTAGCCCAGCACAGAGTAACTTGTTTTTCTGTTTTTAGCTTGAGAGAAAGCTAGCCCACCCTGTTCTAGTTACAATGTTTAACTACACAATGCCCCAAGGACATTTGCTCCAGATAATCTCTAACCTTCCTTAAGGCATAAACTATTGCCCGACTTCCTCATTCTGTACTTCCCCATTCCGTGCATGTTTTGTCCTCCACCCCTTGCCTTGTGATTTTTGTCCTCCACCCCTTGCTTTGTAACTTTTCCCCTTTAAATACCCCTGACTTCAGTTGCATGGGGTCCCACAGTCCTCTACCCCTGTGTGGTGTATGACTGTGGACCCCAGAACTCTGGAATAAAAATCCTCTTGCTTATTGCATCGAAATCATTTCTTGTGAGTGATATGGGTGTTACCTTCCGAGGCATGGGGCACTGGGGCACCCTTGTTTTTTTGGTCTTACATTTTCTTGGTGCATTGGCCAGGAAGTGTGACTATCTTTCACACAGGAGAACCAACTTGTAGGTAATGGGGATCCCCTCTGGAATGTGTGTGTGCTGGCCAATGTCTTTGTTGTCCTGAGTGTCTGTCCTACATTGTTTTCTGAATTTGAATCTGAGGAGACTTTTGGTGCTTTTGGTGGGCAGCTGTTCTCTTGGATTGTGAAGACCAGAGGACTGTGGTGAGTAGACTTCTCAGTAGACCACAGGATGCGACCCTGGGAGACATCCCAGAAAGTTTGGGGGAACTCCAGGGACCATCTGAGTGTTGGAGAGGACACGGTAGTTCTACTGAATTGGAGAACTTATAAGCCCTCCTGGCTGTCTAGTTTTCTGATCTGGTTCTGTCTGTCTCAGCGGAGGCAAATACTTGCCAGTTTTGTGTGTCTTTGTCTACAGTTTGACCACTAGATGGGTACTGTGGTTTGTTTTCTGTCTGTCTCATCATTTGTCAAAGTCTGAGTCTATAAGCCTTTCTGAAAATTTCAGTTTTGCTTGCAAGCTTCTGGGGTTCAGAGAGCCTGTCTGGTGTGGTGCGTTCGACTGGCAGCTGCACTAGAGTCAAGACTGCGGGGGTCTGGAGGAAGCTTTAGACCCTGGAGAGAGCTAAATAAGGCTCTCTTCCATCTGTAAGCAGCAAGGCAGTAATGGTAGGAGCCATTTTGTTTTGCTGAATCTGGTTCCTGCGGTGTGTGCAGGGGCACCTGGTGGCTGAATCTACGCCCCTCTAGGGACAAATTGTGTGATTTTCCTTGCTCTGTGTTCTTGAATCTAGAGACCCCCAGTGGCAGGGTCAGGCTGTTTATGTGGTAGTGTTTTGCATCATGTTCTGTGTTCTTGGACTTAGAAGGATGATATTATTTGAACTTTAGACTGACTGAAAAGCACCTCTTTGTGGCACCAAAATCAGGTCACGTGACTCAAGCGTGCCAATGTAGAACAAAAGGAGAGACAAAATATTTGGGCTCTGATGCGTGTGTCCCCCCCCCCCCCCCCGTGGGGAAAATAAGTCTTGACAAGACAATGTGGCAGGTGCGAGAATTCTGGGTTCAAGTTGGTACAGATGGTTTATTTTTTTTTAAATTGTTTAAATTATTATGATCAATGTGATGTTAAACTTTGTAGTTATATCGTTCCTCTGGGAGAGAGGTCAAGATAAGGGAGACCTCCAGAAGACTAGATTCTAAAATATTAAATGAAAAATCTGTCTTTGTGATACTAAAATCTTATTAAGTTCAAGGCGTATGTTGTTATTTGATAGAAATTTTATTTTGATACAAAAATCAAGGTTTTCATTGGTATAAATACTAAAAATTTGAAAGTACAGGATTCACAGCCAGTTCTTTGTTATTATTATTACCAATTTGAGATGTTTATGCCTGCGAGTTTAGGACCAAATAGAAATATAAGGCTCTGAGTTTATTGTTGGAGTGTTTTCTAGGTTTTAATCAGAAATAGCTGAAGATAGTTTAATAGACAACAGTCCACATTACTTTACATAGATAATTAGTTTTCAAAAATGTCAAAAATTCATGGAATATGATGTTTAAATCTTAAAAGCTGTGTTAATCTTTCTATATATTTTCAGTTAATATTGGTCACTCTTAGATTTCTGATGGTATTGAAGACTGTTAGTCTCATAGACAGCCCAAGCTGATATAGATTTAAATGATTTTAGGTGACATAAAATTTAAAGCCAAGATGTGAGTCAATTCTTACAATGTTAATTCTTAAGTGTTAATTCTGACAGTCTTTTAAGGTAATACAGATGAAAGGATTCTGTTTAATTGACAGGGATGATAAACTAGATGTTATGTCTATCTTATAGTTTATAATTTACAAAATGGTAATAATTATGCTCAATTGATGTTTAGAGAGGACTACAGAATAGAGCAGGAGAGGACCTGAGACCACCTATCCTGATACCACGGTGACTCTCTCACTAAGGGCATATTTCCCAAGAGACTAATCTCTTTGAGACTATTTTATTTGTAATATATGGAGCCATAAAGATTACCCCCTCAACAAAAGGTAAGAGGCACCTGAAAGACCAACACCAGACTCCTCTGGCAGGTCTCAAGAGTTTGAGCATGGCAGCCCACAAATTTGACCAAGGTATGTAAGGTTTAGCAGGGACCAGATGCGTCACCTGCAGCTTTTCTAGAGCAGCTCTGACAATATATATGCTATCACTCCAGGGGCAAGGAATATAAGGCTACTATGACAATGGTTTTTATAGACAGGGCTAGTAGAGATATCAGGAAAAAGCTTCAGAGGCTAGAGGGATTTGGTGCAGGTTGCTGAGAAGGTCTGTAGAAGGATTTAGTGTAAGTTGTTGAGAAAGTCTGTAGAGAGATTTAGTGTAGTTTGCTGAGACAGGGAGACAGAGGAGGAGAAGAAATGGAGAAAAAGAAAAAAAAATGACAGAGAAGGAAGCTACAGAGAATCCTGGCTATAATAGTTAGAAAAAGCAGAAAAGGATCAGTGTGCATACTGTAAGGAGAGAGTCCACTGAACCAGAGTGTGCCCTAAGAAATAGAAGCTGGGAGCAGGAATTACCACGTCTTGAGAAAAGTGACCCCAAATGGCAAACCCAGATCTTAGCCCTTAGTGAAGATAGTGACAAGGGTAGAAGGGGTTCTGACCACCTCCTCCAACCCAGGATAACTGTGGGAGTGAAAGAGAAACCCACTCAGTTCTTGATGGAAACAGGGGCTCAACACTTGGTCTTCCAAGTCAATGGCACTGTTTCAAAGAAAAGATCTTGAGTCCAAGAAGCCACTGGCACCAAAATGTCTTCATGGACTACCCGAAGAACAGTGGACCTCGAGATGGGATGGGTAGCCCGTTCATTTAGGGTCACCCTAGACTGTTTCTACTCTCTGTTGAAATAAGACATACTTTCCAAAATGGAGGGGGGGGCAGATATTCTTCCTGCCCAACGGGCTGCAGCTAACTGGCCCACAAAGAGAGACTGACCCCCCTCCTGAAAGTCACTACAGACAGGAACAGTTTTCTCCATGATGAACAGAGATAAGCAGGTGCTGCTATGGTGGACAGCACAAATGTCATCTAGGTAGAAGAATCTTTACCCCCTGGCATGTCAACACAGATAGTGAAGCTAGTTGTCCTCACCAAGACCTTGGAATTTGAAGCCAACAAGAAAATCAAAAGCCACATGGATAACAGGTACGTCTTTGCCACAGCCCATGCCCACAGGCATATATGCCAAGAGAACTTCTCACATCAGAGGAAACCAACAGGAAATCTTGGACCTCTTAGATGTCCTAATTAAGCCAGCAACTGTGAGTATTATTCATTGCCCAGGATGTCAAAAGGGAAAAGACTCAATGGGCAATAACCAGGCAGAGTAAGTGGCTCCAGGAATGGATATGCAGGAGCCTATACTGGTTATGGGTCTGTAAGAGACACCCATTGGGAAATGGAACAAAAGAAATAGCCTCACTTAAAAAAGGACTGAGATTGCTAGCCACCCTACCACCTATTACCAAGAGAAGGTGCACACAAGAAGGGAGAACTATACTCCCCAGAAAGTAAGCCAAAGACTCACTAGGCCAAATGCATGGATGGACTCATTTAGGGGATTAAAAACCTTGATCTGGCAGTTAAGGGACCAAATGTACATATTTATGACTCAGGTTTTAGGCTAGAGAGATAATAGAACAAGTAAGTAAATGCTTATGTAGAAAAGAGTAAACAGGACAAAAGACCTAGAAGAGAACAGCCTAGAGTATATTAAGAGATTTAATAAAAGCTAATGCAGGAGAATATGGTTATAAAATACCTTCTAGAATTTATAGACACTTTTCTCTAGATGGGTTGAAGCAGGAAATAGCTGCCAGGGTTAGAAAAAGTTTTCCCAAGTTTCAGAGTGCCCAAGGTAATTGGAACAGACAATGGTTCTGTTTTTGTTTCTAAGGAAAGTCAGAAATTTAGAGATATTGGGGGCTAATTGGAAACATTATTAGAAGTACTGTCCCCAGGGCTCAAGACAGGTAGAGAAAACAAACAAAACCCTATGAGAGACCTTAACAAAATTGACCTTAGAGACTGGCTCAGGCTGGATGGTGCCTCTCCTCTTTTTTCTGAACAGCTTCTGCCATCTTAACCTGACCCCCCTAGAGATCCTCTTTGATACCCCAACTCCTTGGTGTTCACTGGGCCCTCCCAGGAGGTGTCTCACAATATGAGATTTGCCTTAAATTCTCCAGGCCTGCCAGAGACTCCTCACTGCTTCCAGATAGGTGACTGGATCTGTATAAGAAGGCTTCAGGAACAGTTGCTGAAACCCTGATGAAAAAACCTTTACCAAATTGACCACAGAGACTGGTGTTAATGATTGGATAGCTCTCCTAGCCTTTGTGCTCTTCAGGCCTTTGTTCTCTAGGCTCAAGGTGCTCAAGTGGGTGAGACAGTGAGCGTGGAAGCAGCTCCGGGAGGCTTACTCAGGAGGAAGAGACTTGCAAGTCCCACATCACTTCCAAGTTAGAGATTCGGTCTACATTAGACGCCACTGCGCAGAAAACCTTGAGACTTGGTGGAAAGGCCCTTATCTTGTACTCTTGACCACCTTGCTTTCTGCTTTGATGAGACCCTTTGTAATTTTACTCTTTTTGCTTACAATTGGAACCTGTGTGATTAACAGGTTAATATTTTTTATTAGGGAATATATAAGTGCTGTGCAGATTCTTATGCTACAATATCAGTGATTAGGGCAGGACAATCCAGACTGTATAGAGTCAGAGATTTAGCTCTATAGTTCTAAGATTAGAACTATTAATAATAGAAGGAGTGGGGAATGAGAGGCCCCCAAATTAATGTTTTAGACCCCTAAACAACTATCCCAGCACAGAGTAACTTGTTTTTCTGCTTTCAGCTTGAGAGAAAGCTAGCCCACCCTGTTCTAGTTCCAATGTTTAACTATACAATGCCCCAAGGATGTTTGCTCCAGATAATCTCTAACCTTCCTTAAGGCATAAACTATTGCCTGACTTCCTCATTCTGTACACCCCCATTCCATGCATGTTTTGTCCTCCACCCCTTGCCTTGTGATTTTTGTCCTCCACCCCTTGCTTTGTGACTTTTCTCCTTTAAATACTGCTTACTTAAGTTGCACAGGGTCCCACAGTCCTCTACCCCGGCATGGTATATCACTGTGGACCCCAGAGCTCTGGAATAAAAATCTTCTTGCTTATTGCATTGAGACCATTTCTTGTGAGTGATATGGGTGTCACCTTCTGAGGCATGGGGTGCTAGGGTGCCCTCATTTTTCGGGTCTTACACCACAAGAATCTCATAGCATGCTGAAATGAGGAAGTGTGTGTAAACATGGATGGGGGATTTTAAATTACTTTTATGATTGAAATATAAAATGGACATCTATATTTACATACTGGTGATGAAAGGATGATGTTAAAAGTTTGTCTTTAGGGATGGAGCATTGGCTCAACAGTTGAGAGGAGTAGCTGATACCAGAGAACTGGAGTTCAGTTTGCAGCATCTATATAGCAGTGGATAAACTTTGTTATTCCAGTTCCAAGGGATCTGACACACTCTTCTGGCCTCAGCATGAATATTTTAGTAGTGGTTTATTCTTTGTGTCATATTATTCTTCTAGAATTAGTTACTCTTGTGGTAGATTGGGAATTCCACAGTGTGTGAAAAGTGGAAAACTGTCCTCAGGAAAAGATGTGGGTACGGCAAGACAGACAAGAAGACTGTAAAACAATGACCAGCTTCAAACAGTGATGCACACTTGTGCCTGGGTGGCTCATTTTAATTCCTTAAATTCTTTTTCTTTTCATATATAGGAGACTTTAATTAGGACTTTGTAACAGTAATATTATTATAGATTAAATAGAGAGACAATATGAATAAATAATAGAAAAAGATATAACACTTTAAGATGAAGTAATATCGTGCATATTCTAACACAGTAGCTTATAGATAAAATAGAATTTTGTTTTTAAAAATGTAATTATGAGCATATATTAATATACAGTCAAACTCATTCTACTCACAATAAGATCATAAAAAAATAAAAAGAAATAATCATTTATAAAGGATCTGTAACAGCTCTATCTAGACCTTCAGTTATTTATTTATTTTTTTACTAGGTATATTCTTTATTTACACTTCAAATGTTATCCCCTTTCCTGGTTCCCCCCTCCTCCAAAAATCCTGTAAGCCATCTCCCCTTCCCCAATCAACCCACCCCTGCTTCCTTGTTCTGGTATTCCTTTACACTCTGGTATCAGCTCTTTCCAGGACCAAGGGCCTCTCCCTGATTTGGTGTCAACAAGATCATCCTCTGCTGCTGATGTGTCTGGGGCCATTTCATTAGATGCTGAAAAAGCACTTGACAAATTTCAGCATCCTTTAATTCTAAAAAGATCAGGAATCCAAAGCCCATATCTAAACATAGTAAAAGCAATATACAGCAAACTGGCAGCCAACATCAAACTAAATGGAGAGAAACTTGAAGGATTCTCACTAAAATCAGAGACCAGATAAGGCTGCCCTCTCTCTTCGTATCTATTCAATATAGCACTTAAAGTTCTAGCTAGAGCAATTAGACACCAAAAGGAGGTCAAACAGATGCAAATAGGAAAGGAGGAAGTCAAGTTATCACTATTTGCAGATGATATGATAGTATACTTAAGTGAACCAAAAAACTCTACTAGAGAACTCCTACAGCTGATAAACAGCTTCAGCAAAGTGGCCAGATATGAAATTAACTCAAGCAAATTGGTAGACTTCCTATAATACTCAAAGAATAAACAGACCGAGAAAGAAATTTAGGAAGTGACTCCCTTCAAAATAGTCACAAACAATATAAAATATCTTGGGGTGACTCTAAACAAACAAGTGAAAGATCTGTATGACAAGAACTTCAAGTCTCTAAAGAAAGAAATCAAAGAAGACCTCAGACAATGGAAAGATCTCCCATGCTCGTGGATTAGCAGCATTAATATAGTAAAAATGGCCATCTTGCCAAAAGTAATATACAAATTCAATGCAATCCCCATCAAAACCCCAACTCAATTATTCATAGAGCTAGAAAGAGCAATTTGCAAATTCATCTGGAACAGCAAAAAACCCAGGATAGCTAAAACTATTCTCAACAGTAAAAGAACTTCTGGGGAATCAGTATCCCAGACCTCAAGCAGTACTACATAGCAATAGTGTTAAAAATTGCAAGGTATTGGCATAGTGACAGCAGGTAGATCAGTGGAATAGAATTGAAGGCCCAGAAATGAACCCACACACCTATGATCACTTGATCTTTGACAAAGGAGCTAATTTTATCCAGTGGAAAAAAGATAGCCTTTTCAACAAAATGGTGCTGGTTCAATTGGATATCAGCATGCAGAAGAATGCAAATCGACCCATTCTTATCTCCTCGTACTAAATTCAATTCCAAGTGGATCAAGGGCCTCCACACAAAACAAGACACATTGAAACTAATAGAAAAGAAACTGGGGAAGAGCCTTGAGCACATAGTCACAGGGGAAAATTTCCTCAACAGAACCCCAATAGCCTATGCCCTAAGATCAAGAATAAACAAATGGGATCTCATAAAATCACAAAGTTTCTGTAAAGCAAAGGATACTGTCAATAGGACAGAATGGCAACCAACATTTGGGAAAAGATCTTTGCCAACCCTATATCCGACAGAGGGCTAATATCCAATATATACAACGAACTCAAGAAGTTAGACTGCAGAGAGTCAAATAACCTTATTTCCTTAAGTTCTTAAGAATTTTTTTCAGGTGAGAATTCCCTGTTTAACTCTGTACCCCATTTTTTAATAGGGTTGATTGGTTTTCTGGAGTCTAACTTCTTAAGTTCTTTATATATATTGGATATTAGCCCTCTATCTGATGTAGGATTGGTGAAGATCTTTTCCCAATTTGTTGGTTGCCCATTTGTCCTTTTGATGGTGTCCTTTGCCGTACAGAAACTTTGTAATTTTATGAGGTCCCATTTGTCAATTCTTGATCTTAGAGCATACGCTATTGGTGTTCTGTTCAGAAAGAATTTTTTTTATGTCCACCCATTTATTTTCTGATTTCCAGAATTTTAGCATAATCAATTCCTTTTCAGCCAAAATTTGAAGCTTTTCTGGAAATTAATTCTTTTTTCTTTTTAATTAGATATATTCTTTATTTACATTTTAAATTATTTCCCCTTTCCTGGTGCCCCCCCTAAAGTTCCCTAAGCCATAACCCCTTCCCCTGCTCCCCAATCAACACCCTCCCACTTCTCTGTCCTGGTGTTCCTCTACACTGCTGCATCAAGCCTTTCCAGGAACAGGGGCCTCTCCTTCCTTTGATGTCCAACAAGGCCATCCTCTCCTGCCTATACTTCTTGAGTCATTGGGTAACACTCTATGTGCTATCTGGTTGGTGCTTTTGTCCCTGGGAGCTTTGGAAGTACTGAGTGGCTCATTTTAAAGTTAAGTGTATCGTTTCTGAGTTATTAGAGGTAGGCTTTCTGGTGTGAGGAACTATGGGTGACTTCCCAGTTTCTAGTGAGTGGTTGTCAACAGAGATGCTCTCTCTGCTCTACCCTTTGCATTTTCCATGTCTTAACATCAACAGAAGAGAAAAACAGAAAACTCCTCTAATATCAAATAGGTACTAGAAGTAAATTAGAAATGTCAAACAGACTTTTAACAGAAATTCCAATTCCGATTGTGTTTGACAAAACCTGGAAATTTTTAAGATGAAGAGACTGGTTAGCATATTAAATGAAGGTGACAATAGTAACTTTTCAGGTTTCATTTACTGATATATTGTAGTCCTTTGGTTTTAATAACAGATATTGATTTGTGTGCAATTAATAGCTGTTCATTTCAATATAACTACTATTGTCTTAATAGCAATTTCAAACACAAGAGGAAACCGATCTTAAATTTGCAATAAGGATAAACACATTCACCCATTGTGTTGGTCCCAAAGCTCCTTGCAGGTGTTTTCTTTACTGCTTTAGTTATCTGTGTTTTCTTTATCTACTGTTATGTATCTCTACAATTACTTCCCCTTAAATTGTCAACCAATGTGCCTTAATAATCTTTGTAAATCAGGAAGCCAATGCAGGAGATTCACAGTGTATATTTGTTTAAGGAGAAATTGAAGGAATCCTGAGCCAATCATAGGGGAATTGTTTCTGAGGGTGTTAGAGCAATTCACTGTGTGTGTGTGTGTGTGTGTGTGTGTGTGTGTGTGTGTGATTTTGTCAACCTGTCTTGAAACCCATCAAAGGCTGAGATTCAGACATATGACACCATGCTTAGCTTTTACAGAGGTGCTAGGTTTCCAAATTCAGATCTATGTGGTTACTATGTGAGCACTTAACTCACTTAACTGTCTCTGAACTCCCAGAACTCATTATTATTGCATGTTTGTTGTAACAGTTACCTCTTAACCAAAACATTCCCCCTTGTAGAAAAGCTTATTAAGACTCAAAAATAAACAACTCAGAAGTTCCAGACAGTCCCTGAAACTCAGAAAATTCGTAAGTATCTGTCTCAAAGCTATCTGAACAGGAATGGATTTGGGAGAGGACACTGCCCCAGTCTGTGAGTTACCTGAAAGGCTCTAGACAGCTTAACTGCCTGTGAGTAATGGAGAGAGCTCCTGGAAGCAGGGTCCCTGAGCAATCAACTGTATTTTGTGGGATGATTATTACTACCATTGCCTTCGAGTCATCCTTGTTGCTGTCATCCCCTTATCAGTACTCCATTTTAGTTAAGCTAGTGGAATTATTTACTTGGTTTGTGTCAGCTCCAAATCTATCTTTTTCTACATCTTCCTAAGAAAAAGGTCATACACACACACACACACACACACAAATCAATTCAGTTATTAAAACTGTGCCATGTATTGTGAACAAAATTTCAAAATTGGCTTCCTCTGCCTCTCCATTTCTCTGTCTCAGTTTCTGTCCCTTTGTCTCTTACACACACTCACACACATGATCATGTTCACACACACAAACACACACACACACACACACACACACACACACCATGCACACATGCTACACATGCACATGGATTATTGCATGCATGCATGAAAGCTAGCAGATCCAATCATGTACGAAACACACACACACACACACACACACAGACACACACACACACATGAATGCACACACATGTACATGAGCATACACAAACATGCACATACACTAGTTGAATGGGGCTAGGTGGAGAAGAAGAAAACCTTAGGATGAGTTACTGAGGATTAGAGAGTGCAGTTGGATAATGTTTTATTGCATATATATATGAAAATGTCATAATTAAGTCTATTATTATGAATAATTACTATGTGCTGATAAGAGTCCAAAAATCTTTCTGTAGGGTGAGTAATAAGAAGAGCTTGTCAGAAAATTCCCATCACTACACTAACAGTACTCTTAAAAACTGAGCACATTTTATCGCATAATACAATTATTCCATTGGATGCTTTGAGAATGAGACAAGAAGAAAGAAGTGTTTTCTAACAAGATTTTATAAAATTGGAGCTTTGGGGGCCATTTGGAAAGCCCTAGATAGAAAGCAGCATAACATCTGTTTCGCAAAGCATGAACCTTTGTAAGTACTCCACAATTCCCCCTCATCTCCCTTTGACAAGTTGGGCTCATCATTCTCAGAACTTTTACTGATTCCATATGTTATTAAAAAACCTCAATATGGAATTAAGGATGAAAGTAAGGATGCTTTGAGCATGAAATTTGTGTATAGGATCTATTTGAAAGTAGCAGGTGATGTGGGGATGATTAGAGGGAGAGGCTTCTTGCATCCTGCTATTCACTGAATGTTCTTTGACAATATTGTAATCATTTCTTGTCATCCATTTTGTTAGTTTCTAAAAGCCAGAGCATAATTTGTACAATTAAATAAAATCTTGATGTTTTTCAATCAAGAAAACCAAAACACTCAAGACAATATGGATGAGACCGTGAAAGGAAAGCGAATAGCTCATAATGCAGCCACTTCATTCCTGATCCTAACACAGCTCTGAATTTCAATTAATGATGCCCTTCAAATGCCTCATGCTTTGATAATTAGTTTGGACCTGTGTCAAATTCATTTATGTGAGGAATCAGCTCTCAAAGATAAAAAGAATACACACACCAATTTAGAGTTATGCTTTCAACTTCTGAAATTTTTTCTTTCATTTTGAAAATTTTCAGATGCTGAGAGAGGCTGAAGGAACATCTGTCTCCTTATCACAGGATTATCATCTGGGAACATCCTACACACCTGCCCCTTCCCTTCCTCCAGGATGCAGCAGGCATCAAGATACCTCAGGCACTTACTTCATGAATTTTCTAAGACCCAGGGCATTTTCCTACTCAATCACAATGCTCAAACATAAAGTAATCAGCATTGATTAGAAGTCATGGCACAACACAAAATGTTTCCTCAGTGTAGTAACAACATGTTTCATGTAAAGGATGTTCTTTTGCTTCATTTAAGATCCGGCCTCTGATTTATCTCTGATTGTATGCCGTCGGCTCCCCACCAGGTTTAGAACAAAGTCAGAACACAGCGTGTTAGTGTTGTTCCTCTCACTGTATGAAGGCTCATGGTCTATTAAGAAGCTGAAGGGAAGGGAGAGCAGTACACGTGCATCTCACACTCTGAAGTCATAGAAAAGCAGCAAATATTCCCACCTTTGCTTGCCAAGCCATGTGTCAGACCTTATAGAGTCAAATCAGACGAACAGAGAGCTTTCTCCCTGGGAGCTGTTGAATTTTTTCCCCTTAATGTATCGCTAGATTTTTTCTCTAAAATCTTTCTGAAAGGGAACAAAGCTTGAAGTTTCTCTCCTCTTGGTACTATGGTAGATAGTAATGATTGAAATTCTAGAAAGTTCTGGGAGTTCTTTCTAGTCATCATGGCTGAAAGAAGCATTGGTTGAAGTGCCCATTATTTGGGGAAAAAAAAAACTGATGACAGTGTATTTCACTTTCCTTATTTTAAGACGAACAAGTAATCTCTCTGAAATCTTTGGCATACAGTTTGGAGAATTTAGGTACACTATGGACTTCTGGTTCTAATTGTCACACTTTAAAGTTGCCAGGAACAGAGTGCTATTGTACCTATTTATTGTTCTTTACCTCATGATACTTAACTTTTATTTTAACATTAATCCACCATGCATACCAGGGGTGTTTTACTTTCTCCATAATGCCGTTTTGCTCCTATGACACCTTACCATATCTGAGAAGAAAATACAGTTGCTCATGATGTCATTTTAATATTTGTGTTTTTAAAAAATATTTTACCATGTGTAGGGTGGTCTGCATGGCACAGCATGAGTGTGGAAATCAGGACAGAGGTGTGGGAGTTGGTTCCATCCTTCTGCCATGTAGGACCTTGGGTCAAACTCAAGTCACCAGATAGGGCAGCTCTTACCTTTCCTTGTAGAGCCATCTGAGCAGAACACAGGTATTTGGGGAGATAGGTCAGTCAGATAAACACCCGACTTGCATGGGACCTGAGTTCTATCACCAGGACCTCCACACAAAAGGCCAGGTATGGCAGTGTGATCTGTAACCCTTGTGCGAGGATGGTGTGTGGGAGCATCAGAGACATTATGTATGCTACTCTGTTATGCTAAATATTCTAAATCCTGTGGGTTCTATAATACCGACCCATATAGTTTGGCTTAGATTTGAACCCAAATACAGGGAGGGTTCATCAGTGTATTTGAAACCATTAGAGCAGTAAGTGGGAAGGTTTGTTTTTTCTTTCCTTTGAATGAGTCTCACTGTAGTCCTGGCAAGGCCTCAGTTCCTCAGAGGCTGTGCCTGTAGGCTGTATGGAAACCTTCCCTTCTAACGCTTCAGTAATTGTTCCCAGTAATCCGGCCCCTTCCCAGTGCTTTTAGGCTGGAAGTGATAACTCTACCTTCTCCTTCTTCTTGCTGTAAGCTTATTGTTCCTCAGTAATTTTGTTAGACACATTCTACAATCTATCAATAACTGATCCATTAAATATATTTTAATACTTTAGAATATACCAACAAGACCTTTTCAAGGCTCCCATTAAGGTGCTAGTTATTGGGGGACATGCCTAGAAGAAACTGTGTAAATGTTCATTTTGAAGAGACTGTCAGCATGCGGTGGTGCATGCTTGTCATCTAAGCACTTAGGAGGCAGAAGGAGAAAGACCAGAATTTGAAATCAGTTTTCGGAACATTAAGAGTTCCTGAATAGATTGGAATGCATAACTGATAATATTTATTTGATGCTTACAATTCTTTCCTAATAATGTTTGAATGATAGCCTCTTCCATCAGAAATGATGATTAAAATATTGGTAATTAAAAAACCCTAGATGTAAATTAATTATTTGTAATACAAATGTGACAGTTAACTGATCTACATTCCCCTCCTGTGCTAATCTGGTTACCTCCTGGCCCATCCCATGATACTTGCATATCTTATTGATCTGGCACTTCAGACCCCTTCTTCACGGCACCAGATCCTCCATCCTGCTGCTGATCTGCCTCCTCCTCTCCTGCCTCCTTTTCCTCTGCTGGTAGGCATCCCAACTATTCTCTGTCCTACTCAGCTAGTTGATGATCATCATTTATTGACAAGGCAGAGAATAAATGGTAAGTACTGCTCACACAGACTTGAGTCCTGAGATTCTTGGTATAAGCATTACAATGTGGATTGCAGAGAAACCAGCATTTGAATAACCCCAAGCAAACTTTGCATAGCATATTAGACATTATGCCTACACCCAGATGTGTTTAGTTCTCACTCATAGATCATGTCGGCTGAGAGTCAGTTTATTCATTTTGCTTTTGGGCATTCATAACAGAAAGTAACTCTCTTGTTTGAGACACAGCCAGTGTAAAGTTGGAGTGATGACATCACTGAGTACTTACTCTGGTTTCAGCCAGACCAGTCCCATGCAGGCTTGAGTGCTCCATGCTTGGTCTCAGGTGTTATTTGGGGAATTCATGGAGAAACACGTTCTTGCTGGAGAAAATAGGGGGATAGGGCATTATCTTGAAAGTTGACTCTAGTCCCTTTTCTGGCCTCTGCTTCATGACTTCTGTGAGAGAAGACCTTCCTTTTCAACACAGCCTCTACCATAATTTATACACTTACATTGCTTTGGGACCAAAGAAATGGTATGAATTAACATAGATGGAAATTATGGACCCCATGAGAAAAATAAATTCTATCTCCCTGACCTTGGTTCTGTGAGGTATTTTGTCATAGCAACAAAAATTCAGCAAATCCTTCTGTATAGAGTGTGGCACCCATTTGGATTTCCCCAACTAAAGCAACTCAAGAGTCCAAGTCTTACATAATATGATAAGGGTTAGCAGTACTTTGCCAGGAAGAAGAGAAAGGTATTTTAGGCAATAATCCATCTGATCCAGAAGCTGTAGGTGAAATAAGTTGTAGGAGAGAAAAATGGTCCTCAAATAAAATGTCTATCTTCCTTGCTAAGATAGTTAAGTAAATGTAAAAGTAGTGTTTGAAAAAAATGGGAGTGAAATTGTAGAATACTAAAGAGGAAAGGAAAGTTTTGACATATATCAGGACAGTGATACATTGTCTACCAAATTGTGATGATTGTAAGAAAGGGATGCTGGCAAGTTCAGGGGCGCCCTAGGAATGGGCTTCTGAGTTTGGGGACACTCAGACCCTGGCATTTTATTACATTTATAGTCCCATTCATGATAGATATGAAAAGTGTAAACTCTAAATATATAAGTTATAAAACACTAAACAAAATTCATCACAGACTCACAAAGGAAGAACTGGTAAAGAAGACGGTTCATGAAGGAATTGATATGGTGAGGAAAAGTGCCAAGGGAAATGGGGAAACTCTGGTCAAGAAGGTTCCAAGGTTGCCATATTGATGTTGGACCAGTGCTGCAAAGAAACAGAAAATCTGCAAAGTCACAAAACACGTTAGCTGTCAGCAAATCATATGCTTTTGACCTTTGCAATCTAAACTTGATATGTTAAATAAAGCATGCTTATTTCAGAGTCACTGGAAATAGTTTAATACTGCACCAGTGAAACTTAAGAGAGGAAGGAGGCCAAAACCCACAAGTAAGCATTGAAGCTTGGCACAGCTAATAGATGTATGTATTTCTTGAAGCCCAATGTCAAAATGCAGCTCTGTGTGTGAATGGCATATTTAAAGATAACATACACTTACATGATAGCATCTGTGAAGTTTCAACTCGGTTATTGTATGTGCCTTGTTGCTTAACACGATGTGGCTAGATGAGAAAGACATATCAGAAGAACCACATATGCAATTTATTTGTAAAATTTCAACTAGTCTAGGGTCTGGAGAGTTAAGGGTTAAGGGGTTAACAGTTAAGGGAACTAGTTACCTTTGCAGAGGGCACAGGTTCAGATCCCAGCTTCTACACAGAAGCTTACAATCATACAATCATCTATAACTCCAGTTACAGGGGATCAGACCTCTTTCTGGCCTCTGTAGTCACTCAGCATGCATGTAGTGCATATATGTACTGCATATATGCAGTACATACATACTACTGATATATATATATATATATATATATATCTATCAGGAAAAGGTAGTCAGATACATAATAAACATACAAACAAATCTTTAAAATATTTTTAAGACAATGCTATGACATTGGGGGGTAAGATCAATAAATATTACAAAACAAATTTAAAGAGAATAAGTATATTAAAATATATGACATCCTTAGCCATAATTAATTTATGTTTTCAATTAAGACAAGTTGAAATTTTATAAGTTGAGAATCTTCAGAAAGCAACTTAAAGGGGCAAGAAAATGCAGTTTAAAGGAACTATCAAACATGCACAGTCTAGACAAAAATATAAATTAATAGTAAAACCAGCATGCTATAGGAAAAAACTTAAGGACAAAATAAAAATAAGGAAGCAACAGAATTAAGGATGTTGCATAAATTATTTCTAATAAAGGAGCCTTGTCCACATGTGCAAGTAAAATATAAAACCAATTAAAAATAATCGAATCTATTAGATACTTCACCTACAAGTAATCTTGTCCAGAATGACTGTGAGAAGTTGCCTTTCAAAAGCTGCAACTAAAAGCCTGGAAAATCTACTTCTCCACACAGTGACTAGAGGAACTCTTATCCCCAAACAGAAGTAAAATATAAAACACTAATCCACTAATCCACTGATACTGGCCAAATTCCTAACAACAAGAATCCATGCTTATTGTTGGCAGTAATGTAAGACTCTATGCTGATTTGGATGGTAATTTTATAGCACCTTTTAAAACTGAAAATTCTTATGAGATGAACAATTGACTACCACCCTAATATTTTTACTGTGAATGAAAACATATTCACCTAAAACCCAGGTGGTTTTCTTTCTTTTATCTTTATTCAAAACTGCCCCCAAGTAACAAGACAAACAGGCAATAGAAGAAAAACTATGACAGCTGTTCAACAATAGGAAATGAGTTAGCATGCTACACACAGACACATAGATACACAGACACACAGACACATCCAGGGTGTGCACATGCTAAGCATTAGAAGCTGATTTTGACATGCTATCCTAGGCTCCAACTATGTGCAGATTATGCAAGAAAAAAAAATATCATATTGTGAGCCTGGGGTTAGCGCCTTGTCAGACACTTTACTCTGTACATACACAGGGACATATATAATGGTTACCAGAAATCCATGGATGTAGGAAGAGGAACAGAACAAGCCCTAATGGCTTTCTATCTTTAAGAAGATAGAAACACTATCTTGTACAATAACGTAACAGTGGATACAAAGTATTCATTTGTCAAAACTCGTAGAACTTTGCACCATGGAGTAAATCTTAGTATAGCTATTATTTGATTTAACATAGTTTATTAAGATTAGGTCACTAATTTTAAAGTATCACACCTATAGAAACGGTCAGCAGAAGACTTCTGCCTTATAAGTTACCTACCTACTAAATAATGATATTTATTCAGTAGAGTTGGCAATGTGAGTTGTCCCTTTTAATTTACTAATGAGAACGTTTTATTAATGTGGTGTGTTTTCCTTCCCAAAGAGAAAGCATTTTGGAAGGCCAGATGTTGATAGTTCTAAAATTCCAAGTCAGAGCCAAAGCTTCCTCTTGGCATTTCCATCACTCAGGAGCATACTCCTTCCCATGCTCCTTTGCGTGGGTTCTGACAACATAATAGTGTTGTAAAGCCTTTTATTTCTGATATTGGACAGGAATCCTGGTGGGACTGTCAGATTCTTAAGGTAAAGTGAAAAGAAATTAGGTACTAAGTTGCCGGAACACAAAAGGCTAATGGATGATGTGATGTCTAAGTTCTTTAAGGAAACTAAAGAAATTATTCTTAAGATTAACTTCATTAGGAGAACAGGAGAAAGAAAAGATCCTAGATTAACTCCTTTTCAATAGCAGGACCACAAGTATGCATTATGCATTCTTATAAGTATGGCCCAGCTTCTTCCTTCGCCCTCAGGCATCTTGGACACCAGTATGAACAGGTTATGGTGGCCTTTATTAAAGCGGATCTGTTTGGTCAGTGTTAATTGCCTTGTAGAGCACATTTCTCCAGGCATTAAGAAGATAAAGCTGAAGCTCACTCAGAGAGCATTGGGAGATTTTATAACTCCCCAAAAAATACATTGCAGGAAAATGATAAACATTGATGGGGTTAGGATCTTAAATATTCCCAAACACCCATGTGTCCAAGGACCAGTCCCAGCATGCGGTAATCCTGGCTGGTAACAGAACCCGTAGTGAGAGTTGATGGACAGAACTGATGACAGTGGAAGGGTCACTGGAGGGAAAGGAGGACTGAGGGACTTGCTGAGACGTCTCTGACCTTTTGCTATCTTAACATGAGTAACCTTATCTCATGGTGCCTTTTCCACTATCATGAATGTCCAAAACTAACATGCCATGTCACCTGCACTGAGTCCTCCAACACCACAAGTAAAATAAACATCTCACCCTTCTATGATGTCCTTCCATGTATAGTGTAAAAACCAGAAAGCTGAAAGGTAAAAATACTAAAAAAAAAAAAAGGAATATCCAAATAGGATATTTTGTCTCTTATTATACTGATATAATTATGTTTAAGTGTTTATGAATCTAAAACATATAACTGAATGTTTTAAAAAGAAACTTTCTCTGAAATGTACTTATTGATCTTTTAACTACTTAATAATACACAATTGTGCTTTTACTAATGTGACTTTATTTTCATATACATATTTAAATGTGTTTATTTGGCATGCAGCATTTTTGGTGTTTTGTCTGTATTTTGTTTCTGTAAGTAAATTGTGAAACTCTAAGTCCAAAAGTCTAGCTGTCTACTCTTCTGTCACAACTCTATCTCACTAACAACATAAAATTAGGATCAAGGTTTTGTTGTAAAGGCGGGTTTTAGAAATATTTATTTTACTTGGGATTGGAGAAGCAATTCCCCCCAAAATTCTCTTTATTGGTCTCTTAATCATTCATTTATTTCAATCATGAATGATGCTTACTTATTATCCTGACAATATACAATGAAAGATTACAGGAGATTTCATGCAATGAGCATAGGTTTTTGTGTTGTTTGTGACAGTAACACAAAGTGAAGTCCAACATTGTTATTCTATCTGCTTTTCTTAAAAATACCCAATTAGCACCCAAATTGTATTTCAGGTGATAATTATTTCTAGTTTTTTTTCTTCCTCTCCTTCAATGTCGTTATTTTTCATTGCAAAGGAAGAATGAAGCAGAGATACTGGCTCTGGTAATCAAGCTGGGAAAGAACTGGAGAACTATTGTCCTTGTGCTGAGAGCTATGAATTCCCTCTTTGCCACTTTGAACTTTGCCAGCTGCTCTATTAGTGAGATTGTTTGCATAGAGAGCATTTACTGTCTTAACGATGCTAGCAGAGTTTGCCTGTAACATTTTATCTGACTCTGAATTCTGTACATAATTAATATATTGTCTCAATTGTATGGACCAAACAGTTGTTGCCTCCTGGGACAGTGAATAAAGAGAAAAATAAAATAGGTAATTTTCTTTTTATTAAGTCAAAAAGCAGCAAAAGACTTTAATTGGCATTTCTGTCGTAAAGTAGACTTATAGTAAGGAAGTACATGAAGAGTGGTTCTGTGTAAGTAGTCATGGGTAAACTATGAAAAAGGAATCATTCTGAGACAAGAGTTAAACCTGCCAACTCTACAATGCATATGTCTCCCCAATTCACTCTTGGTATTATTGTAACGTTTCTGTTAGTTCTTTGAGCATTTTATACTTATATAAAATGTACTTTGTTTATATTCATCTTCAAACTCCTCCACTATCAATACCTACTTCCCTACCCACAACTTTAAGCCCTTTTGGCTTTTATTTACCTGTATAGGAATCCAGGAATTTGTGCTACACATATATTCTTGTGTGTAGCTATATGCTATTAAGTGTGGCTAATATACAAGGCACAGGTTTTGAAAGAAAGCTCCTTCTTTCCCCCAGAAGCCATCAACCATTAATATCCCAGCTTTAGAGGTGGGGGTCCCAGAGCCCCTCACCCCTCCATGTTGGTGACTGACTCGATCTTATGGAGAGCCGTATTTCCTTTTCATTTATTCAATATTCTTTTTTTTTTAAACATAGGCAGGTTTTCATTTTATTTATTTTTATTAGATATATTTTTTATTTACATTTCAAATGATTTCCCCAGGTGTGTTCTTTTGTGATTGTGTTACTCACTTAGGATGATGTTTTCCAGTTCCACCCATTTGCCTAAGAATTTCATGAATTCATTGTTTTTAATAGCTGATTAGTATTCTATAGTGTAAATATAGCACATTTTCTGTATCCATTCCTCCATTAAGGGACATATGGGTTCTTTCCAGCTTCTTGGCTATTATAAATAGGGCTGCTATGAGCATACAGGAGCATGTGTCCTTATTACATGCTGGGAATCCTGTGGGTACATGCCCAGGAGTGGTATAGCAGGGTCCTCTGGTAGCGTCATGCCCAGTTTTCTAAGGAACCGCCAGACTGATTTACAGAGTGGTTGTACCAGCTTGCAATCACACCAGCTGTGGAGAAGTGTTTCTCTTTCTCTACATCCTCGCCAGTACCTGCTGTCTCCTGAGTTTTGATCTTAGCCAATCTGACAGGTGTGAGGTGAAATCTCGGGGTTGTTTTGAATTGCATTTCCCTGATGACTAAGGATGTTGAACACTTCTTTAGGTGCTTCTCAGTCATTAGATATTCTTCAGGTGAAAATTCTTTGTTTAGCTCTGTACCCCATTTTTAATAAGGTTTTTGGCTCTCTGGGGTCTAATGTCTTGAGTTCTTTGTATACATTGGATATGAGCCCTCTGTTGAATATAGGGTTGGTAAAGATCTTTTCCCAATTTGTTGGTTGCCATTTTGTCCTTTTGACAGTGTCCTTTGCCTTACAGAAACTTTGTAATTTTATGAGGTCCCATTTGTCAGTTCTTGATCTTAGAGCATAAGCTGTTGGTGTTCTGTTCAGGAAAATTTCCCCTGTGCCAGTGTGCTCAAGGCTCTTCCACAGTTTCTTTTCTATTAGGTTCAGTGTGTCTGGTTTTATATGAAGGTCCTTTATCCACTTGGACTTGAGCTTAGTACAAGGAGATAAGAATGAATCAGATTTGCATTCTTTTGCATGTTAGCTGCCAGTTGAACCAGCACCATTTGTTGAAAAGGCTATCTTTTTTCCACTGGATGGTTTTAGCTTCTTTGTCAAAGATCAAGTGACCATAGGTGTGTGGGTTCACTTTTGGGTCTTCGATTCTATTCCATTGATTTACCTGCCTGTCACTGAACCAATACCATGCAGTTTTTAACACTATTCCTCTGTAGTACTGCTTGAGGTCGGGGATACCTATTCCCCCAGAAGTTCTTTTACTGTTGAGAATAGTTTTAGCTATCCTGTGTTTTGCAGATGATATGATAGTATACTTAAGCAATCCAAAAAATTCCACCAGAGAACTCCTACAGCTGATAAACAACTTCAGCAAAGTGACCTGATATAAAATTAACTGAAGCAAATCAGTAGCTTTCCTATACTCAGAGGATAAGCTTGCTGAGAAAGAAATTAGGGAAACGACACCCTTCACAATACCCACAAACAATGTAAAGTATATATTGGTGTGACTTTAAGCAAACAAGTGAAAGATCTGTATAACGAAAACTTCAAGCATCTGAAGAAAGAAATTGAAGAAGACCTTAGAAGATAGAAAAAAATCTTCCATGCTCATGGTTTGGCAGGATTAATATAGTAAAAATTGTCATCTTGCCAAAAGCAATCTATACATTCAATGCAATCCCCATCAAAATCCCAACTCAATTCTTCATAAAGTTAGAAAGAGCAATTCTCAAATTCATTTGGAATAACAAAAAGTCCAGGATAGCTAAAGTTTATTTACTTTCCAATAATTTATTTCTTTAGAGGGATTCAAATTTCTTATCTATATTATTTTATTCTCTCTCTCTCTCTCTCTTCTGTGTGTGTGTCAGAGAGAGAGAGAGAGAGAGAGAGAGAGAGAGAGAGAGAGAGAGAGAGAGAGAGAGAGAGAGAGAGAATTCTTAAACATTTTCAATATCATGTATTTTTTCCATGGCTTCTAAAAGAAAGTTCGCTATAACTATTACCCTTTCTCCTTAGTAGATTTTACATTTTTCTTTATTTCTCTTTAGTTTGACTATTATATGGTTATGTTTAATGTTTTAGAATTCATCATATTTTATGTTCTTTGAATTTCCTGGATCTGTGGCTGGATGCCTGCCATAAATCTTAGAAAACTCCTCAGCACTTAATACAAACATCTTTTTGAATTCTCTCTCCTCAACTTTATCTTCTCTTTCTGCATTTAATTTACTAAGATTTATGCATTTTATATAGTTTTCCTCTTCTGTGTGTTCTGATCTTCTTGCTTTTTTTCTCTTTCACATTGTTGGATTGCATCTCGGTTCTTTAGAGGACTGACGTATCTGTTTGTGACCTTATGAGCACTCTCCCTGTGGGAGAACTCCTTTCCCCTGTCTTGACTACTTGCCTCACCAATTGCTGGGATTACAAGTGTGTATAATAAAGTTAACTCTACAATACCTTTTTATGTGAGTTCTGGGCATTGAACTCAAGACTTTATGCTTGGCAGGAAAGCTCTTTATTGACTGAACCTCTCCCAAGTCTTTCTTCCATTAGGTTAATGTGGCAGTTGTACTAAATTGAGAACTCCAGGAAAAAAAAGGAGCAATTTCTCTTTTGTAGACTTTGAAGCAAGTTTTAGAAACTTTATCTGGTATTTTCTTTTATCAAGAGATAAATTATTACCTTCTAATCTACCCCCAGGTTTATAGAATTCAAGAAACTTTGGGATTAGAACCCCAGGGCAGTTCACAAATGTTTTCAGCTATGTAGTTTAAGTCAGTGTCAGAGAATAAGGTGGGATCTGGAGAGGTGGATATCTTGTTACAGTTTCCTCTAAGATTGAAACATTCCATCCTTCAAGAATTCAGCAAGATAATCAGTTCAAACTAACCTGAGGAAATCCCTAAAGCTGACTAGATTCACTCGGCCCCTCCCTGTCCGAGTAAGCAGTAAAGCTCGAGAGTTCCTTTTAGAAAGTCAAGCAGCAAAGAAGCCTCGAGACCAGACCAGCTTCCCGGAAGCAGCAAAAACTCCCAGCATTCTGGAAGATGCTTTGATCAAGTGACATGCCTGGAAAAGTCACTTAATCCAGCTGAGCTGCTTGCAGGCAGTGTAGTGTGGTGAGCGTGGTGAGCTGTTACTTAAGACGTGGTTGTCTTTGGTGATGCAGCTCTCTTTGAGCCATTTCTGATTCAATAAGTAACCCCTCGCCCATACTCCTGTAAGTTATCCTAATCAAATTAACTGGACCATCAAGTTAGCCTTGGTGGTATCCATGGGGTCCCTTCTGTGCTGTGTGTGATGCATCTCTCCAGGAAAATAACATCGGATTAGGATTAATGGTTGATAACACTGTCTGCTTTTCCAGAGAACCTTGGCTCAGTTCCAACATGGTGGCTTGCAGCCAGTGCTAACTCCAGTTCTAAAGTATCTGACAACTTCTAACTTTTACAAGAACTGTACACCTACATGGTGCACAGATATGCATGGAAACTAATGCTCTAACACATAAAATAAAAATAACGTCCTTCTTTTTTTTCAAGAAAAGGAGGAAGGAGAAATAAAATAGAAACAAACCCCTTTAGGTGGAGACACAGAGAATACAAATAAGAACCATTTAAGTGTTGTTGATCTGCACCCTGCCTTTATTATGACTTAACTGAGAGCCCATGTATGTGTACCAAACACAAGCACATTTGTATAACTCTAGTTTCTACAGCCATACCACCTGGGCTGCAAACACTCGTCACTATAAACGCAGGTAGATCATGCAAGTAAACATTTCTGGGTTTGTGTCAATGCAATGATTATTTTAAAATAAATTTTAATGTACATAGGTCTTGACTCAGGAATTAGGAAATCAACAGTTCTGTGTGGAATAGTCAGCTCACCACAAAAAAGGAGCACTCTGAGAGAGCTAGCAGTGATTATAAATATGACATTTGGGCTCACCCCTCTGCCTAGACCAACCAAGAGGGAGGTAAAGTAATGGCAGATTCAAGCATTTGGGGGCTTGTGAGTCTGAATAAATGTGATTTACGTTTCATAGACCTTAGTTATATTTCAGGAAAGTCAAGTTCTAGTCTAGATCTCCAACTCAGAGAACTGGGGCTCTGAGAGATAGCAGTATACTAAATGCCATAATGGTATTATCGTAAGCACACATAAATAATCTAAACTCATGTCTCTTCAGCCCACCAACCCCTCCTCTCCCAGGAAAATTTCCATTTAATACTGAACTGAACCTTATTAAGCTATACAACGTGAGTGAGTGGCACCACACAGCAGCGCTAGCTATTAAGAAATGTTTCTCACATTGCATTTTCCAGGCACCACTGACCTAGAGATTCAGTGCACAGAATTCCGGAGTTTTCCAATTCTGTATATACATTTAATATGTATTTATCTGTTTTGTGTGTGTACAGAAAGGGTCTGTGAGCCTTGGTAAGAATGATGAGGTCAGAGTAGAACTTGAAGTAATCATTTCTTTCCTCTATTGCCTGGATTCTTGGGATTGAATCCCAGCATCATCTTTAGGAGATATCTTTTCAACCCAGTGAAGCTTCTCATCATCCTGGTACTCTACTAAAGTAGAAAAATACATAGTGAGAATAATTTTCAACTTGGGAAAATCTTGTGTAAATTAGGCACCTTCATCAAAACAGCATCTATTGTCCTGAAGCCACGTTGAATTCTAAAGCTGATGGTAGTCTATGAACCTCTCTAGCAGTGTACAGTAGGCCATCTGTTTCGAACTTCATCCTACTTTCTTATAAAAATATGAAACTCCAATCAAAACACTTGATAAGCTTTTCATATCCTCCTATATCAAGCTGAACATTCTTTTGAGGGGACACAAAATACAGAGCAATCTTGCTGAAATACCTTAGCATAGTTTCATGATCATGAATAACTTGGACTCTAGGCATGGCTTTGATTTACAACTTAATAACTTCATTTTCTAGAAATAAAGTGGAAGTTCTCATTTAAAGGCCAGAAGACTCCCATTTTCTCTGAATACCAGCAATAATTTAAATTCATGGTTTCTGTATTATTCTGACAGCCTGATTTAATAAGAGCAGTGTTTCTGAGATTCAGTGTTTATGAAAGGTGTGACTGCAGGGGATACGGAGCTTTATCAGAACCAGATGCTAGCTGCAGCTACCTGGTGTACTGCTCTTACGAAGCTGAGGCTGAAATTTATTATAGGTTGTGGAAACCTCTGCACAAATAAAACAAGAATATTTTTTTCTTGAAGTAAACAAGGCAGTGCTTTTCAAACTTTAAAAGCAAGTGAATGAAAAGGTCACTGGTCACTTCTCAAGTGCAGATTCCTCTTCATATTGTGACTCATACTTGCAGGGCACAGTTAACCAAAGGCAATGTCTTATTGCAGACACCAACCTCTTTGTTTTTTTTTACTGGGAACATTCTTTTAGAAGATATTAGTAGCTGAATATCCACTTACAGTTGAGAATGGTTTACAAACACAGAACTATAACTATATATATGGGGATTTATTACATTGTAAAAAATGACAGGAATTTGGGCTGTGGTCTACCTTCTGGAGACCTATGTACTCTGTAGTCACTCTGTCCAGGAAATAAGCATAACAGGATCCAATAATACGGGCTAAGTCTGAGGCTCTTGTAGAGTCCCTAATGAGGATCTTATTTGAAAGGCTGAAGGCACCTTCATTTAAGAACAATGAGGTTTGCAAACAGTAGCTCTCTTCTCTGCTCCCATTTTTGATCCATATATTCTCTCAGTCCATCGGATGGTACTTCCCACATTTAGAGAAATTTCCTCCATGAATTGCTCTCCCATATTTTAGTCCTCCCTGGAAATGCACTCCTCCCAGTCACAGACACATGCACTTTGCTAAACATCTTACAATCTATTGATCTATTTAAGGTATGAGTCATGATGGACCCTCACATAAAGTGTCTATGTGAATCACTACTGTGTCCTCACAGGTAATGGTGATTCAAAGACACATATCTTTACACAGGCAACTGATAAGTGATGAATCTCTTTAATCATCATCCAGGATATATGACCCAGTGTCTCAAAGTAAAGAAAGAATCTGGATTTCCAAACACAGAGCGGTTTGAAAATGGAGCTTTGAGAGAAAGTCTAGCAGTACTGAGAACTGTAACTCCTGAATCTGAGTGGTTAATATTAAAATTCCCCCTCCACTTAAGACTCTGGGAAAACCCATGGAAAGGTAGGGAAAGATTATAAGTGTCATAGGATCAGGGACTTTGCTGTGAGATTCCTGTCTCCTAGTGTTATCAGGAGCTATAGCCATAAACTCTCACCAATATGGCTGGCCAAATGTGAGCTGTAGAAGATTGACATGAATGGACATGCCAAAGTGTATGGAGAAAACCACACAAGGCCTCAATCCTACACAAAGAACTACAGGCAACAGAAGAAAGCAGGAGTGGGAGGGGTGGTCTTCCCCAAGGATGAACACATAAAAGTAGCATTATATTAACAGAACAGCTTATATTTAGAAATATGCACATATACATATAAATATATGCATGAGGTAGCAATTAGTGAAAATAGAGACCAAGAATTTGAAAGAGGGTTATATGGGAGAGTTGGATAAGAAAGAGGAGAGAAGGATGATGTAGCTATAGTATAAAGCTAAATTGCAATCCTTCTGTGCAAAAAAATAAGCCTGATTAAAAGCCAAACTAGAAATGAATGTTAGTTCAAGGTGCATTCATGATGTGCCTTGTTAATGGGCCAGAGTGATCCTAGGAGACCTGTTCATTAAAGGTACCGACCGATTCAAAGCAAACAAAGACTAAGCTACTGTCTTTGCTAAGTCAGGAAGGTTCAGACAGAGTCTTACCATGCGAGTGATTGTGAGTGATACTATCGGTGTGTTAACAGCACATTAAATATGATGAAGTAGACAGAGTATTAGTAACACACTTGAGAGGATTGATGTCCAGAGTTACACCTGATCCAATTAAAAGAATGAGGATCTTAAAGATTTGATATGGCCTTCAGCTTCCAAAATGTCTTCTGGCAAGAACATTGATCATCAATACAGTCAGGGAGATGCATAGTAGCCTATAACAAAAGATGCTCCCCCATCTTCAGGAAGAAGAATTTGTAAGCAGGGGTAGGCAAGGGTCACCTGACTATTTCATATACTAGGAAACCACTGTGAAGTTACATTTGTAAAATACTTAAATGGCACCAATCTTTAATTATTTCATTTATCTAATGAGTCTTTCATTAGTTGACCCTTTCCCTGTTACTGTACCAAGCATTTCATTTCATTAAAGGTGTTGCAGCAAGAAGGTAGTCTATTTGGGACATGTTTACAGTGAATGGGAGAAAACATGTTACCAAATCTTTTGTGAAGTTTCGAATGCTTTTAGATATGATTTCAAAATGACTCTTTATATGTTCAGAGACATCTTACTGTCCAAGATTATGACACAAGTAAAAGAGATTAACGGGTGAGCATGGAACCCTTCTAAAAACTGAATGTCTTCTAGGATACACATAGACCTCAGTGTCCAGCAATAAAGATTCAATATTGAATTTTTAGTTTTGTTACAGGGGTCAGGTAACTTAGTAATTTTTTTTAATTTTTTTATTCTATATAATTTATTTACATTTCAAATGATTTCCCCTTTTCTAGCCCCCCACTCCCCGAAAGTCCCGTAAGCCCCCTTCTCTTCCCCTGTCCTCCCACCCACCCCTTCCCACTTCCCCGTTCTGGTTTTGCTCTATACTGCTTCACTGAGTCTTTCCAGAACAAGGGGCCACTCCTCCTTTCTTCTTGTACCTCATTTGATGTGTGGATTATGTTTTGGGTATTCCAGTTTTCTAGGTTAATATCCACTTATTAGTGAGTGCATACCATGATTCACCTTTTGAGTCTAGGTTACCTCACTTAGTATGATGTTCTCTAGCTCCATCCATTTGCCTAAGAATTTCATGAATTCATTGTTTCTAATGGCTGAATAGTACTCCATTGTGTAGATGTACCACATTTTTTGCATCCACTCTTCTGTTGAGGGATACCTGGGTTCTTTCCAGCATCTGGCAATTATAAATAGGGCTACTGTGAACATAGTAGAGCATGTATCCTTATTACATGGTGGGGAATCCTCTGGGTATATGCCCAGGAGTGGTATAACAGGATCTTCTGGAAGTGAGGTGCCCAGTTTTCGGAGGAACCGCCAGACTGCTTTCCAGAGTGGTTGTACCAATTTGCAACCCCACCAGCAGTGGAGGAGTGTTCCTCTTTCTTCACACCCTCTCCAACACCTGCTGTCTCCTGAATTTTTAATCTTAGCCATTCTGACTGGTGTAAGATGAAATCTCAGGGTTGTTTTGATTTGCATTTCCCTAATGACTAATGAAGTTGAGCATTTTTTAAGATGCTTCTCTGCCATCCGAAGGTCTTCAGGTGAGAATTCTTTGTTTAACTCTGTACCCCATTTTTAATAGGGTTGTTTGGTTTTCTGGAGTCTAACTTCTTGAGTTCTTTATATATATTGGATATTAGCCCTCTATCTGATGTAGGATTGGTGAAGATCTTTTCCCAATTTGTTGGTTGCCGATTTGTCCTCTTGATGGTGTCCTTTGCCTTACAGAAACTTTGTAATTGTATGAGGTCCCATTTGTCAATTCTTGCTCTTAGAGCATATGCTATTGGTGTTCTGTTCAGAAACTTTCTCCCTGTACCGATGTCCTCAAGGGTCTTCCCCAGTTTCTTTTCTATTAGCTTCAGAGTGTCTGGCTTTATGTGGAGGTCCTTGATCCATTTGGATTTGAGCTTAGTACAAGGAGACAAGGATGGATCAATTTGCATTCTTCTGCATGCTGACCTCCAGTTGAACCAGCACCATTTGTTGAAAAGGCTATCTTTTTTCCATTGGATGTTTTCAGCCTCTTTGTCGAGGATCAAGTGGCCATAGGTGTGTGGGTTCATTTCTGGATCTTCAATCCTGTTCCATTGATCCCCCTGCCTGTCACTGTACCAATACCATGCAGTTTTTAACACTATTGCTCTGTAGTATTGCTTGAGGTCAGGGATACTGATTCCCCCAGATTTTCTTTTGTTGCTGAGAATAGTTTTAGCTATCCTGGGTTTTTTGTTGTTCCAGATGAATTTGATAATTGCTCTTTCTAACTCTGTGAAGAATTGAGTTGGGATTTTGATGGGTATTGCATTGAATCTGTATATTGCTTTTGGCAAAATGGCCATTTTAACTATATTGATTCTACCGATCCATGAGCATAGGAGGTTTTCCCATTTTTTGAGGTCTTCTTCCATTTCCTTCTTCAGAGTCTTGAAGTTCTTGTCATACAGATCTTTCACATGTTGGTAAGAGTCACCCCAAGATACTTTATACTGTTTATGGCTATTGTGAAGGGGGTCATTTCCCTAATTTCTACCTCAGCCTGCTTATCCTTTGAGTATAGGAAGGCCACTGATTTGCTTGAGTTGATTTTATAACCTGCCACTTTGCTGAAGTTGTTGATCAGCTGTAGGAGCTCTCTAGTGGAGTTTTTGGGGTCACTTAGGTAGACTATCATGTCGTCTGCAAATGATAGTTTGACTTCTTCCTTTCCAATTTGTATCCCTTTGACTTCCTTATGTTGTCGAATTGCCCGAGCTAGTACCTCAAGTACAATATTGAAAAGATAAGGAGAAAGGGGGCAGCCTTGTCTTGTTCCTGATTTCAGTGGGATTGCTTCAAGTTTCTCTCCATTTAGTTTGATGCTGGCTACCGGTTTGCTGTATATTGCTTTTACTTTGTTTAGGTATGGGCCTTGAATTCCTGTTCTCTCCAGGACTTTAAGCATGAAAGGATGCTGAATTTTGTCAAATGCTTTTTCAGCATCCAATGAAATGACCATGTGGTTTTGTTCTTTGAGTTTGTTTATGTAGTGGATTGCATTGATGGATTTCCGTATGCTGAACCAACCCTGCATTCCCGGGATAAAGCCTACTTGATCATGGTGGATGATCGTTTTGATGTGTTCTTGGATTCGGTTGGCAAGAATTTTATTGAGTATTTTTGCATCGATGTTCATAAGGGAAATTGGTCTGAAGTTCTCTTTCTTTGTTGGATCTTTGTGTGGCTTTGGTATCAGCGTAATTGTGGCTTCGTAGAAGGAATTGGGTAGTGTTCCTTCTGTTTCTATTTTGTGGAATAGTTTGAAGAGTATTGGTGTTAACTCTTCTTTGAAGGTCTGATAGAATTCTGCACTGAAACCATCTGGTCCTGTGGTTTTTTTTGGTTTGAAGACTTTCTATGACTCCTTCTATTTCTTTAGGCATTATGGGCTGTTTAGATGGTCTAGTTGGTCCTGATTTAATATTGGTATTTGGTATCTGTCAAGGAAATTGTCCATTTCCTCCAGATTCTCCAGTTGTGTTGAGTACAGTCTCTTCTAGTAGGATCTGATGATTTTTTTGGATTTCCTCAGTTTCTGTTGTTATATCTCCCTTTTCATTTCTAAGTTTGTTAGTTTGGATACTTTCTCTGTGCCCTTTGGTCAGTCTGGCTAAGGGTTTATCTATCTTGTTGATTTTCTCAAAGAACCAGCTCCTGGTTTTGTTGATTTTTTGTATGGTTCTGTTTCTACTTGATTGATTTCGGCCCTGAGTTTGATGATTTCCTGCCTTCTACTCCTCGTGGATGAAATAGCTTCTTGTTGTTCCAGGGCTTTCAGGTGTGTCATTAAGCTGATAATGTATGCTCTCTGCATTTTCTTTTTGGAGGCACTCAGGGCTATGAGTTTTCCTCTTAGCACTGCTTTCATTGTTTCCCATAGATTTGGGTATGTTGTGTTTTCATTTTCATTGTGTTCTAAAAAGTCTTTAATTTCTTTCTTTATTTCTTCCTTGACCAAGGTATCATTTAGTAGAATATTGTTCAGTTTCCACGTGAATGTGGGTTTTCTGTTGTTTTTGTTGCTATTGAAGACCACTTTTACTCCATAGTGTTCAGATAGGAGGTATGGGATTAGTTTGATCTTCTTATATTTGTTGAGGTCTGTCTTGTGACCAATTATATGGTCGATCTTGGAGAAGGTACCATGAGGTGCTGAGAAAAAGGTATATTCTTTTGTTTTAGCATAGAATGTTCTATATATATCTGTTAAATCTAATTGGTCCAAAGCTTCAATTAGTTTCTTTGTGTTCCTGTTTAGTTTCTGTTTTCCTGATCGGTCCATTGAGGAAAGTGCAGTGTTTAAGTCACCCACAATTATTGTGTTAGGTGCAATGTGTGCTTTGAGTTTTAATAAAGTTTCTTTTACGAAAGAGGGTGCCCTTGCATTTGGAGCATAGATGTTCAGGATTGAGAGTTCTTCTTGTTGTATTTTTCCTTTGACCAGCAAGAAGTGTCCCTCAGAGTCTCTTTTGATGACTTTGGGTTGAAAGTCAATTTTATCTGATATTAAAATGGCTACTCCAGCTTGTTTCCTGAGACCATTTGCTTGTAAAATAGTCTTCCAGCCTTTTACTCTAAGGTAGTGTTTGTCTTTGACCCTTAGGTGTGTTTCCTGTAAGCAGCAAAATGTGGGGTCCTGTTTGCATATCCTGTCAGTTAGTCTGTGTCTTTTTATTGGGGCATTGAGTCCATTGATGTTAAGAGATATTAAGGAATAGTGATTGTTACTTCCTATCATTTTTGACGTTATTTTTGAAATTTGATTGCTTAACTTCTTTTGGGATTGATGAAAGGTTACTATCTTGCTTTTTCCAGGGTGAAGTTTCCCTCCTTGTATTGGTGTTTTCCTCCTATTATCCTTTGTAGGGCTGGGTTTGTGGATAGATATTGGGTAATTTTAATCCCAAATCATTATTTGTAAAATAGGATATTATATGTAAAATGGGCATTATATGTAAAATAGGGACAGTGATTAATAAAATACACATTATTCATATACATAAATTAAATGAAGGAATGCATTCAAGGGCCTGATCCAAAACTGGAGTTCTGAAAGCATGTTCCATTCGTCCCACAAGTCTTCTTTCTTTTAAAATTTCCCTTGTTTTAAAAAACATGGTATGATGCTGTCTTGGTCACTTTTCGTTTGCTGTGAAGAGACACCATGGACACTGAAACTCTGAAAAAAGGAAAACATTTAATAAATCTTGCTTACAGGTTCAGAGGTTTAGTCCATTGTCATCTTGGTGGAAAGTATGGCAGTGCCTAGGCAGATATGGTGCTGGAGATGTTGAGAGTTCTACATTCTTTCCACAGGCAGCATGGGGTGGAAAGAGGGAGAGGGAGGGGGAGGGGAAGGGGGAGAGGGGGAGAGAGAGGCTGAGCTTGGCTTGGACTTCTGAGAGTTCAAAGCCCATGCCTAGTGACACACTTCTTCCAACAAGACTTCTTCAAAAATATAAGCCTATGCGGGAAAGTTTTATACAAACCGCCGCACTACACTCCCTGACCCCCATAGTCCTGTAGCCATATCATAATATGAAAATGCATTCAGTCCAACTTTGAAGGTCTATTACAGTCAATACTGTTTAACAGTACAAATTTCTAAGTCTCTTCTGAGACTCACAACTATCTCTTAATGGTAACCCCTGTAAAATAAAAATAAAAAGCAGGTCCTATACTTCCAACACACAGAGGAACAGGATATACATTACCAATGGGGGCAGGAATGTAAGGACATAGCAGACAAGCACAAGATTGAAACCTAGCGGGGCAGACTCCAAACTCTGCCTCTCCATGTCTGATGTGAAAAAATGCTTCCATTTGCTAACTCCTTTCAGCTCTTTTGACTGTAACACTACTTCTGTCGCTTGGCTAGTTCCACTCTCGATGGTCTGCAACCATTTTTTTTTTGACAGGTAGCCTACAACTCCAGCATCTCCAACATTCTGGAGTCTCCAATAAACCCAAACTTCTCTTTCCCAGCTCCAGCAATGGCCTCCGTGGGCCTTTATGCAGGGACATCCCTGACACATGCCTTGTCTCAGTTACAGGGAAATTTTCACAAGCCCTTTCTTTTATCTTTGACCTTAAAGGACCATGTGGATGTAGCTGTGAAATTCTGCTGTTTGATGGTGTTGAGATATGGCCCTCTGCTTCAAATACACTGTCATCTGCTTTCTCTTGTTGAAGGTTTTCTTTACTGCTAAAGATTTTCTTCAAAAGCTTTTTCTTCACAAGATAGAAGCTTATCTGGGTGGGGTCTTGCCCTGAGATCACTACTCCCTTTATTTCATTTAGAATCAGGCTTTTCTTTAAACTTATTTCCTTGAACACTAGATTATGCTCCATTATACTTCCTGGTGTCCCCCCCCCCCAAACTGTACATTGTGTGTTTTTCTTTGCCCAGCTTGTGCCCTCTTATTATAGATCTGTATAAGAGTGTCCAGTAGTAGCCAAATAGCATCATCAATACTAGGTTTTAAAATCTCATCTGCCAACACCACCAATCCCAAACTCTTCTTTGTAACACCAGGCAGACTTTTGGGGAAAGGGCAGAAAGCAGGCACATTCTTCGCCAAAAATATTACAAAAAAGGTCTAAAAGCCACGTACTAATATTCTTCTCCTCAGAAATGTCTTTAGCCAGGCCTCCACAGTTCAAATCACCCTTAGCACTGTCTTTCATGTTCTCACCAGTATGGCTCATCAAGCTCCTCTGAGTCTTTTTGTAATCTAAAGATCCAAAGTCTGCATTCCAGTGACAAGGAGCAGGGTGAGCAGTACCTCACTCCTGGTACCAACTTCCATGTCAGCCAGTGTTCAAGTGTTGTGCAGAAATGCAATGACTGTTCTATTGCAGAGGAAAGCATTTAATTGAGGCTTGCTTACAGTTTCAGAGTTTAGTTCATTGTCGTTATGACAGAAATCATGGCAACACATGGGTAGACACGGTGCTGGAGAAGTTGGCAGTAGGAAGAGAAAACGCCACTGGGCTTGACTTGTGATTCTGAAACTTCAAAGCCCCTCTCAGTGACACAAGGTTAGTCTTACTCCAATAAGTCCACACCTTCTAATAGTACCATTTCCTGATAATTAGCATTCTAGTATGTGAACATATGTGATCATTCTTATCCAAACCATTACAGATGCCAAACACAAAAGGTAACTGCCTCAAATCTTGGAATGTTAAAAGGAAATTAAAAAAAAAAGGTTGATAGATAAAAAAAGAGTTATGATCTGGGAATGGAAAAGTGACCCAAACTGAAGAGAACAGACTTGACTCACAGAACTACCTGCTGTAGACAGATAGTTAAGTTACATTCACCAAAACCAAGTAAAACAGGGCTTCCTTTCAGAACTCCCAAACCATTAAAATATTATAAAATAAAATAATTCAGTAGCTTAATTTAAGGGAAAAAGCACTAGTTTAATATAATCACAATGGTTAAATATTCTTGAAACACCATCTTTGTTTTAGAATAGTAAAACAAAACAAAACAAAAGGAAAAAAAACCCACTGCTCGGTTTTACTTTGGAAAATGGAAAATATATGGAACAAAGATTTGTACATATAGAGTCCTGGCACCATCTTGTGGTCCAATGGAGCATTGCTACTGAGAATATCTAAGGATACTTTTGTGTATCTCTAGGATAAGAACACATTGTTTTAGGTTATTTTTTCTCAGGTTAAATGTATTTCACCAATGAGTTAGTATTCTTCATTCAATCACTTATACAAATAGCTACTTTAAAATATATTTAAAGTGATCATCCATTTTGCCTGCTACATAGGATTTTATTTAGTAATTATTTCCAACTATATATTTTTTTGCTTCCTTGATCTCATTTTGTCTGTGTGTCAGAACATGTGTGTCTGTGCACCACATATGTGCCTGATACCTATGGAGTCCAGAAGAGGGGTATCACTTGCCCTGGAGCAGTACCAACAGAGGTTTGGTAGCTATTATATGGGAGCTGGGAATCTGACCAGGGTCCTCTGGAAGAAGAGCAAGGACTCTGAACCTCTGAGCCATCTTTCCAGCCCCAAATGCCTGCTCTTTTGTGATTATTATTTGCCTTTTCAGAAAGATGTCAGACACATGTGCAGATGCAGAGACCTTATCATGTTCTCAGAGGATCCAGAGCAAAGAACACAGTGCAGGGTAAAGTCAATGCAAAATATGAACTGGACAATGCAGATGTGAATAAGAGGGTATGTCCCACATGCCATTACTGTTTTAAAACTTTAATAATTTTAAGAACTCCTTATCTTTCCTGCTAGTGAAGCAACTCCAAACCTAAAAACCAAATGTGTAAGCTCTGAGACATTTTAGAGTTTTGTCTTATATTTAAACATAGATTTTTGTAAGGTAGCATGCCAAAGGCTTGATTTATGACTGAATTAACATAGCTCTCTAACAGAAGATATAAGAACTAACAAAACTGACCTCTTTGGATTCAATTAGACTGATATTCACTCCTACTCCATTGGAAATGTTATGAGGAAGTTACAGATTTTGAGTCTTTATATTCTCTTTTGGTATTAGATATTAAGACATTCCCCATATTACAGAGATAAATAAGAAATACAAACGTTTTATCAGCTCTAAACTTTGCTTATTTAAAGTCAATATTGCACTTCCACACATGAACCAGTGATGACACATTTCAGGGTGATAAATTTCATTAGGTGTCATAATGTAGCAGTTAGAGGAAGCAGAAATACATTAAAGCAAGTGTTCTCTCTTGGAATGTAATAGTAATGACCCAGTTTGTCAAAAATATGTTTATAATGAATAAATTAATATTACTTCATCTGAAGAGCCAAGTTGGGTCCAAGCCCTGCTGCTTATTAAAGTGAAACTGCGCAACCAAGATGTTCCAGCAGGCAAGGACACCTGCCACAAAGTCTGATGACCTGAGTCCAATCTCCAAAAACATTCAGTGAGTGAGTGAGAGAGGGGGGGGGGAGAAGGGGGGGAGAGAGAGAGAGGGAGAGAGGGAGAGGGAGAGAGAGAGAGAGAGAGAGAGAGAGAGAGAGAGAGAGAGAGAGAGCTGGTTGGCGAATCACCTGACACACATGTGCACATGCAAACAATAATAAATGAATGCCCTTGGTCCTGCGAAGGCTGGATGCCTCAGTATAGGGGAATGCTAGGACAGGGTAGAGGGAGTGGGTGGGTTGGTGAGTAGGGGGAGGGGGGATGGGATAGGGTGTTATTGGAGAGCAAACCAGGAAGAGGCATAACATTTGAAATGTAAATAAAGAAAATATCTAATAAAAATTAAATAAATAAGCAAATACAAAAATAAGTTTAATAATTTAGAGAATCTTCTATAGTTCTGTTTCTACAGCTAGCACCAATATTTCAAACCACACACACACACACACACACACACACACACACGCATACACACACACTCATACATGCACACATACACATACACACTCATACATGTACACACACACATACACACACACTCATACATGCACACACACACATACACACACACTCATACATGCACACATACACATACATACACACTCACACACACAAATGCATACACACACACTCATACATGCACACATACACACACACACACACACACACACACACACACACACACACACACGGGGGATGGGGGGGTAGGCAATTGGATAGTCTTTATGCATCTTTCTGGATTTCAAGTTGACTAGTACTTAAAGCCAAATCTCTCTGGCCTCTGAGAGTTGAGTGGAGTTTTGTTCTTTTTCCTATGAAGTACTTAGTTTCTGATTGGTGGGTACCAAGAAGCTTGCCTTCGGATTCCTGTGGATCTCTGGCTATGTGTGACTCATGTGTGGCAAATGTTTATACAACTCATGCATTCAAATCATCAGTCAAGCCTATTGCACAGCAGAGGCTGTAATCTCCCTCTGCTTGCTTTCTACTTAAAAGGGATGATAAACCATTCAAAGGTTACATTAAACCCCTCGTCAATGAATAGTCATGCATTGCTAATGATAGTTTATCATTTAATTTTTAAGATGTGAAAACTTATATATCACATAGCTATTTTTGTCATAGTCCGGAGACATTGGACTTTTATACCAATTGCTACTTGGCCTTCTCTGTGACATTTTCATATCTATCATCTGAGTTATCCACACCATGCTCAGGAATTCTTCAGGCGATGGTCTGGTAAATAAAGTCATCATAGCTTTCTGCAAGGTGTAGATACAACTGAATCCGAGGTACAGAATTAGTTTTTAGCATTTCTCCTTTGCAGCATTTACTTATCAGTTGCAATAATTCACCACTGAGGCTTAAAATTAAATGATTTCATGTAACATATTAGAGAGAGATTAGCTAAAACTCGTTCCCTTTCTGTCCATTTGAGAAAAAGAGGCATATTACTAAGATTAACAGTGTCAAGGATGGGGGGAAATCTCTTGATGTTTATAAGACTATCATCTACATAAGTGGACACTTAATGGTGTGTGAATCAGGAAGCAGAAATGAGAAAATTCTGTGTAAAATATAATGATATAAATTAAATTACAGGATACGAACAGAAGGGCTTAATCAGGGACATTTACAAGAAGAAGGAGTCCTTAAAGTGCCAAGTATCTGAATGAGCCCCGGCTGCAAAGACATCTTTGCCCTTTTATAGAGTTCTCCAGGGATACATCTTATTGAGGAGATTTTAGAAGGGAAAAAAATCGATAGACTTTTAAACTTCTGAAGAGATTATTTGTCTGGATTAATATGGCTGTCTTTTTAAGAATTGAAGGCAAAAGATAAGGTGACTTAATTAAATGATCTGAAGTTTTCAAAATAATAAATATGAACGTGAACTGAAAGCATCTTCACTGTCACCATAAAGTCGTCTTCTTTCTTCTGTTTTGCTTCCATATTGATCCAACCAGTTCACTGCAGAGAAGTGATAAGCTCAACCTGGGGTTATCCTGGTCTATGTCTCTTCTGTGTACAAATGAACAGAAGTTCTAAATATCTTAACAAAACCATAGGGATCGCCTTTCATACATCTTTTGTTATAAAAGATCCTAAAATTAAATGCATTTTTTTAAAAAAATATTTATTTATCTTATTTTATGAGTCAGTGGGTAGGTGCATCATGAGTGTGCAAGCACCCAGAGAGACCAGAACAAGGTATTGAATCCTCTGGAGCTGATGCCGCAGGCAGTTGTGAGCTGCCTCATGTGGGAACTGGGAAGCAAACTGGGGTCCTCTTGAGGGATAGCAATAAAGCACCCTTAACTGCTGAACCATCCATCTCTCCAGTCCCTTAAACATATTGTGTAACTGTGAAAACTTAAATATAAAGTCAAATTAAAATTCACATTTTTTGTGATGTTAGTAAAACTGAGGTTTATTGGTCTTTCTGCCTCTCTCTCTGTCTATTTGTCTGTGTCTCTATCTCAGTCTATTTCTCTCTCCTTTACATTTGAATATTATTATAGGTGAATGCTAACATTTATAGATGTTTGGCAAAAATCCTCTTTTATATTTAAGAGATATGGTATTTAATTTACATACATAAATCTCAAGACATTCTGAAGGAAAAGGAGTATTTTTTAAAAAAAAACCATTCTTAAGATCATGCTAAGTTACAAAGAATAAGATGGGGATGTGCCTGTGGCAGCAAACGCCTCACCTAATAGGTTTATGGTAGTTCAAATGACAAATTCTAAATCAGTTTTTGGATAAGTATCATACAAACACATCTAATTATATGTATCACAAAGATAGGCAGTCTGCAGCCTGGCTGCACCATAGTAGAAGAGGTTGAGGGTCTTGAGTCACAGTATAACTTGTCAAATTTTGAATCAAACACCTAGAAACATCCTGCCACAGAAAGACACAGGCCAGTTCATCCGGCTCCCCTCTCCCCCTAGTAATTTAATTTTTAATTTCACTTTACATGCAGCCCTGCTTTCTCCTCTCCTCCCAAGTGCACCCTTATAAATCCCTCCCTTCATTACCCCTTCCCCTTCTCCTCAGAGAAGGGGAATTCCCTCTTGGGTATCACCCCACACTGGGACATGAAGTCTCAGTAGGACTAATCACATGTTCCTCTGCTGAGGCCTAACCAGGCAGTCCAGGTAAGGGAAGGTGACCCAATGACAGGCAACAGAGTCGGAGACAGCCCTGCTCCACTTGTTGTGGACCCAGGCTTCACATTGGCTAGCAGTATGGAGGGGGGGGGGGCTTGGGTCAGCCCCTGCGTAGTCTTTCATTGGTGGCTCAGTTTCTTTGAGCCCCCTGGGCCCAGGTTAGTTGACCCTGAAGGTCATCTTGTAGTCTCCTTGACCCCTCTGGCTGGTTCAGTTCTGTTCCCGACTCTTATACACCAGACACCCTTGAGTTCTGCCTGGTGTTTGACTGCAGGTTTCTGTATCTCTTTCCATCTGCTGCTCTCAGAATAGTTATGCTGGGCTTGCGTTTGCAATTGTACCAGAGTAGCATTAATAGTGTCAGGCTCTCTCACATGGGGAAGGTCTCAAGGTGGGACAGTCATTGGTTGGTTGTTCCCTCAGTCTGCTCCATCTCTATCTCTGCTCATCTTGTAGGCAGGACAAATTTTGGGTTGAAGCTTTTGAGGTGGGTTGATGTCCCTGTCCCTCCACTGGAAATCCTGTCTGGCTACAGGAGGTGGCCTCTGAGGTCCCATCTCACACCTTTCAGAATAACTCCTGGGAGTCTACGGGGGTGAACCTTGCTGAGATCACTACCGGATGGGGCTATGGAACCTGAAGAAACCACCTGATGCTCACCACACTTTAAAAATCTTCCACTGATGAGCTCAAAATGGATAGCAGTACCTTCTGTGACCTGGAACAGCCCTCTCCCACAGTGGATACACTTTCTGAAATCATTATTGTATCATCTCTATTTTATAGAAACTACTTTTCTAGAGGTAGATGTGTTTGCTCTAGAATCCTTCCGGGATCTTCTTTTCTCCTTCCTTCCTCCTCCTTTCCCTCCCTCTCTGTCTCTTACTCTTCTCTCATTTCAGGCTCTTTATTATCATTATTTCAAAGTTTTCTACATCTGGTTTTCAGTTCTAAACATCAAACAGGCATTTCTAGTGTGAGCTTCTGTTATCAGTGATAAGATGTTTCATAATAGTCACAAAATCTCATTGGCATAAGATAATGGGGAATTTATGTTTAATATCTGTTTAATATCTGTTTAATATCTGTCTCAGATCCATAACTGTGCATAGGCTTACAGATCTGCCTGGATCATTGCCCCTAGTTGATTTTTTGCCATTTCTTTTCATAAGAATTTCCAATACTCAAGAGCTATGGCATACTGTTGAAGCCCATCTGGAAGACCTTCTACAGACAGCTCATAGCAACCAGCTGAGATCACATAGTTGACTGCAAACAAAGAGAGGAATCCGCTGCAAGTGGGCCGGGACTACAAACCCTCAAAGCATACTTCCAGTGAGTACTTCTTCCAGTGAGACTTTTCTTCCTGAAGGTTCCATAACATCTTCAAACAGCAAACCAATTCAGGATCAAGTGTTCAAATACTTGAGTTTGTAGGAAGAATCATTTCTCATTCAAATCATCACACCTCTTCTGTCTGGACCTCTTCCTCCTCTTCTTCCTCTTCCTCCTTTTCTCCCCCTCCCCCTCCTCCCCCTCCTGCTCTCCCTCCTCCTCCCCCTCCTCTTCTCCCTCCTCCTCCCCTTCCTCCTCCTCTTCCTCCTCCCCTATCTCCTCCCCTTCCTCCTCCTCTTCCTCCTCCCTTCCTCCTTCCCTTCCTCATCCCTTTCCTCCTCCTCCCCTTCCTCTTCCCCCTCTACCTTCCCCTCCTTCCCTTCCTCATCCCTTTCCTCCTCCTCCCCTTCCTCTTCCCCCTCTTCCTCCCCCTCTTCCCCTTCCTCATCCCTTTCCTCCTCCTCTCCCTTCTCCTCTTCTTCTTCCCTTTTCTTCTCCCCTCCTCCTCTTCTTCTCCCTCTTCCTCCTCCTCCCCTTCTCCTCCTATTCCTCCTCCTCTCCCTCCTCCTCTTTCTCCCCCCTCTTATTCTGCTTAATGACTTTGTTCTTTAGTGCCTATGTCTTCTTCCAATTATGAATTCTAACTTGTTGTCTCCTGAGACTGAGAGAACAGCCCTGTATTCATTGTCACACTGTAATGGAAGAGCAAACTGCAAAATGGCTCCAGGGACAGAGTGAGATCACTGTGAAGTCGCCTTCTGGTCTGTGATGTCATAGATGGCAGTCTTCCTGGTTTCTGGAACAGTTTCCTGATTACTTGCCAGCCCCCCAAACCACTCTTTGTCTTGATGCTTAACTGTGAAAGTCAATTGTTCTCCAACTCTTCCTATATCATGAAGCCAGATATTCAGACATTGGCTTCTGCATGCTTCCATTTCCATGTCAGAGACTCAAGGGCCTGGTGTTTTCACAATTGAACGTGGGGTCTAAATTGACACTCAATTGCTATATACTTATTTGTTTAATTTCTTAATAAAACTACTTATTTATTGTGGTGTGTGTATCTGTGTGTTGACTTGCATGTTGATGTGTTCACATGTGCATAGGTATGCAGGTTCATTTGGATCCTGAAGGTCAACTTCATGTATCATGTATCAGCTGCTGCCTTATGTTCTTTTGTGACATGATGTAACATTGGCCTGCATCTCACCACATAGCTAAGACTAGATAATTAGTGAGCCACCTGTCTCCACATCCAAGTGTATCCAGTCCCGAATTTCATGTGGGCGCTGAGGTCAAGGTTAGGCCCCCGTACTTATCCAGTGAGCACTCTAGGGACGGAGCCATCCCCTAGCCTATCTTTTCCTGCTACAAGGATTATTTTCATTCCTTAGTAATGTGTTTGAATAACAGGGAGATTTCGCGTGTAGTTTTTAGTATATTTTTATTTTCAATCATGGCTGCGTCTGGAAAGACAGTTGTTTGGGTTAATTCCCAGTCTACCAGATTACTGGAAACAGAAGTGCTAAATCCATTTTCCACACTCACGCTGGAGTTGTGGCTTTACAAATTTAATACAAGCCTATAGCTTTCATGCTTAAAATTTGCAAGCACCTCCTCATCACCTTCTAAATCATAAGCTCCTAAATGCCATGCACTGGCACGCTCTGGAGCCCTGCTCCTGCCAGTCTTCCAAACTCATTCTCAATGCCTCCTTTTCTTTTTTTCCTCCTCAATAGCACTAAATTGCTTGCAGCTGAGATGAAGCAGGCTGCTCCATGGCCCAACGCCTCACTGTTGCTACTTCACTTACCCAGAGACTTTGCAATTTTCACTGGCTTCTTCAGATGAATAAAGCTACTTACATTAAGTTCCAATTCTAAGAAGTCTTGCTTGGAAATTCTGTGACACACACACACACACACACACACACACACACACTCACAGAGAGAGAGAGAGAGAGAGAGAGAGAGAGAGAGAGAGAGAGAGAGAGAGAGAGAGAGAGAAGAGAGAGAGAGAGAAGAGAGAGAGAGAAGAGAGAAGAGAGAGAGAGAGAGAGAGAGAGAGAGCAAGATGTTGAGACATGAAGAGTTTTATCCTTTTTGCAAATGCGTACTCCAGACCTGACTACATTTTTACATATTTTAACTTGAGGAGGGGCTGTTATTTTAACTTAAAGTCTGCCAGAGAGTAGAGGTTTATCTTAGGTGCTTGTAAGGATACATTCTTCAGGGTCTGTCTGATCTGCTTATACTTGCATCACACATAGCTCTAATATTGCTTTCCCTCCCCTCCCCTCCCATTCCCTCCCCTTCCCTTCTCTCCCCTATCTTGACCTTCTGTTCCATTCCATCCTGGCCCCTCCCCTTCTCTCCCCTCTCCTCCTCATTCTTTCCCTCCCCCCATTTTCCCCACTCCTGTCTCCCCCTCTCCTCTCCTTGCAGTAGATGACATGCTGGCCCTCAACTCACTGAACTTCTGACCCTCCTACATTCTGTGATTTGCAAGTGTGGACTCAGGCATGCAATGGCATTGTTTTCTGAATAAAACTGGGCTTGGCATAGTTTTATTCAGAAAGGTTTAAAAAATTGTATAAGTATGCTTTTATTCTATAATAACGTTAGGATATCTATTTCAAATAATTCAGAACTACATTTTCATCCTCTCATTCCATTTTATTCACAGACTGTCTCTCTCCTCCCAATTCTTATCTAATTTGTGTTTTTGGTTGATATTTCAGTAGACAGTGATAATGCAATGTAATAAACATGGTTATTTTCCACCTGAAACTCGATTTCTAAAGTGAAATATGAAGGAAATTATGCTAAACTTTTAGTGGAGTCATAACTTAATTTTATTGCTACTCTTTGTGAGTTCCTCAACTCAAAACGTAAGTTATAATATGAACCTGAAAAATTCATCTTATGGATAACTATGCAGACGTTTAATAAAAACTGCATTAAATGTGAACATTTAAATTTAGAAGTGAAAATAAACATAACCTAAAGACAGAAGGTAACATTTACTCTTTTGGAAATGCGTAAGGCTGAGCGATTAATACTAACCCGCCCATTTGCACAGTGTGTACTGCCGGCTTTTAAGTGATGTGTCATATGTTGATAACAATAAAATATCCATGGAAACAAAACAAAGATTCAACTCAATTTTTTTTTGTGGCAATACATTTTGATTAGTACATCAGACTTAACAAATAAAAGGAACTCCTAAAAAAAAAAAAAAAAGGCCTACACTGTGGTGTGAACATTTAAAATGTCGATATCCATAAACCAAATCATGTTTTGGAGATATGTGATACAAAGCCGTTAGGGATTTGAGACACGGAGAAAAAAAAAAATCTCTAGTCACTGCATGCACATTTTCAGTTGGATTTGATGTTAGACATCTCACTAAATGAGCTGAAACTCTTTCCAGTTACATGTTATAAAACAAGTTCATGTACAAGTAATTTAATTTACATGTGTGTGGGAAGCTCAGCAGTGCTCTGCATGGTGTTAGGTGTCCTCGCCACATCACAAAGGCAATTAGATTACACTGGAAGCCAGCTGTGCAGCCGGGAGATTGCTTTTATCTAAGTGATAAAATCCTTGTAGGGTGTGAACAATACTGGGTATAAAATGTAACATTTTAATGAACAGCATAAAAGATGAATAGAATGAGCACCAGGAAGGGTGCAGGCAAGGAAGAGAGTGAGAGATGGTTGCAGTTGGTTGTAACAAACTATTCACCTACAGTGACTTTTAATCAGAAAATGATTTCTACATCATTTAATTAATTTAGTAAGTATGTGATCTCCATTTATCATTAGCCGCTCTGGGAAAATTAGGAGGCTATAGATCTTACTGAGAACAAAGGCAGACCTGATGTTACCAACATGAGTCTTTACTGAGTTAGGTCAAGAAGGATCTAGATGAGAAAGTTAAGGCAGGTGTGTGCACAGGGCACAGGCTTTCAAAGTGTCTTGCTTTGATCAGGTTCACATGGATTCGCCTGTGCCATTTGGACTGAGTTTGCCCATAATAAGGTCATGATAATTATTGGAACAATTTCCATATCTGTGGAAACCAAGCAAAGTGCAGCTTTAGTGACTTCTTTGGCAATAAATTTTGATAAGCACATGGGACTTGATAAACAGATAAGAATACCCTTTTTGTGGCTCTATGATATTACCTGAATAAAATAATCTAAACCAAATTAATAATATTCAATTTTTCATCAATATCATTAAAATATGATGTGTTTTACTTATCATGTTTTGAGACATTTAGCATCTGAAGATTACCCTGATTTTACAGTTAAAACAATCCCAAACTTTGTTAAAATAGACAACACATAACTGAAAACTTTGAGTATAAGATACTATATATGCAAAGAAAATACAATATTATTTCCTATCTAAATTACTTGTAATAGCTACTAATAGTTAAGTGGTTTGCATGTGTCAAGCCCCTCTGTTAACTGTATTGTTATTGTGATTTTGTTAATTACATTAACATTTTATATTTAAGCTGAACACTGATGGACACATTTAAGGCTATTAATTATTGCTGTTATATTATCATATTGTTTGTACACCTCAATGGTTATGTCAATATATATATACATATATATATATATATATATATATATATACACACACATATATATATGTATATATATAAATGTTCAGGAAGCTAAGGGTGATTTGAAAGACCAGGTGGAAAACAAAATGTTTTCTTGATAATCAGCATCTTATTAACTTACTTTTACCAGTAGCTGTAGTTCTTATGAGAATATAAGGTGTACACTTGCAGAATGACACAGCAGGAGCCAAAGTGCCATTTAACAGTCAAGGAAAACACCTAAAAATGAAAAAAAGGGAAATAGATGCAATCAAGTAGAGTAGTATTTATACATCTTAAAATGCAATTGTGTTTGGAATAACTGTGAGCAAGCTGTCTTAGTTAAGGTTTCTATTGCTGTGAAGAGACACCATGACCACAGCAACACCTATAAAAGAAAACATTTAACTGGGCCTGGCTTACCTTTCAGAGGTTTAGTCTATTATTGTCTTGGTGGGAAACATGGCAGTAAGCAGGCAAACATGGTGTTGGAGAGGTAGCAGAGAGTTCTACATCTGGATTGGCAGGCAGTAAGAAGAAAGAAGACCGTTGGTCTGGCTTGGGTATTTTAGACCCCTAAGCCCACCTCTAGAGACAGATTTCCTCCAACAAGGCCACAACTCCTAGTGTCACTCCCCAAGTCACTCCTCATATGAGTCCAAGGGCTCCACTCTTATTCAAACCACTACCCATGCTACTTCTTTTATGTAAGCAAGTAGGTTCATTCTACAATGAAATGAACTTCTAAAAACTGTTTCTTTTTTTTTTCCTGTGGACCATGAAAGCTGTCCAGCTGCAGATGTCATGTGACACAGCACTCCGTGACATGAATAGGGTCAATACGTTCCTTCTGACACCTTAAAGTATGAAAGAAAGATTAATGACAATGTTTTTCTAGTGTCTAGTTTTCCTTATTCCACCCATTTTGATTTTTTATTTAAAAAGTACATTAAAGTGGCAGATATCTTTAAGTTTTTCCCCTTTGAATATTGCATTATTTTTTTCTCCTCTGATGATGGAATATAAGCTTAGATTTTTTAAAAGCTACTTTTATTTTTTTTATTTTGTTCAATATATTTTTATTTACATTTCAAATGATTTCCCCTTTTCTGCTTCCCCACTCCCCGAAAGTCACATAAGCCCCCTTCCCTCCCCCTGTTCTCCCAACCACCTCTTCCCACTTCCCTGTTCTGGTTTTGCCTTATACTGCTACACTGAGTCTTTCCAGAACCATGGGCCACTCCTCCATTCTTCTTATACCTCATTTGATGTGTGGATTATGTCTTGGGTGTTCCAGTTTCCCAGGCTAATATCCACTTTTTAGTGAGTGCATACCATGATTGATCTTTTGAGACCAGGTTATCTCACTTAGTATGATGTTCTCCAGCTCCATCCATTTGCCTAAGAATTTCATGAATTCATTGTTTCTAATGGCTCAATAGTACTCCATTGTGTATATATACCACATTTTTTGCATCCATTCTTCTGTTGAGGGATACCTGGGTTCTTTCCAGCTTCTGGCTATTATAAATAAGGCTGCTATGAACATAGTGGACAATATATCCTTATTACATGCTGGGGAATCATCTGGGTATATGCCCAGGAGTGATATAGCAGGATCTTTCAGAAGTGAGGTGCCCAGTTTTCTGAGGAACTGCCAGACTGATTTCCAGAGTGGTTGTACCAATTTGCAACCCCACCAGCAGTGGAGGAGTGTTCCTCTTTCTCCACATCCTTGCCAACACCTGCTGTCTCCTGAGTTTTTAAACTTAGCCATTCTGACTGGTGTAAGGTGAAATCTCAGGGTTGTTTTGATTTGCATTTCCCTGATGACTAATGAAGTTGAGCATTTTTTAAGATATTTCTTCACCATCTGAAGTTCTTCAGGTGAGAATTCTTTGTTTAACTCTGTACCCCATTTTTAATAGGATTATTTGGTTTTCTGGGGTCAAAATTCTTGAGTTCTTTGTATATATTGGATATTTGCCCTCTATGAGATGTAGGGTTGGTGAAGATCTTTTCCCAATTTGTTGGTTGCTGATTTGTCCTTTTGATAGTGTCCTTTGCTTTCCAGAAACTTTGTAATTTTATGAGGTCCCATTTGTCAATTCTTGATCTTAGAGCATACGCTTTTGGTGTTCTATTCAGGAACTTTCCCCCTGTACCGATGTCCTCAAGGGTCTTCCCCAGTTTCTTTTCTAGTAGCTTCAGAGTGTCTGGCTTTATGTGGAGGTCCTTGATCCATTTGGATTTGAGCTTAGTACAAGGAGACAAGGATAGATCAATTCACATTCTTCTGCATGCTGACCTCCAGTTGAACCAGCACCATTTGTTGAAAAGGCTATCTTTTTTCCATTGGATGTTTTCAGCCCCTTTGCCAAGGATCAAGTGGCCATAGGTGTATGGGTTCATTTCTGGATCTTCAGTCCTGTTCCATTAATCCACCTGCCTGTCACTGTACCAATACCATGCAGTTTTTAACACTATTGCTCTTTAGTATTGCTTGAGGTCAGGGATACTGATTCCCCCAGAATTTCTTTTGTTGTTGAGAATAGTTTTAGCTATCCTGGGTTTTTTGTTATTCCAGATGAATTTGAGAATTGCTCTTTCTAACTCTATGATGAATTGAGTTGGGATTTTGATGGGTATTGCCTTGAAATTGTATATTGCTTTTAGCAAAATGGCCATTTTAACTATATTAATCCTGCCGGTGCATGAGTATGGGATGTTTTTCCATTTGTTGAGGTCTTCTTCCATTTCCTTCTTCAGAGTCTTGAAGTTCTTGTCATACAGATCTTTCACATGTTTGGTAAAAGTCACCCCAAGGTACTTTATACTGTTTGTGGCTATTGTGAAGGGGGTCATTTCCCTAATTTCTTTCTCAGCCTGCTTATTCTTTGAGTATTGGAAGGCTACTGATTTAAAAGCTACTTTTAATAAGGGCTCTCAAATGCTCCCCCCTTCTAGCCTACCATTCAAAGGTAGGGGTGAAAAGATGGTAAACAGGACAAGGGGACATGGACCGGTTTAGAAATAGTTCCTTGGGAGCTATTCTATTCTCCCTTTGTCAGGATACCAGCAGTCCAGTTCAGTGGTATCAGCTACCAAACACAAATCAGCAGTGATGGTACTATCCCGAAGAAACAGCGAGGTCTTCGCCAAATCAGGACAAGGGATGAGTCAGTGGAAGTAACCCAAATCATCCGGGATGCCCAGAGAAGTTCTCTGCATAAAGTGAAGATCAGCAGAGATGAAGACTAAAGACCAAGGGGGCATTGCAAAGCCAGCTGTACACACTCCCCATCCCTGTCTGCTGAGTCCTGTTTACACTGTCTCCAAACATCACGTGTCCTCCCATGGGTCTTACCTCAGCAAAACACCATGTGAGTCTGCATCATATGACTCAACCAGAATCTTACACTTCAAGGTGGTCTTGTGGAAAATGGGTTGGAAGACAGAACTATTTAGAAATTGGCTTAATTAAATAAACAAAACTTTCTAGGTTCTGCTTGTTCATTTTGTTGACCAATATGTTGCAATGAACAATGGAAATCTGTAGTGCTAACAATGGAGGTCAGAGATGCCATCAACTGCATGCAGTGACATTTATAAGAGAGATGGAGAGGATGTTGTAACACTGAAGAAAGTCCACCTTGAAACTTTACCTGAGTAAGGAAACAACAGCCTCAGAGGGTCATAAAAAACAAGAAACTGTAAAATGATTAAAAAGTTTACTGAATTAAAGGTTAAAAATGGGGCTGGGGAGACACTTCAGATGCTAAAGGCATTTGCTCCTCTTGCAGAGAACATGTGTTTCATTCCCAGAATGCCCATGGCTGCTCAGAACCTCCTGTAACTCCAGGGTCAGGGAATTTGCCTGCTAATTCTGACCTCCATTGACACTGCATACACATGATACACTTCATTCATACATATGAAGTAAAACTAAATCTTTCAAAAGGCTAGAAGTATTTACATTTGTTGAGGTTTATTCTGATTTTATAGCATTAGTTAAAGTTAATAATGCAATTAAATTTTCATGTCCTTTTAACTAATGTAATGCTAGATTTAAATTTTTGCTTAAAACATTAAAAACAATGAAATGTAATTGATAAAGGAAATACATAGATTTGTGAAAGTTGAGTAATGTTATAATTTCTCAAGATGTAAGTTCATAGAAAGTTGAACTAATAACATTTAAAATGTATTTTATAGTTTTATAAAATACATTATGGTGTTGCAAGGGGTGCTTAAAAGCAAATGAGGAAAAAATCCCATAGAAGTTTTCAGGACATTGACAAAAATGTACCAATCAGAATACTTGAAAGTTTATTGGAGATGCAGCTCATTGATGCTGGTCCAGCATACATGAAGACCTGAGTGTTATTTTTAGCATCACATAAAACAGGCATAATGATATTTGTTTGTAAACCCAGTACTTGGCAACAGAAATAGAAATATCAAAAGTTCATGGCCATCCTTGTCTACATAGTAAGTTTGAGGCCAGCATGGAATACATGACACTCTGCCCCAAGAAGAGACAATAGCTGAAAGTAAAACATATGGTTCAGAATGTAGTAGCACATTGGAAGCCTTGTAGAAACTCACTTTAAACATGTAATGTTAAGACAATATCAGTGTGTGAAGCTTTCTAAAGGCATTAAATAAGTGAGGTGACTTAGACATTTTCTATAAAGAATAATTAAGATTTAGCTATGTTAAATCCTCTTCAAAGACAGATATAGGCACACACACATGCACACACACACACACACATGCACACACACACACACACACACACACACACACACACACACGGGAGGCATGAAGTTTTGTCTTTATATTATTTCTATATGCATCCATTCCATTAACTATAGCTTATATAAACACCATTAGTCTTCTAACAAAGAGCTTCAATTTGTTACCTATTACTAGTTATAATTAACTGAAAACAGTAGACATCCAACCTTTTCATATACACACTCTGAGGTTAAAGAATAAGGCATACTGCAATTATGAACCCACCATAACACTTCGGTTTCCTTAGAGGTGAGTCACTGTGGGCGTTACTCACTTCAGAGAGCAAAGTGTGCAGTTACGTTGTTTCCTTGTTTCTGGGAGGTAAGTTGACATGCCATTGTGTAATTCACTAAGGGTACTGGCCACCAGAGGCAAAAGTACAGCAAAAACATTTAAAGTGGAAGGCATGTGTTTCAGCAGGAACCACACATCTCTAACCAGTCAGTGAATGAACTTCTTGGAGGAACAATCATGTTTCATTCTCTGCTGCCATGGCCATGACTTCTAGGACGTGACTGGTGCTAAGCCAGGGGCTCCATCTGTTGTTCTATAGTCCTTATATGTGCCTGAATGATCGATTTTGGTGACATAAATTCTATATTTTGAGATTATGTCCTTTCTATCTTCACTCATTGTCTGTTCATGCATAAGTTGCATACTGCCTGCCTGGGTGTTATAAGGCTGCTCATTTCTGTCCTAACTATGTGTATCCAGTGTTTTCTGGAACAAAGTTTCCATCAATATTGTCCTAAATTCTAGAGAATAACACCCATCTCTTCCAAGAATCACTTCTTGTTTATCTTTAGTTACAATTTGAAAAAAAAAATACAATTTTGTTTTTTATTACCTATGCATATGTTTTGGATATATGTATGTATGTATGTGTTCATATGTATGTGCTCTTACACATGTGTCCCCATTCAAGTGATGGCCTACAGTTGGTACCTGGTATCTGTCTGGATGTTTTCCCATCTTGCTAAAGCCAGAGGTACCTAAATCTGATAGTCTGGCTAACAAGAATTCCCTGTCTCTGCCTTCTGCCTTTCTGATGTTATAAGTGGGATGCCACATACAACCAGATTTTATTGGTCTTTTGAACCTCTGGTTGCTCCAAGAACATGTACATACATACATGCATATCCCAACACATATGTACCTACACACACACAAGGAGACCAAAGGATAACTTGCTGGAGCAGGTTTCTTCATTTCTTGGAAGTCAGTGGATCCCTATTTGCAGTCAGTGTTTTCTGACATCCAGCACACTTAATGTCCCAAGAGTAGATGAACAACTGAGATTAGGCCCCAATATCCATTAGCATAATGTAGCAGTAGGCATCCTGCAAAGATCCCATAGCAACCTGCAATAGACATATGTTTTTTTACATCTGCAGGAACCTAGTCCAGTGGATCTGACTATTAAATTTTGGCAAATTCCAGTATGCTCAGGGTCCATCACTACCACCAGTACCAGTTGGACATGTCTCCCATGTTTATGTCTAATTTTTTACCCCTTTGCATTCATTCATGGCATACTAGCAATCCTATAAATTTGGGCTATCAGGGCACCTCAAAGGCAGAGCTTCTGGTCAAGACCACTGATGAAGGAAAGAAGGGAAATATCTGAGTCCAGCAATTGGACCTCTGGCTCAATAGAGAAGGAAGACTGACCATGAGGTCTCACCAGGAACAGAACATGAGTCGTTTGCCTTAGGGAGAGAGCTCGCTTGACCCAGCCAGCAGGAATCACACAGTGCCTGCAGACTTTCAGTCCTGAAACTGAGGAGACTTACTGGTCTAGAGGCTTATAGCCACAGCTGGAAAAAGATGCTAAAGATGAGCTGTGGCTCCTCCTGATAGTCCTAGCCCATACCACTGTCCCTGGCTGGCATCCCAAGGCTCTCTGAATGAGGTACATCACCTTCTAATTTTATGATGGCTAGAAAGCCACAGATACCAACAGTACACATCTGCTGCATTTAAACCCATTGCACATTTTTTAATCTCATTCAAGGTTATCAATCCTGAATGATATTAAAGTATCACCCTTTATGCACTCTTTAATAATGGCCTACTCCATTAATGGAGGAGGGAGTGATAAGAACTCAGTAACAGAGACTCTATCTCAAACTGCATCATTCCTACCATATGTATCATGGAAGTAGAACTCAGGTGCTCAAGCTTGACAGAAGTTCTATTTACTTATTGAGCGATCTCCCTGGTCCCAGAGTTTAGCACTATTTTAAGAAAAGACAATTTTTAGACTAGTTAATTACATCAGTTTTCCTCAAACCATGGCAATAAAATAATAGATGTGTGACCATGAATCATATGAACTCAAAGGTGAAGGAGCAAAATATTTTTAAGTCTCCCAAAGCTATGTGAATGTTCCCTTGGAACCTGCCCATGAGAAAGGTCAACATGGCTCTAAAAGTAGAGCAGGCATGTACCAAGCAAGTCAGAATGCTCACCCTCTTCTACCCCACAGTGGGGGAGCTGACATTTCAGGATCAACTTCTGCTCAGAAATGTAGGCATTCTCCAGGTCAGAAGGCAAGCATCAATATGAGAAAACCATATCAGGGAAGGATTTTTGTTAAATTTCCTGGAAACTTCATCAATTTTAAAACATATTTCTACTTAGTGATGATTTTACTTTAGTCTAAATGTCAAAGTGATAAAAGAATTCACTAAAAAACTTTTCAGAAGATGAAGATTGAAATAATCAAATATGAGTCAAATGCTTTGAATCCTAGTAACAACATTTTAGGTGTTTCTTTTCCCAATGCATCTGAAAACCATGAACTCTCTATACTACAGTTGAGAAGATCAGTTTGGGTAGAAGTCACTTACTTCTCTACATTGAAGTTTGTATGTTTGGACAGTGGATAGCTGAGACGGTAGAATATACACATGAAGAAAGGCAGAGACTCATGACTATACCTCTACAGTCATGCATTAGAGTCTATATGAAACTAGAATTGGGAGCACCATTTGAGTCTGTTAAACTTGGGCAGAAATACTCTTTCTAGTTTGGGCCATGATGCTCTCAGTAATGAAACCTCTGGTCCAAAATTTCTAGGCTAAAGAATAATACCATCTTTCCTCAACTTTTTTCTCTCCACACCAATCTGTAAACTAGCATGGTGATGTCTAGTAAATTATTAGATATACCAGTTACCAGACTGTGATGGTTTATGTGTGCTTGGCCCAGGGAGTGGCACTATTAGAAGGTGTGGCCTTGTCACTGTGGGTTTGGGCTTTAAGACCCTCATCCTAGCTGCCTGAAAGGCAGTATTCTGCTAGCAGCCTTCAGATGAAGATGTAGAACTCTCAGGTCTGCCTGTACCATGTCTACCTGGATGCAGGCATACTCCCACCTTGATGATAATGAACTGAACCTCTGAACCTGTAAGCCAATCCCAATTAAATGTTGTTCTTACAAAAGTTGCCTTGGTCATGGTGCTTATTCACAGCAGTAAAATCCTAACTAAGACACAGGGTATTTAAAATTGTGTGTGTGTGTGTGTGTGTTTGTGTGTGCACATGTGGTGTGTCAAGCCTGCTGGCCTAATGGCAGAATCGTTTTTGAAGGAAAGTACTTGAATGAAGTTTTGTAAGAAACTTAAATGTGGAAACTAGACAGAAAGTAATAATTCCTTTGTAAACATATTAAAACTACATGCATCTGCAAATATTTTCTTCTGATTTGATTTTTCATCTTTGCAATAATATTTCAAAGGTATATTTCTATCCAGGCACCTTCTCTTGAATATGACTCATATATTCAACATTTTGAACTGAAATCTTTTTAATATGAAGCTGTTATTTCTCTACTTCTTCCAAACTAATTCCAACCTATGTTTGGTTTTTAAATCTTAGTAAATGGTGAAATCAATGCTGTTTTACTAATATTCTTTAAATTACACACATGCACACACACAAACACACACTTGCACACATACACACACGTTTTGACAAGTCAACTTTATATCTCATACGGGCTCTACTCCTATACCTATAATGGCCAAATGGATCATTTCAATAATGATATCTCACAGCTTTCAAAATAAAATTCAATACTATTACCTGAGCTTATAGTTTGTTTACTATGCTTTCTGATTATAGTTTGTAATATAACATAGAGTTTCCTATTTGTTTTGGTAAATTAAATAGTGTAAATTTTCAGTTACTCAGACATGACAAACATGCAAACTGCCTCACCATCTGTAGTAGATTTCCATCTCTGGCTTGATGCCCACACAAGGTACACATCATACATTAGTCATCTGAATTATCTTCTAGTTCAATGGTCATAAAATACTTAGATTGGAGTAATCTAGAAATGTTTATACATACATGAATGATGGGATATTTGGATATAAAATTCTTTCTAAAGAGTTATATGTTAAAGACTTTATCCCTGGATCATGATGGAGAGGTGATTGGTTCATTTATCAAGCCATTGATAAGTTTAAAAGTGATTAGGCTAATATTAAGACTCATTGTAGGAGGTAGGTCACCTATGTGATGCGAGGCATTGGTGGGGACTGCTGTCTGTGGGCGTCCTAGTCACCATCATAAGTACAGCCCTTTGGCCGCATGCTGCCCTGCCATATGGCTCTGCCTCACTCCAGGACTGAATCTCTATAGTCAGAAGAGAATGGAGCGAATGTTCTAGAACCTTGAGCTAGAACCATGCTTTATTCCACTCAGGTGCTTTTCCAGGCACTTTGTCACAGTGTGAGAAACCTGAGTGTCTCATGGACCAATTTGTGCTCTGCTGCACTCATGAAAATAGTCTCCTTGGATTTCCCTACACATCCCGCTGGGGCCTCCACTTCAGTGCTGTGGCTCTCTTGCAGTTTCACTGCATCCACCCACCACCTGCTTCAAAACTGCCTTGAAGACTTACTGAGTTAAATTTTTTGGAAGCAGGTGCTTTCAGATGTTCTCATGCAGGCTTCCTCTTCTTTTTTATTTTTTATTTTTTGGTTAGGCCCTGAACACTGCATCCATCTATAAACATGTTGTCTGGGAATTTAGATACATTTAGAACCTATAAGAATGAATACTTCCAGGTATGATGTTTGCTCCAGATTGTAATGTCTTTGTACAAGAGGTGAATGGGATTTGATAACAACAGACTTAAGATCTGTGTGCACTGTGTCTTGTGTGACCTAACACTTTCTATAGGTAACAGTAGACACTGTAGAATTATATTAAAAACATTGAAAGAATATGATTACTTGCAATTGGATTTATAAACACATGCATAAATATGATGTATGTAATTGTATTATGTTTATGTGCTTGTTTTGTGCATGGAGCTATGAACGTGTATGTTCAGGCATATGTCAATCTATGTATGCATACCCATGTGTGGAGGTCAGAGGTTGATATCTACTTTTTTCTTCACATTCCCTAACTTCTTTGTGTGTGTGTGTGTGTGTGTGTGTGTGTGTGTTTGTATCTCAGTAGCATGGAACTTACTGAGGAGGAGGTTAGACTATCTGCCCAGTGAGCTTCAGTGTTACCTCTCAGCACTGAGAACACAGACATTCACAACCACCAAAGCAGGCTTTTTACTTCTTTGCAAATACTGTTCTCTATTTTTTGAGATATTACAATTACATTATTTCCCCTTTCTGTTTCTTAACTCCAACTCCATCCACTCCTTATTTATGGCCTCTTCTGTAATTATTGTTACACATACACACACACACACTTATACACTCATGTTTGAGCAGTCATGCTGGTGAGATTTTATGGTTATAGCTTCTGACTTTACTAAGAGACACAGTGTCATAGTCATAATCCTCCGGCACTTACAAAATTTTGTCCGCTTTTCCAGAATTTTACTTGAGTCTGGGGTGCGGGAGTTTATCATCATCATCATCATCATCATCATCATCATCATCATCATTACTGTCATCACTGTTGCTACGATTATTAATTATTATGTAAGCTTTGGAGCTCAAATCCTGTCTGCAGGCTTGTGTGGTAAGCATCTTCCTGACTGAGAAGTCCCCATAGTCCTTCCAATTGAAAAATTTTAAGTCACATACCAGCTTAGAGGAAGAAACCATATTTCTGGTTCAAGGATCTAGAACATTTGGTCCATATTTTTCTTATTACTAGAAAGTAAGAAAACAAAATAATCTTCTATCCTCCTAGGAAAGCAGACTGCATAGGTAGATGACAAAAATCCCTGACTTAAAAAGAACTGCAAAACAATGTGGAGACACTATTAGGGGCTTCCTTCATTCATGTGCCAATTCAAATGGAGCAGTCAGTATTACTCAGCCATTTAACACACAACTAAAATGGAGGCACACAGGCAAGTTAAGAATGTTTTCCAAATTTGGATGCTGTGAATTAAGGGCCCAATGTGTGTTTACTGCTGGGTCTTGATTATCTGAGGCTATTTCCTGCAATGCAGTGTGCTGTTGAGAAGGAGCGGTCCCTCATGCTATCTGCATATGTTTATATATGCCTATTCATTTAGCTTCCAAGCTTATCCCATTACTTCCTTAAACACTTCATGCTTCTCTGATGGAGCTGAAACCGTCTGCGGTACAAATAAGTTGCTGGCTTGAAATGACACGCACATCTTAGAATTTGTTTTCCTGTTTGCACTGATCTGGAACAGGGGTCTTAAAAGTAATGTTAAAATCCTGAATTGTTAGGACAAACCTGAGAGATGTGTTAGTCAGAGCGACAGGGGCCTATCCTCTCAAGAGTCACAGGCCCTTTCTGCTTGCCGAGAGCCAAGCCCGACAGATGAATCACCCTGGAGTTGATTTCAAACATCAGCTAACTGAGCAAAGTGAGCCCACGAGCCAGCAGCTTGAGTGAGTGTGAGAACTTTCACAGCTAAGACAGCAGCCTCTTAAAAGGTGAGCAGCACCAGAGGTAGGACTTGGCTTCTAAGAGGCAGAATGGGGGGCAGAATGGGGGTAAAGGCGGGTCAGAGGCAAGCTTTGCTTCTAAGGAATCCTTGAAAGGGTTCATTTTAGAGTTTATTCTAAGTTTGTTGCTGGCCCATCAAGCCCAGAATGTGTTTGTAGAAAAGACTACCCCCATTTAAAAAAAAAAAAAAGTAGTGTTCTTGTCTGCACAGATAAAGTTTCAATATTCAAGATAATGTAAACCAAAAAAAAAAAAAAAAAAAAAAAAAAAAAAAAACCTTAAACCATGCAGAGCAGATGGCTTAAGGATACACACTTATGGTTTCATTCATGGATATCCTTTGAATATGTACAGAGTTAAACAAAATTATACTGAAGGTCATTACAAGGGTAAATTTTACCGTGGTTGTGAATTACAAAGATTTGAATTAAATCTCTGTAAAATAGAGAGACTGGATTCTCTGAGCTGTAATCTCTTAAGAACACAGCGAAGTAAATCTAATTGGCATAATTTTCTTTTCCTAGGGTTGCTCAGCCTGTGTGTTTGGATCATAGCTGGAAGGGGCGGGAAAGGAGTGGGAACTGTTTGGTTCATGAGTGCTGGGCGGAGACCTTTTGGATCTGCTCTGGGACATTCAGAATTGCACTTGGAATTTGACATGGACACACACTAGGACTTCAATCATGGAGTAAAACTTCTTGTTGTAGATTTTTACCTAGGGCGAGGCTGCACTACTCCGCAGGGCACAGCAATTACGTAATTACGTAAACTCTTCGCTCAGCTCTACTTTAAATTTGGGGAGCAATATTTTTTACTAAGCACAAGCAAAAACAACATGAAACTGGCGCCTGTTAGACTTCTATCATTTTGCAGCAGAGAATTCTGCCATGTTAAGTCCCCAGTGAATAAAAATAATTCTCCTTTATTTGCAATCCATTTATGAACATCTTAATCTTAGTAGTTAATGAAACCCTGGGACCTTATCAAATCTCTGTGGTCATAGTCTGAAATATTTCTTAAGAACTACCTGGCCTGAGACACTTTTGAAGTACATTTTCCCCCTTGCTTCCTCTTTCCTTTTGGACAGTGTCCTAGGAAAGAAACAGTTTAAGCAGCAATCCTACCCACAATCCTTTGCAGACTGACATAGCTGGTGCATGCCCCCACCCCGACTCCCACAGACACACTCTGTGGTATTCCTGGATGCTTTCTCTTCCACATTTCAGTTTCTCTGAGTGTGCTCTGTGACCTGAGGTGTTGCCTAGGATACAGCTGATGGTCATCTTCCCTCCTTTTGGTCTCTGGATTATGCCACATTGTCTCTCTATAGGAAAACAGAAGGTGACAGGAGAATGAGGTTGCAGCATTTTTCTTTTCCTGCACAATTCCTGCATTGATGGTCATTTTGTGATGTCCAAATTTTTCTACAATAGAGCAGAAATAAGGTTAGCTGGTGTTTTCCAAATAGCTTTCTCGTCAGCTCCTTAGATGCGTCCTCCTTCAGAGCTCTTTGGCTAGGTACAGTCACCTGCTCCACAGAGTCCCAGCATTCCTCCTTGTTACTAAGCCTCATGAATTAACTCATACCTCATTAATCACAAAATGTGACGCCATGTTTGTTTCAATGTATTGGATAAATATTGGCCCAAAAGAAAAGCAAATCATAGTGTAGATATGAAGAAAACTCACTGAATTCTCTATGTTTTGAAAATAAAAGGAGAAACTATATGAAACAGATGTTGAAAACTATGGTATATCTTAACAGAGCATGAGTATTAAAAAGCAAGTGGAACTAATTATACACATTGGCATTATTATAACACCAAGCACGGATAAAACGTGAAGGGAAAGATGTTCGTCTTTGCAGACTCACATTTCAAAATGCATGCCTAATACTTGAATGCAGATAAAAAGATAATTATCTGGAGAATAGATTGTTAACATTAAGGATTGGCAGGCACAAAGAAATGCAGGATGGAAAGGGATTGTTATTTCAGAGGGCGAAGATGGTGATGTATCAACTAATACATACCTAAAGAGATGATCTCTGAAGGACAAGGGCTGAGGACATATAAAACTGAGCAGTGTAAGCATGTCAGTTACATACAATAAACTTATCACGTCAGGAAATTATAAAACATCAACTTCCAAAAGGAACTTACTTTCCATGGAAGACTTGAACCTGAAAGAATGCTTGCTGAACATTCCGTCTAAAGGCCAAACTCAACCTAAAACTGATAACAACAACATTCAGGTTTGAAGAATTGGAAAAGACATGGTTACTCGTATTTAACTGATAGGCTCACTCAAGAAACACAAGATGTCCACTAATCTTACAGAGTGTGTAAGAACCGTCCCTCTGGAACCAGGTTCTCCTCAGGGCAAGGGCAGTCACTTTCTCCCAAGTCCATGTTTAGCTTTCCTTGTGATTTATTTTCAACATTATTTTTAGTAATTTGTTCCCTTTTGTTTCTCTGCGAGCTATTTCAGTGTTGGATTTGAACCAAGAAGTAGTTTCAAATGACATCAAATCTTGATTTTTAAAAATATGTCTGTGGATGCATTCAGCACCATTTAAAATTTTAAGTAATTTATGTTATAAATCTTGCAACGATTCCAACATTCACAATCACTAGATATCACCATGATCACTTAATTTATTTAATTTTGTGTGGGTGTGCTAGCATGCCACAGCACATGTGTGGTGACCGGAGGGCTGGCTGTGGGAATTGACTTTCTTCTTCTTGCCTCTGGGGCTCAGGGTTCAAATTAAGATCATTGGGCTCAGTGACAGGCACATTTAGTCACATCTTGTCACCCTGATAAAAAGCAATTTTGGTTTGTATTTGTGTTTTAATGTTTTATTTGAACCCTTTAGAGGAATAGTCATTATTTCTTTAGAAAATTAAATTTGGCACTTCTTTTTATTTAAAAATGTTAGAGAACACTGACAAAACACTGAGATACATTATAAGTTCAACACCTGTTAGAAGAGACTCCAACTCAGAATAAACAAACCAAATAACTAAATATATAAATAACTGAATTTTGTTATCAACATGGACTTTATGTAATAGAAGTTGTAATAATAATTTGATGATATATAGAACATGAGAGCAGAAATTCATTTTGTGCATTAAGATAGTTGGAGAACAATTAATAAATAGTAATAGTACTAACAATTGTATGTTTAACACTATACTAACACTATAGCAGTGTAGTGCTTTGTTTTAAGTTTGATTTCTGTAACATTTTCAGTTTTGTTGCATAGGCTGCAAACGTCCCACTTTTAAGAATCAGATTTAACAAATGTATAGCACAAGAATCAGATAGTAGGCAGTGATATCACAACACCTAAAAATATGGTAGAGTTGAAAACAACATTGGGATACCATGATCTCTTACTAACTTTTTTTTTGTATTTGCTATAACACAGTATGACCAAAAAAACAAAGAAAAGTTTATTAGGATTTACAGTTTCTAAGGGTTTGAGTCTATGCCCATCGTGTGTGTGTGTGTGTGTGTGTGTGTGTGTCAGGGGGAGCATAGCCATCAGTCATGGTGCTAGAGCAGTAGCTAGGGAGTCCTTTATTGTGACAACAGCCACCACTAGGCAGAGAGGAACAATTGAGAATGATGCAGGATTTTTTTCAAAGCCCTACCCCCAGTGACTTACCTCCTCCAACAAGACCACACCTCCCAATCCTTTCCAAACATGTCCACCAATTCGGGACCAAGCATTTAAATATATGAGCCCTTGAAGGTTCATTTAAACCACCACATGTAAGAAGGAAATTGAGACTGCAATTGTTTTTATTGAAAAGATTGTATATTATTTTGAATTATGAATGTGAGTATGTGCTCATGGATGCAGATGTCCACAGAGGCAAGTAGAGTAGGATCCATTGGAGCCGGATGGGGTTACTGGTGATTGTGAGCTACCCTGTGTTAGAGCTCAGAACTGAACCCATGTCCCCATCCCTGTGGATGGAGTCTGACTTCTCTTATTGAGGATTACATACTTAAAGTGATATGTGAGATTCCATAGTTTAGTATGCCCATCACAACCTCTTACTCCTGTACCCCCTCCCTCAACAGAGCTACTGACAACCACTGAGAGTGTGGGCAGCCATTCATGGAGACCCGGGAGGTGCTATGTATTCCTCTTTCAGCAATGGAACTGGAAGTGGCTTTTGAACCATTTGCCCTATGACAAGACCACAGTTGTACCCACCCTATGGGCTTCAGGCTGTTGCGACTGTTGCCTGAACCTCTAACAAAAACAGCAGCAACAGTAATGGCAACAGGGAAAATAAGTGCATGCTGCTTTAGTCATGGCGTCTGTGGCATTATGTGTATTGTGTAACAAGCTATTACTGTTTAAACTATTATTTGTATATTGAATTTGCAAAAATGTTACAAAATCTCCTTGTTTGGTGAGTAGCAACACCATTGCAGAAAATACTTGGGATAGAGTGAGGCCAACAACTCAATTTGCTCCTAATATGGAAAAGAATAGATCAAATAACAATTATGACTTCCTTATGAGTATAAAGAGGTTTCTAATAGATTTTTTTTTTTGGAAAAACAACATGGAAGATGCAGTAAGGATAAAAGATAGCAGATGTATATCACAAACTTGTAAGCATGTGTAACTGGAATATATTTGAGTCAAAAACATACATGCTCAGAATTTTGCAATTATTAAATAATTGAAAAGAGGGAAAAACATGTTGTGAAAACCAGGTGGTACGTGCTAGCACAGTACTGTGTGCTATATACTCCCAGTACTTAAGGCACCAGGACACCCAGGCAGAGGAGCACTGTGAATTCGTAGGTAGTGAGGTTCACATACTCACACATGGCTGGCCTAAGTTATAGAGCGAGACACTATCTCAAGTCAAATATTAAAATAACAACTATTATAATCTTCCTCCCTCCTGCAAAAGAATCAGTCTACAGTGGTAGGAGATGTCAGTAATAAGTAACGTCCAGCTAGCCCTGAATGACCAAGTTCCCAGGGCTTTAGTCAATCTGGTTTTCACATTTCCTCAATATAACCTGGGGAGAACCGCATTTTGAAGTACTCTATCTGAGGAAAAAAAGTCCCGCTTTGAAATTGTATAGTTCAGCGTCTTCTAGAAAACCCGAGGAGTCTCTCTATAAACATCTATCATCCATGCCTTTATTTTTATATCTACCTACTTTGATCTTTGTATAAAATCATTGTATATATAAAAATTCATTATATTCACATATAGAGAGGAGAAGAAAAGAAAGAAACAGAAACAGAGAGACAGAGAAAGAGACACACAAAGAGATTAGTGAATCCCAGGGTCTGCAGTTACTATACAGAGCCCAGGAATACTGGCTGTTTAGGCTTCAGGGAGAGTTTCACAAAGGCATTTGTGTTAAAATCACAGTCCTTGGCCTGCAGCCATTAGCATTTTTGGATGGTTGTGGTTCAAAGCTTTATCACATGGGCCTGACGGAGGCCATCTGACATCAGAATTTCTGAAGCTTCTAATTTTAAGTTGGGTGTGAAGGCTCAGTCTTCTCTTCCCAGCACCGTAGGAAGTGAAGGTTGGAGGATCAGGCACTCTAAACCCTCTTTAGATATGTTGTGTGTTTCAGGGCAGTGTGGGTAGGGTATGTAAAGCCCTGTCTTTAAAATACCCAAGTAAAAAGGAAGGCAATTTATGAAAATTTTATTTAAAAACATTTATTACTTTAGGCATTAAAATGAGCTGAACAGAAAATAATGTCTTCTATGGATAATCATTTTCTAAGGGTTTATTTATTGTATTTTTACATGTATGGGTACTTTGCTTGAATGTATGTTTGTGTATCATATACATGCCATGGACATGGGGCCCTGAATAGGGCATTAGGTCCCATGGAACTGGAGATATAGATTGCTATAACCTGCCATGTGGATGGTAAGAATCAAACACAGGTCTTCTGGAAGGGCAGCCAATACTTTTAACTGCTAAGCTGCTTCTCCAGCCACTGCCCAGCCTTTGAAAATTATATTTCAGTAGAATTTCTGTAGTTCTCAGTGGCATTGGCCATGCGTCCCTCCTGCAGTCTTCTGTTATTACAGTTGTAGAGAGAAATAGGCTATCTTTAAAGACAATGGCCTCTTCCCCCTGCTACACTGGCAACTAACTACAAGTGACCAGGAAGCCAGGGCTGCAGGAATGTTTGAGCAGATGAAATGCTCACTGCCTAAGCCTGAGGGAGAGCATAAGGACCTACTTTTGTATTTCAAGACTCCTTGGTGAGATGGGAATCAGAGACATAAGAATCCCCAGAAGCCTGTGGGCCACCTTGCCTGGTGGGTGCAGGAGAGAACAAGAGACGATGACGTGGAAGTTAAATACACACATAAAAAGTTGTTCTCTGATGTCTATAGTCATGTCATTGAATACACACACACACACACACACACACACACACACACACACACACACCAGATGCACAACCCCCCAAGCATATTCTTCTGAGCATAACTGTAGTAATTATACATTCACAATATCAGTGGTTACCAGCACAAGACTAACACAAAATCAAGAGAGTCAGATGAGTAGATGCGCCACAAGCCCTACTCTTTACTTAAGAGCTATGTGCAGTTGATTATTGCTGAGGGAGGGAGAAAATCCGTTTTTTGGGGGGGAATATAGCATTGGTAGTTTCCCATGGCCAGTGGACGGACACCATCCATGTACATGGGGAGTACTAACTTGAATTAGTGGGATATGTATGTATATATACATATACACATACACATACATACACATACACACATACACATATACATATACACATGCGCACATATATGTACATATGCATATATATGGCATCAAACTTTGAATGATTGGGGGTGTATTGGAGGGGTCTGAGGGAAGCTGGATGGAGTGTAGGGGTCAATATGATTATATTTCATTATCTACATGCATGAAATTCACAAAATCAATGAAAAAGTAAAAAAGAAGTTCATTAGGGATGGGGTGTGGCTCAATAGTAGCTCCTTGCCTGGCATCCATGAGATCCTGGGTTCAATTCCCAGTACCATGGACAAAATGAATGAATTAATTGATGAATGAATGAATGAATGAATAAACTAATGAAAATTTTATCTTCTTTTGTGAAAAAAACTAAATTAGCTTCAAAAAAGCCCTACATGTTCACAGAAAACCTGACATAAATTTTCTTGAGAAGGCAAAAAGGGTGACCAGCTGAGTTATAATTACCTTTAGCTATCATGTTTCAGTTTTTATAAGGGTAGTAGAAAACCAAGACCTTATGACCATAAACATCTCAGGAATAATTTAAAAGTAAAATAAATACAGGATCATTACCTTGAAAAGATAATTGCAATTATAAGAATACATGCAGAGAAAAATTAGCAAAGCCATTCAATTATTTAGTCTCAGGCATGCTTTGAAATCTTTTGAAAATTGGTGAGGTATTCATCTTTTTTCCCTTGCAAAAAATGAAAAATAGGCTCATATAATTGAGTTAATTACTAACATTATACATTGAATAAAGGAGTCCTTTGGAATAGTATTTCTAAATGAGAGACTCTTCTGCAAAACATGTTCACAAAGTAGGTAGGATAGTGGAGGCATAACTTTTACAGGTCAAAATTAGTAACTATGTCAACTGGGTTTTTAAATTACTAAAGAATGGTATTAGTATCACCATCTTGTTGACTCTTGCAGATGGGGTGTGTCTGTGTAACCAGAAGATATATGGTATACAGTGAAAGCACATAAAGCACGGTTTATTGGGATGCAATGTACTTTTATACTGGTCTGCAAAGGGGAAAGTCAGTCACTGTGGGGGATTCTATAGAGCTAGTTGTGAGTGTGCAAAAGGTCATGCAGGAGACTTTCTCTAAACTGAAACTAATGTATACACAGATTCTATTACAAGAAGAATAAATGAGAAAGCATTCTAAAACTCATTTATATCTAAATTTTATATATGTATTTTAATTTACTATTATTATCACTCGGCTAATTCCAAGACCTCTTTCCTTAGTCTATTGTATCTCACTGACTTGCCCTGTCTGGCCTTGAACTCACTCTCCAGTCCAAGTTGGCTTTAAATTAGTGATCCTCCTGTTTCACCCTCTCAAGTGCCTGAATTGGCAAGTCTATACCACCAGGAACAAAATGTTTTAATAACTCATCCATAAAGGTGAACTTAGTCAGTGAGCAAAATGTAAAGGGATCCTTGGGAATCAGTCTCTTAGGTGCAATATCCAAAATGGAAATTTAGACACAATGTAGAGCACGTTTGGCTTATGTTTCTATAATGTTATAGAACTAGAATTAAAACTTACAAGTGTAAAGAAAACAGATTTCCAGATTACATGGTGAAGGCTACTACAAGGACAGAAGCTCGGAAAGGAGGAGGAATTGTATATTATTGCCGATAAAGAGGATCTGCTCAAAGTCAAAGGGAAGCGACAGAATGGAGGTGGGGAAGGAAGGAGAGGGAAGTGGGGAGGAGATGCAAAAGAAAGGAGAGAGAGTAAAGCAAGAGAGACAGGAGAGAGCGAACAGAGAGAACAAGACAGGAGAGAGCGAGAGAGAGAGAGAGAGACAGAGACAGAGAGACAGAGACAGAGAGAGAGAGAGAGAGAGAGAGAGAGAGAGAGAGAGAGAGAGAGATCTGGAGGGGGAGGGGAAGGGAGAAAGGGTGGGTGGGCTCAGGATTCAAACAGCTTGTGGAAAGTAGGTTCTTTTCCAGTATTCAGAAATGACATGTGTAATTTAAAGCAGACCCCCATAAGGTTGCAATACCATGAGTAGATCCAGTCTCCCAGAATAGTCTTCCCAGACCAAACACTGTGGGAAATGACTTTATTTTATAACAAGCTCTTTCACATTCCTGTCTGTATAAAAATAGTCACATGCACAAAAAGGAGTTGTTTATGGAGACGCTGACATGGCATGTAACAAGGGAACTGTTAATGAGATGCGGGGGAATCAGTAATTATTAAGACAATCCTATTTTGAAAAAGAATTGCTGCATTGTGTGTTAACAGAAGTCTTAGATTTTAGCAGTCATGGCTGTGGTGGTCTGGGTAGGTAAGTATCTGACATGGTTTTGATGGGCAGAGATTTTTCGGGATCGTGATTATGTAGCAGTTGCCCTTTATCCCAAGCCTGGAATGTTTCTGTGCTATTTATGTTCTGAAATGCTGCATAAAGAGCCCTGGGAGCAGGAGAGAGGCGGAGCTTAACACTCAAATAAGCTTTCCTGCCCACCTTTGAACTTCCTTCCTGCCCGCCTTTGAATTTCCTCCTCAACCTCTCTCTGAACTCCCACACTGTATTCATCCACGAGTTTGTCTAAATCTGTGTTCTGCTTGAGAACTTGTGCTCTATAAAGTTAAAAGACTATTTATTCTTTAAGAGACTACTTTCCAATGAAAAATATCACACTACTATATAAAATCAACCAGAGGTAATTTTATTTAAAAATATATTCTTTAAAGAAGATTTATAATCTCTCTCTCTCTCTCTCTGTGTGTGTGTGTCTCTCTCTGTGTCTCTCTGTCACTGTCTCTGTCTCTCTCTCTCTCTCTCTGTGTGTGTGTGTGTGTGTGTGTGTGTACGTGTACTCTTGGAGGCCAGAAGAGGGCAACAGAGTCCATGAAACTGGAGTTACAGGTGCCAGTGATCAACTAGGTATAAGTACTGGGAATGATACTTGTGTTATTTTAAAATATCTAATAGTGGAAGATAAGAGAAAAATACTACGCAGGCACCTCATCGATATGACAGAATACCTGAGAAGGGTTAGTAAGGAAGGGAGGTTCATTCTGCTTCCAGTTTGAGGTCTCGTCCATTTGGCAGAGAAGTGCGGTTAGCCGGAAGTGTCTTTCCCGCAGTGAGGAAGCAGAGAGCTATGAATGCAGGCGCTCAGCTCACATTTGTTTTAATTCATCCCCAGATGTCAGCCCATGGGATGATGTCACCACATTCATGGTGGGGCTTGTCTCCTCAGCTAACAACGTCCTTACACAGGCACGTTTCCACGGTGATTCTGAATCCTGTCAAGTTTACGGTGAAGACTGATCTTCACACGGGAACTGTTCAGGCGACAAGAATAGAAATCATGTACCATGTTAGAGCTCCCTCACACAGCATGGACCCGTGAACTCCACCAAAGGCCACCTCCAGTTTGTTTGTTTTTTTGTTTTTTTTTTTGAAATAGTTTCCTATTTCCAAATTACCATGGAAAGAAATGGGACAGATTCCGTTTATCACTTCTCCAATAATCACTAGATTTGCTATGTATTAGCAATTCATATTTTTTAAAATGAGAAAAATACCTACTCGTTTCAGATGGTTTTAGAAAGTTACAAGGTGGTATAAGTGGTTTTCTGTCTGAGGACCACCTATGATTAGAATTCATTATCTAAATATTCCTTGCCGCTACCATTAACCTAGACTCAGATAGCTTCGGTTTACTTTCTCTTTGCTTGTCTTTACTTTTTTAAATTAGATATATTGTTTATTTATGTTTCAAATGATTTCCCCTTTTCTGGTCTCCCCCCACCTGAAAGTCCCATAAGCCATCTGCCCTCCCCCTGTGCCCCAATCAACCCCCTCCCGCTTCCCTGTCCCAGCATTCCCCTATACCGGGGCATCGAGCCTTTCCAGGACCAGGGCCCTCTCCTCCCTTTGATGTCCAACAAGGCCATCCTCTGCTGCCTATATGTCTGGAGCCATGTATAAGACCATGTATACTATCTGGTTGATGGTGTTGTCCCTGGACCTCTGGGGGTACTGGGTGGCTCATATCATTGTTCCTCCTATGGCGCTACAAGCCCCTTCGGCTCCTTGGGTCCTTTCTCTAGCTCCTCCATTGGGGACCCTGTGCTCAGTTCAGTGGCTGGCTGAGAGTGTCCCACTCTGTACTTGTCATGCACTGGAGAGCCTCCCAGGTGACAGCTATATCTGGCTCCAGTCAGCAAGTACTTGTGGGCATCCACAATAGCGTCTGGGTTTTGTAACTGTATATGAGATGGATCACTAGATGGGGTAGTCTCTGGATGGTCTTTCCCTCAGTCTCTGCTCCATACTTTGTGTCTGTATCTCCTTCGGTGGGTATTTTGTTTCCCTTTGGTTGAGAATATCATTGTCATTTACAAAAGGAAAACAAGGACAAAATGGTTAATAAATTAGGCTTCTCCACACTGACATTTGAGTACATCTCTCCATTCTAAACAGAGAATCTTTGTTCTCCAATAGATATGCTTTAATAATGAGACTCACAGTTGGTCAAACTCAAGGCGTAAGTCTACGGAAGGCTCAGCCCTTAATGCGTACCATCCTCATCTCACTCCTCTGCTTGAGACTCAGAGATCATCATATAAGAGGGATATAAATATTATAAGAGCTAGAGGTTGCAGAAGACTGTGGAGAATACTGTTTTCTAGACCTGATAAGCCCCTTGAACATATGACCTCACAGCAGTTTGCCCTACACAAAATCTAGTCATTCAAAACACCATTGCAGATGAGGGAGGGATTATGAAGCCCTACCAGTAGTCGACAGGTTTTGGAGATGATTGAGAACTGGAGAAACAGTTAGTCTATGCTCCAACTGCTGGTCCTATGCCACACACATACTGGCAATACAAACTGCACACAGTTTTTTAATAGTACACAAAGCAAGAAAGGCGACCTGGTGGAAGTCATTTGGTAAGAGCTTGCTGGAAGAGACTGGGATGACTTTGATCAAAACACCTTGGTTTACATATATAAAATAATCACATAAATATATAAAAAGATAAAATGACCCACGAGGATAAATTTATAGGGCTATTTGCACATCCTCTAGAATCTTTCTAAATAAAAACAGGACCTTTTCTTCTTGATTCTCCAGAGGATTATGAACGGGACTTCTGTTAAAAATACCTAACCGTTGGTTTCATAAATCTCAGTGTATAAATATTAGTCCAATTTTTGGACTATCATTTGAAATGTACCAAAAGCAAACATTTTCAAGTTATTATTAGATGGTAGGAATATAGGGAGACATTGACCTTGGTAAAACAAGGTTAGCCATAAAAGGCAAGTTCAAAAGAAATCAACAACATATGCTTAGCTCTAGTCTGAAGGGTTCCAAAGCTGAACAAGATTCTCAGGATGTGTGAAGTCAAGCTTTCTGTCTTGGGTGGCAAGGGTACAGGGAAATCAGGTGAGTGATGCTTTGTTTGCAACTTGATTCGAGGGTGAGTAGACACCAAACGGGACAGTCAATAACTGATTGTTGAATACAATGATTCTCAGGAGTAATGAGGTCACTGCGAGATAATTTGCATATGAATTTTTCTGTATGCATTTTCAATCTCCTGGGCAGGTTATTATTTACAAACTTTTAAAGGAGGTGTGGCAGTGTGACTGTCTGAAATATGAATCTGTATCTTGTTCTTCTGATGTTTAAAACTCTAAAGACTAACAAGAAACCATTCCAGGACTTTCCCAACTGTATCTTCTTCCAGTACACTTTCCCACAAGCCTACCAGCAGTCAGTTGTTTTGAGAGGACTTTTCTCTTGTAACATAGGGTGGGTAGAGGTGAATGGAGTGTGGAGTTTATAGGCAGCACTACTAAAGGGCGATGAGTCTGTAGAGGCACTGCGTTGTGGGTATTCTGGAACCCAGCACAAAAGGCACTAATGCTAGAAGTTATTATTCCATGTTGATTTACTTTATTCTGCTGCACAATCTAATGGTAGCAAGATTTCCACCAAGCAACAACCTCAGCCTAACAACGAGAGCTGAATAACTAGCAGACTCATGTTGTGGTAAGACAACAAGCTGTTGCAGTCTCCCCCTGGTTCCCGGGCTCTAATTCACTGTATTTGTTAACAACTGCACATGCTGGACACTGCTGCTATCCCTCCTACACATAGAACCTTGGAACCAGACTTAATTAATAGGGAAAATAAGTGTTGCAAGAGCCTTGGATTTCAAATATAATGAGGCATACGTTTGTGGTTTAGAAAGTAAGGTGCTTTACATGTTTGCATTTGTTAATGAATTTTCTAACAATTTGTATCTGTAGCATGTAAGGTCACACGTTTCTATCTACAGAATCGTCATTTTATGACCTTAGCTTTTAAAACAGAATTCAGTACAGTTTTAAGCACCTATTGAAGGCTTGTTGATAATTGAGTGAAAATTAAGATTCTGTACCTAAGTGAATTGTCAGAATTCTAAAATGCAACAAACCTTAAATCCTGATTGTTCTTTTAACAGCTCTTATAGTAAGGTTTCTTACCAAGCGGTTCATTGGGGAATATGCTTCTAATTTTGGTAAGTTACTGCTATACACTTCCATTCATCTTAATATTTTAGCATAAACATTTTAAACCTAGTTAAAACCAAAGAGGTATTTTGTCAGAATTGTTATTTTTTTACATTCCTTAAAATGTTTTAATTCAAAGATTCTAATTTTTAATTCCAGAATAGGTTTGATTTGAATTGAGTTTTTTTTAAATTGAATTGAATAATTTTGTCATCAAAACTATCCAATAGAGTGATGGATTAGAAAGTAAGGGATTTCTCAAGGGTAAGACTAGAGCACAGTGAAGTTGTGGCTCTCTTTTGGAAATATTGCAAAACACAGGTGTGTGTTTCTTGTGAAGTATAAAAAGGTTTTTATAATTAACATCTGTTAAAAGATAAAGACATTAATATTCACGGCACAAACAACTATAAAGGAAGCTTGTAAAACTGTGTAATAACAACAGAATGATAGATTAATTAAACATCACACTGTTATCTAGGCTGTTTTAATAAATTTCAGAGAAATTCTATGAAAGATGCCAAGGCACCTTAGTATAATCCTAAGGTCATTTTATTAAGTCTAACACAGTGTTATTCTTTATAAAAATGGTATTGAATGCAGGAGATACCACATCACAAATGTGAGGAATTTTGTTATAGCTTTGGGTGTAGTTTTTGTTCAGAGATTGATCAAAATTATAAACTTCATCTTTTTTTCTGATAAAAGACATGAGGATTAAATGTTGTTCCTTTTCATTTCTTCTACCAACAATAGCAAAATCCAATGAAATGTAAGGGACTTACTTTTTTTGTTTCAATATTGCTTATTTAGTGTCAGAGTGTTAATACTTGCTTATCTATGAGAATCGAAGAAAACATTTTTTTTTACAAGATGGCCTTATCACCATATTGCTGAAATGATTTTAAAGATTCCTGTCATGTGCCTCCCTCTATGTGCACAGCACAGTTTCTGTGCAGTTGACACTGTGAACATTTTAAGAACATTTGAAAACTGCTTACAGAAAGAAGACCACAGGAAAAACAAAAGAAATTTCTAGTGTTTCATTTCAAGGAGTGAAAATCTTAGGCACAAGGGTCAGGATAACACATAGGCCAAGAGGCCTGGATGAGAAAGTTTTCCCTGAACAGTTTAGAAACTAAATACAAACAAGATAAAGCAGTCTCTGTAGGAAGACAGACAACAACGAAACCTTCACCTTAATCTTTTCTACAATGCAGGTCTACAAACAAATGAAATGTTTACACATTCTTAGCTGTGACATCTTTGTGCATAATATAAGACGTGAGGACATTTTGAGAAGATAAGTATGTGACCCAAAGGTCCCCAACTCTGTGGAAACAAGTTCACAGAAGCAACTCCAACTTGTCAAGAAAGGATAGAAGGGGAAATTAAAACACTCTAAAACAGTTAGAGATGACAACCCTTGCCAATGCTGGGAGATTTGAGAGAAAGTGTTTTTAAACTGTCTGGGAGAGTTTATGATTCAAGGCAAATAGTAAACGTGGGAAGTTTTGGGGGGGGGGAGACAAGATAAACTTTCTGTAAACAAAATCTGATGTTTGTGGAAACTGGGACAAATGTTATTCCTGGAAAGACTTTAAAAGTTAGTCTTCATCTTCTGAGGAAACATTTGTTCAGCAAATATCTGCTTTTTTTGTAACAAAGATTTGTTGATTTTTTTATGTGAATATCCATGTTCCTGAGGGTCTGTATGTGTACCATGCGCACACAGGTACCCAGAGTGGTCAGAAGTGGGCATCAGGTCTGTAAGAACTGAGGTCACAGGCAGATGCGAGCTTGTGAGTGCTGAGAACTGAACCCAGGTCTTTTGCAAGAGCAGTAAGCACTCGAAACCACTGAGCCATCTCTCTAGGCCCCTCCATTACTTCTTATTATGGGCTACAGAATAGTAATCAGTGTGAGCGAGTCATGTTTTTGTGTAAGTGTAATAATTTGTAGGGTAATAGAGTTGGAAGAACAGTTATAGAAATTGTTCATTCAAAAAATGATAATTGAATACCCATAACAAGTCCATATATTTTAATACAATATTATGTTTGATGACAAACATAATATGTTTGAGAACAAAAGGATAGATATTCAGTTTCTCATAGAATCTGTGATGTGGACGAAGGATTTGACAATCCAAGCCAAAAATTATCATTTGTGATGTTATTTGATAAATGATATTCTGTGAATTGTATATCAAGAGAGAAATCAAGTAACAAGAGATCTTCAGGCCTTGCATCAGAATGAGATATATATCACTGAACAGATTGGGATCTATAAGATAGGATTTTGCAAGGAGTTCAGAAGTTTCACATATCACATAATCAGATTAATATGTTTGTCAGATACTTAAGTGAATATTGCTAATAGTAAACAGTTGTCTGGAGTTTGTGGGAGAGGTCTGCATTGCAAATACATGCTGAGGTGATTGGTTTATAATACACAGGGCTCCAGAACCTGTAAAGTATTACATGACAGTGAATACAAACTGCATCCAAAGGTAGAGTGTGAAAAAATGTCGGGGCACAAGTTTCAGAAAACACTAATAGATCATGACAGCAACCAAAGAAAATTAAACAGAAATAGAATGTGTGGAATGAAGACTGTATGCAAAAAAACTTGAGATTATACCAGTGACTGCATTCAGCAGTGCAGTTGACAAGACTTATGAGACCAAGGATCAGTCTAAAAGTTTTGAATTTAGAACCATTTCTGCATGTTTATAAGATGTTGGTCATGGATACTAAAAAGCAAGATGACTCAGTGTCAAAGGTGCATTATGTTAAGCCTGAAGCTCTGAGAGTCTCCTCAAATTCACATTGTGGAAGGAATTTGTCTTCTGATCTCCTCACAGTTTTCATGCACACACACACACACACACTCACATGCACACAAATATACACACTCACACACATACACACAGACTCACACACACAAACACATACACACTCATTCATACACACACATACACACACTCACACACACATACACACATATTCACATACACAAATACATATATGCACTCATTGATCAATCAGTTAATGTAATAAGTAGTAAAGAAATTCTTGGGAGAGGATACATAACAGATTTACTGATGATATGTTTGTTCATGGATAAGAGAAATTTTTAATGTGTTAATATGATATAAGTCAGCCTTGGGGGGGTGGAGTATCTATATTATTCCATATAAATGTATGTAAATGAATAGACACAACCAAGTTCAAGTTCAGTGGTCAATACAAGATATGCATGGTTTCCTCATCAGCTTTAGTCACAGATCCTCTACTCTGACACTAAAATATGACTGTTGTGGGACTGGACAGATGTCTCAGAAGTTAAAAGCACTTGCTATTGTTGTAGAAGACCCACGTTTGGTTCAGCACTCACATGGCAGGTCACAACAATCTGTAATGTGGATTTCAAGGGATCCAGTGTCCTCTCTGGTACCAGGTGCACATACAATCCAAGACAACACACACACACACACACACACACACACACACACACACACACTAATATCTTTAGTAAAAAGGGCCTTAAAATATGCTTTGTTGAATTTGGCAAACCAAGATTAGTCACATATGAATGTTTTTATTGTGAAGGTTTTTCATAGTAACAATGAGTACATATATTTTTGCAGAATCTGTCTATAATAAACACTTGTGTTTGGAAGGGAAACCATTAAATCTGGAAATATATGACCCATGTTCTCAAGTAAGTCAAACAAAATACCTCTTTGTTTTATTTTCAAGCATGATTTGAAGAAGAGTGGGTATGAAATACAAAATAATGTCAACACTAAAATAAAGTTTCTTCTCAATTGATTATTAAAGTGTTGACATTTCATTTAGTATAAATTGTATAAATTTCTATTAAATGTAAGCTTGGCAAAAATATCTTTAATGTCTCTAATGAGCTACATGTGAGCCCAGAAAATGTTCTTAACAGCAACATTAAGATGCTATCTTATGTATGTGAGTGTCTTACTTGCGTGTGCTGGGTCTGGATGTGTACCCTGAGCCTGATGTGTCCACAGAGGTAAGAATAAAGTAGATATAACCTGGGACTTGAATTACATATGGTCGTCAGTGTCATGTGGGTTTTAGAAACTGAACCTGAGGTCTCTGCATGAGTCTTAGGTGCTTTTAACCAAGGAGGCATCTCTCCATCCCCTAACAAGAATCTCTAAAATGACAGCGCTTGTCATTAAATTGTCCATGTTTGTAGCTAGTTTTCAATAGAGCATCAATAATAGGGATTTGGAGTATAAATTTCCTTATATGTCAATACCCTAAAATATCAATATAGAATTATAAAAATGAGAAGAATTCTCCAACTTCCTAAGATTTCAAAACATATTCTTGTTATTGATTTGTTTTAGGCATTGAACCCTAAATTATCCTATAAACATTTTTAGATAAACTTCATAAAATTTGCACTTTTGTATTTTTTAATCTACTACTAAAAAGAAACAGATATTCTAGTTTTGGGAGATGATTCAGTGGATAAAGGGCTTGCCATGAAATCATTAGGGCCTGAGTTTGGATTCGTAGATTCTACATAGAGCTGGGCACTATAGCAGGCATGTGTAATTCCAGCACTCCTGTGCTGTGATGGAAGGAGATAGGAGGTTTCTGTGCAATCCTGCCTGTTATCCACAACAAAAGCTCTGTCTCAAACAAGATGGAAAGGGGTTCACTAATACTTGAAGTTACTCTCAGACCTTTACTTGTTTGCCAGGCCAAGAATAGGATAACACACACACACACACACACACACACACACAGATAGATAGATAGATAGATAGATAGATAGATAGATAGAGAGAGAGAGAGAGAGAACTCATTAATACACATTAACACAGTTGCCATTTTCTGAAGACCAGTGTATAAAAATTTCTTTAAAAGGCATTGTATCAAATTCTTAAGAAAAGTTGTTAAGTGAGATTGAAATAACTGTATGTATATGTGTGTGTGTGTGTGTGTGTGTGTTTAAGGAAGACAATGATGAGAAAGAAACAGGAATAATGAAAGCACATCTTAGAAATTATTGTTCTTTGACCGTATTGAAATGGGTAACCTTTAAGTGAAGGAAAGGACTCTGTGGTGTGATCACTACACTTTGCAAATTTGGTTCCTTGACAGCCACAGAAAACAAAATGCTCCCTCACAAGTGAGCTGCACTGGGCAGATGGCTTTGTGATTGTGTACGACATCAGCAACAGGCCCTCCTTTGCTTTTGCAAAAGCCCTTATCTACAGAATTCGGGAGCCACCAACGACTCATTGTAAAAGGTAAGACATTTCCTTTCCGTCTTCTTCCCTTTTTACTAAATCATCATCTTGCTGAGAGCATCATTAGGAAGGATTTAATACAGACTTCCAATTACAAAATTTAACAGCCCTGAACAATTCACCTTCTCATTCCCCAGGAGTTACACACATAGTAAAAGGAATCAGATGAGAATGCTTTATACCCTGCCTCACATAAACAGTTACTAGCCCAGAGTAAATGGCTATTTTACAAGACAGCTGCTATTGTTAACATGACATTCATGAGCAGAATCATGGTGTTCTGCACAGCATCTCCTCCATGCCTCCATTTTTCCTTTTCATCCTCACGAAAATGTTAAGGATCCTAAATAAATCCAGATTTATTATGTTTGGTATCTTGTGAAATCCAATTTCTTGTCACTGGGTTGCTCAGGATGTCACAGCAGAAACAGAATGAATAGTCAACCATCTACAAATGTAAAGGGTGTGGATACATTTTTCTCCACTTTTCTCCCACCGATGTGGTCAATAATTCACTGTAAACTATCTTGGCACACAGACAGTGAAGGAAAAGAGTTGTTGATCCAGTAATTAAACACTTAGGTGTTTGAGATCCTTAGTTTATTCTCCTCTGTTTTTAATGTTTGAGCATATCTCATTAAAGTGTTCATTTTTGTTCAAATGCTGAAGTGGAGAGTTACATAGGTTCTTATCAGTGTTACACATAACGTCTAAGTGATGGTATGCTTGGGTGGACCTTAAAGCTTTCAATTTTAATACTGTAAATTGCCACAGATGTACATGTGATATCATAGTTCCTATAAATGGCAACAGAATTGATTACTTTTGTATAGGTGTGACACAGTACCCAGCAGAAAAAAAATATTATGGAATAATGGGTTTCAAGTGGTCAGTCATAGCTCCATGTTTATGGGCCTTTGGTGAGGTAGAATCTTATGGTTCTGTGGTGGGGACTATTTTCCCATTTTGTTTAGCATATAATGTGACAAACTGAGGAAGATTACAACCATTTTAGGTTACTGTATCTATCCCCAAAGAAGGAGTACCTCAGTGCTTCTCCAAACTCTAATCATTGAGAGTATTGTTTTTGTTATTTATTTTATTCTGTGGAAAATGGCTTTGCAACGGTGGGGATGTGTCTCTAAATACATACATGGCAGTGACCATAAATATAATAGTTACTAGGACTTACTTTTAACTCTGTCCTTTGGATATAAACTTACCTTATTTTTACAGTGATTGACCCTGTCTTGAGAAAGTTACCCGTTGTGTTTCAGGGTGGTAGAACCAGCTGTGGTTTTAGTTGGCAACAAGCAAGACCTCTGCCACACACGAGAAGTTGGTTGGGGTGAAGGGCAAAAGCTAGCGATTGATTTCCGCTGCCAGTTCTGTGAGCTGTCTGCAGCAGAGCAGTCCTTGGAGATCGAGGTGATGTTTCTCAGACTCATCAAAGACATTCTGATGATCTTCAAACAGAAGGAGAAGAGAAGACCCAGTGGGTCTAAATCAATGGCCAAACTGATCAATAATGTATTTGGAAAGAGAAGGAAATCTGTTTAGTGGACATATCATCCAGCGGGATTGATCCATCAGAGTTTCAAATACGCAAATGGAAATTAAACTTACGTTTTATACAATTAAAAGACAGATTTTATTGGGCTGTGAAATGAGTAAATAATTGGTCATGGCTTCATCTTAAAACATATAATTTGTTCTTTGAGTTATGTTTGGTTCACATTGTTTCCTGCACAAACTTTCACTTGTATGAGTGAACACTCACTGTGGAGTAAAAGTGGAGAACTGTCCCATATGCCTTGTTTAGAAAACTGCACATGCTGCTTTATTAAAGCACTATTGTTGTAAAGTGTGTGACTCACTTTTATATCTTGTTATTGCTTTGAATAAAACAAACAGACATTCAAACAGCTAATGCATTGTCAAATGTGAGCTATCAATTTTAAAGCGATGTCATGATATTTAACAGGTTTTAACTTTAAGACACGATTTATAGTTGGATATATTAAATTACCTGCCCAAGAATAAATATTTTGCACTTCTATCAGTAAAAAAAATATATATATATAAAGGAAGTTAACAGTGGAATTATTTTGTTTTGCTGGCTTTCAATCTGAAGGGATACAGTCTGTCATTTATGAAGTCATGATGGCAGGAGTGTGGATACACTGCGTTATCAATCAAGAAGATGATCACTAGTTCTCACTTGACTTTCTCATTTTTCTCCTTATTGAGACTGGGACACCAATCATTCCTGATGGGTCTGCTCTATTCAGCAAAGTTTCCTGGAAAACATTTTCTCAGACTTGCTACATTGCTGTTGTTGAGGGCATTATTCACAGAGAACTTCATGAATAGCATTAGCATCAGTTATAAATGAAAAGTTATCTAGTTTAGTTTATTTAAGTAAATAAAACACATTCAGATTTGCTGCTGTGATAAAAACAATGATCAAAGCCAACCTCAGGAAGAAAGGGCCTATTTGTCTTATAGGCTTCAGCCCATCATAGATAGAAGCCATGGAAGGAGCTTGAATTTGAAATCACAGATGAATGCTGCTTATTGTTTGCTCCCTGTAGCTTGTTCAGTCTGCTTTCTTATATACCAAGGTTAATCTGCCAAGGAACTGTATTTATGAGAGTGGTTTGGGCCTTCCTATACCAATTAGCAATCAGATCATTAAAATGGAGACAATTCTGCAATAGAGATTTTTCTCTTTGCAGATATGTCTGCATGGGTACAAATCGACAAGAACTAACCAGTGCAATGCATACATGTATAACCTTGAAGGCTTTGCTACTGTGAAGGATACAGTTTTGTGTATGATGCAAAGTTTATTATATCCTGTGGGCTCTTCTTTCTTTGTAACGACAATGTTATACCTTCTAAACTCTACCTTCTACACTATTGTATTTCTAAACTCTAAGTCCCTTCTGTACTTATGTGCCTATCTTTTTCCATCTGAAGCAATTTGCCTAACATCTGACAAAATGTTGATAATTACAATTGGATCTCAGAAAAGCCTGGATTATAGAAATGACACACTCGCCGGGTGGTGGTGGTGCACGCCTTTAATCCCAGCACTCTGGGAGGCAGAGGCAGGCGGATTTCTGAATTTGAGTCCAGCCTGGTCTACAGAGTGAGTTCCAGGACAGTCAGGGCTATACAGAGAAACCCTGTCTCAAAAGAAAATCAAAGAAGAAATGCCATACTCACACTTGGTTACTATATGGAAATAAGCTTATTAAGCATGATAGAAGAGGGTTTTGAGTAGAGGATGATAAACTTGAGTGGAACAAAGGTAGCCCAGAATGTTAGGTTAAAGAGAAAATAATCCATAGATATGAGCTAATAAGCCACAATTTAAGATATTAGGAAGATACCTTGAGATCTTCTACATTACTGTTTCTAAAAGTCTAAACATATTTACATCATCCACTCTATCTTCTAGTTCAGTCTATTTGCCTGTAAACGTCAAGTCTCACTTTTCCTTACAGTTGCAGACTATTCCACCAAGTATATGTAACACATTTTCATGATGCATTCACCAGTTGAAGGACATTTAGTTTGTTTCAATTTATTATTATGATAGGGAAATATACAATGAATGTTTGTGCAAGTGTCTCTTGAGTCAAATTCCTTAGGCCACATGCCAAGAAGTTGTACAGTTGGGGTATGTGATAGATTTAATTTTAGCTCTTGGAGAGTTCTCCACCCTGACTTCCAGGCTGGCTACACCAGTTGTAATTCTGCTAACAGAGGATGAGAGTTCCTTTTTCTGCATATTCTCTCCAATGTGTGTTGTCAGTTGTAGGTTTCCTTGCCATTGTGACTGGGGGGGAGATTAAATTTCAGAGTTGTTTTAATTTTCATTTCTATAATTGCTAACAATGATAATTATGAGATATTCCCTAGATATTTTTATTTCTTTTGCTATTTCTCTATTTAGAGCAACAGCCTGTTTTCTAACTGAGTCTGTTATTTGCTTGATCTTTTTTTTTAATATTCTGTATACTAATCCCTATCAGATGTATAGCTGGAAAAGACTCTGTCCTACTCATTGAATCTCTTCTTTGCTTGATTATTTCTTTAGCTGTGCAGCTATTTAGTTTCATTAAGTCCCACTTGCCAATTGATAGCCTTAATTTCTGGGCAAGTAGATTTCTGTTCAGAAAGTCCTATCCTCCACATCCTCGCCAACACCTGCTGTCTCCTGAGTTTTTAATCTTAGCCATTCTGACTGGTGTGAGGTGAAATCTCAGAGTTGCTTTGATTTCCATTTCCCTAATGATTAATGATGTTGAACATTTCTTAAGGTGCTTTCAGCCATTTGAAATTATTCAGGTGAAAATTCTTTGTTTACCTCTGTATCCCATTTTTAATAGGGTTATTTGGCTCTCTTGAGTCTACCTTCCTGAGTTCTTTGTATATGTTGAATATTAGCCCTCTGTTGGATATAGGGTTGGTGAAGATCTTTTCCCAATTTGTTGGTTGCCATTTTGTCCAAATGACAGTGTCCGTTGCCTTACAGAAACTTTGTAATTTTATGAGGTCCCATTTGTCAATTCTTGATCTTAGAGCATAAGCTATTGGTGTTCTGTTCATGAACTTTTCCCCTGTGCCCAACTCCTCCACTGCTAGTGGGATTGTAAGCTGGTACAACCACTCTGGAAATTAGTCTGGTGATTTTTCAGAAAACTGGGCATGACACTTCCAGAGGTCCCCACTATACCACTCCTGGTCATATACCTAGAGGATTCTCCAGCATGCAATAGGGACACATGCTCCACTATGTTCATAGCAGCCTTATTTATAATAGGCAGTAGCTGGAAAGAATCCAGATATCCCTCAGTGGAGGAATGGATAAAGAAAATGTGGTATATTTACACAATAAAATACTACTCAGCAATAAAAACAATGAAGTCATGAAATTTTTAGGCAAATGGTTGGAACTGGAAAATATCATCCTAAGTGAGGTAACCCAATCACAAAAGAATACACATAGAATGCAGTCACTGATAAGTGGATATTAGCTCAGAAGCTCTGAATACTCAAGGCACAATTAACATATCAAATGATTCCCAAGAAAAAGGAAGGAGAGGGCTCTGGTCCTGGAAAGGCTTGATGCAGCATTACAGGGAAGTACCAGGACAGAGAAATGGGAGGGGGTGATTGGGGAATAGGTGGAGAGAAGAGGGCTTATAGGACATATGGGGAGGAGGAACCGGGAAAGGGGAAATCATTTGGACTGTAAATAAAGAATATAGAAAAAAAGAAAAAAAACAAGTCCTATCCTGTGCCCCGTCAGGTGGGTAGCGCCTCAGTTTGCTCCCAGCTGCTCATTGTTTCAGGTTCCATTTAAGTTCTTTGAGGTGTTTGGCCTTAGTCTTTGTGCAAAGTGATAGACATGGGTCTAATTTCATTCTTTTGCATGGATCATCTTATTGTACCATGACCTATCTTTGGTGGTTGCACTCGGGTAGATATGACCACGAGAAGCAAAGATCTCCAAGAGATCTAGCCACATCCCCTTTCCTTAGACATCCCCAGCAGGTCTTTGATCTTTCAGTCTTAGCCCCTTTCCCATCTCTGATCAGCTGGTCAAACAATTACTGCCCAGAAGTCAGTGTGAGTCATGCTACCCTTCTACCCGGCAGGCAGACAGTGATGTGTGCTATATGAAATTCTTGCCAATTGCATAACTTTTGTCTGCAAGTAAATGCCATGCTCTCTCCACACTGTAGGAAAGGACACAAATGTCCTATGGTTGGTGCATTTGCTAACTCAGTAAAAGCTTCCTATTGCCTAGAGACAGCCACTGCTACATGAATGGAAAATGTATTTTCTTTGTGTGATGTTCCTAGAAAATAGCTGATAGACTTTGCCCTTATTTTTTTAATTTTATTGATCTCTCTATTGACTTCAAATATTTGATATTAGCTGTGTATCCATACATGAGCAGCATGTTGACACCATACAGTTGTGTATGCAATTCTATGCCTTTGAGGATATGTATGCAGGTACTGATGGAGGCCAGAATGGAGAGTAGCCTCCCTGGAGGTGGAGCTGTGGTGGTTCTGCATTAATGAACGTGATTATATGGAATTGAAGTCTGTTCCTCTGCAATAGCAGGAACCATTCTTTAATGCTGATCCATCTCTTCAGCCTCAAGTGTTTCATTTTTAGAGATATTTTTCCATCCCATTCTGTTTTTATAGATGAAGGAATTTATTTGGGAGGTAATTTTGCCTTAAAGTAATATTTTCAAAATTGTGAAAATGTTTGCTTGAAGAGTTTTCAAATTATTTTATTTTTTATCAATGTACTTTATATTTATGATCAATTAGAATAAAGTTAATTAAAGGTATCACTTCTAGATCAGGAGAGATGACTTGGGAGTAAAGAGCACTGGTTTGCAGAGGAGTTAGGTTCAATTTTTAGTACATACTTTTGCAGCCACAATGGTATCTGACTGTATTGCTAGGGGCTTTTACATCCTTCTGTGGCCTCTGTGGACACTGCACAAACCTCTTCAGGCAAATACTCATCTATACATAAAATAAGAGTAAGTAAATCTCAAATAGTATATAAATTATATTTGTAATGTATTTTTAAAAATCAAAACAGGAGATATGACTTATTTCAATTAAATATATATGAAATATTTAAATTTTGCTGGTTAGCATCTGATATTTTCATAAAATAATTTCAGAGATACATCTTATTATAGAGCCTCTGCAATGTTATGATATAAAAGTCTTGTATTTTCAAAGTGTTTCTTATGATATTCCTTTAGAGATAGTGGTTGATTCTTTCATAGAGTGATATTTAAAGTGTGATGCTGATTTGCCTTTGGAAAATGAGTCAGCTGTAAAACATTGGCACCTACCTATTTTACTTTCCCTGATTATCAAATTAAAATGTTTCAGTTTGCTCCTACCTATGGACTTTTTTTGAGTCTGGGTTGTTGACTTTCAGTCAATGGGATCAAGTGAAGACACGGCAGGTAAAGGCATGCTAGCTAAGACAGACCGTTACAGTCTATGTTGTTGGGATTCTGACTTTGAGACATCTTGACAGCCCACATCGGGCTGCCCAGTGTCACCAGCCTGAGATGTCCCATAGAATCTGAGAACATATACCCAAGAGGTCTATGAGTAAACTGGGTTTTCATAGTGATTGAAAGTGACAACCTTTGGGCCCTTAGCAGATTCCAGGTGGGGTAGGGATGAGCTGCTGCGACTGGCTCTGCTTTATGATCTAAGTTGACATTATATAGAATTTAGTCCCTGGCAGTAGCCTAACAAGAAGAGGTAATTCATTAACATCTCCAGCATCCTAGTCAATATGAAACGAGTGGTTTTCTTACTAGAGAAATAATAGGGTATAAATAAGAGAGCCTCCAAGGAGAGTCAATCCTCTCTACAAGTTGAAGATGTTCCAGTATCATTTCCTTGGCACCGTAGTTCACCAGTAGAGCAACTCTAAAAACTTCAAAAATAACAAGCTGCAAATTTTCAAAGTGAGGGGAAAAAAGACACCTCCATCCACAGAAAAACAAATACATCAACATTAGCTCGTGAAGTGTTATAAGTTGTGGGTAGAAAATATATCTATAAATCTGAAAGGATGTTAAGCTCTGTCACTGGCCTGGAATAGCCTGTGCTGCTTCTAGTGACAAGAGAGATGCTGTCATTCATCCATTGAGGATGGGCTTCAGAGTCATAACCCATAATGAGGGCCAACAGCCGAGGAAGGCATCACCAAAGGGGAGGGGTCCTTAAAATGGTTTTGATTTAATACAAGGCATGCGCTATTAATAAAGAGGTTGAATGATACCTGTATGTTTTATAGGTTTATAAATTGGCTGTAGTAAAATATTTTACATCTTAGATCACTAGGTTTTGTTTCAGCTGATTATGGGAGATATCTATCTAGAGTTGACTGAATTGTATTAATCTGAACCTAGTTTAATGATGCCTTAACATTTTTATGGGAGAATTTAATGTTTGCAATATCCTTGTTCCTTATTTGAAAGCGTGACTTATAGGTTTCTCATCTTCCTTAAATTATAAAATCCTTCAGCTAATAAAGGAAAATGATTATAGTTTGCAAAAAAGGCAAAGTCATTTAACAATCCATATAACTGTCTATTGTAGGACTTTGCATAATAATTGTAATTTAGCTATTAGGAATTCTAAAGGCAGTTATCAGTCATACTCTACAGTTCTGGGGGAATCAGGCAAAGCCCAAATTATTTGAAGTATTTTAAATTCTGAAAGAAAAAGGCACACCATAAATTTGAAATATACTGTATCATAACAAGATATTATTTCATAAGAAAAGAAAAAGTCCCTCATCATTTTCAAATATATAAGCCACCAAAAAGATTTGTTTTCATCACTTTGTGTAGGAATATAACACAAATTTATTTTACTAATAAACACACATTTTATATTAAGCATATGTTCATTCATGGCGGAATCCATGAACTAGATGTCACCATGGTGATGTGGAATTGTCAGTGATCTTCCGACCTGGATGCACAAAGCCAAAGCTATCAAGACTGAAGACATGGAGATGAAACTAATTACTGTAACCTGTCAGTGCAATTCTGACCATTTTTTGGATAGTTTTCAGCACACGATAAGTATTTCACAACTCAATCAATAAAATATTTAAAACATAAAATCATCTTTAAGTCTCTTTGGGTATGGGTTTATGTTCAAGGTCATAAATCATTTACGTTTGAAAATATGGGGCATCTGCACATTTGAAAAAATGCTAATTAGTCCAGAGATTCAAAAATTATTATGGGATGCTTACTAACCAAACCATCACAGTATGAACCAGGGATCCCGTGTTACATTAAACTAGATGAGTATGGGTATAGATGGGTAGGGAAATAAATCAGTGATCTGAAGTGACATCTGCTCTTCCGTTTTCATTGTAGCATTTTTTCCATAATGACCAAAATATGGAATCATCAGCACACGTAATTATTGTTATATTCAATGAACCTATTCTATCAAGCTGTGTAATTGATAATGACACTGGCTTCTGTTGGAAATGCTGTTCTTTTCTATTTTATTTCTGTAACTGAAAAATTTAAAATAAGTGAAAATAATATACTCAAAACAATATATCAGTTTTATACATACTTCTTAGTTATTGATATGGTGAAACATAGATCGGAATCTTAGGCATAACAGGCCTGGGCAGATGGCTCTGTGGGAAAGGTGCCAGCCACCAAGCGTCGTGACAGGAGTTGTAATCCAGAGCCCACAGGACGGAAGGGAGAAACACCTCACACAAGGTGTCCTCTGACCTCTACACACATGCCATGGCTTACAAGTATACAAGTAAACCAAGAGAGAAGCAAATAAATAAATGTTCAAAAGTTAAAATCCAAGACAGAAAAGAGAGAGAAAAGTATAGAGGATATTTCATCACTCACATGCATTTGAAAGCTAAAATTATTGGTCTGTGTTGGTGTCAGAAATCCTAGTTCAGGTAAACAGAAATTCTAGACAGTGAAAAAGTTGTCCAACCCCAATCTAGAGATTCATGCTAACATTTCCAAAAAAGATAAACCATAAATCTGCATAAAACAATCATTATGGCATTAAATAATCTTTATGACCACACAGTTTTGTTAAAAATTACTTCTTAAAATTTAAAAAAAAAGTATGTTTGTATAATAAAACTAGAATTAAATTAGAAGTATATGCATAAGGTATGTTCATATAAACATATGATTCCATATATCTAAAAATTAAATAACTGTCTATGCATCAAATCTCTCATAAAAGTTAAAAAGTCTCTGAGCAGATGAATAATGGGGGTAAGAAAGAATGGGATGAGCAGATTTGAAAAAGATCTCATTAAAGGGACAAACCTGGAAAAGATTAATTCTCGGCTTTATACATTTAAGAAGACACAAAAAGAGACAGTTATAAAATTATGAAAGCAAATACAAGTGCTGTGTCCTTCACTTGTGTTCTGATGGATGAATGATGTGCATTAACAGAGACATGGGTAGACATGACAGAAAACAAGAATGGTTGAATCGAAGACGCTGTACTCAACAAGACCTCCATTTTCAACACATATCAGATACTGAAGAATTAGTTAAATACCTAGAAATTATAAAACATTATGCCAAAAGCATTGGAAATGGGAAATTTTAATCTCAAGAAAAGATGATATGTAACTGTCTTTAAGTTAGAAGTTACACCCACCACAGGGAGATTCTTTAGTATGTCTGTTTCCTTGCTGCACAGCGGTTTGAAAATTGTATACAGAGTGGGCTAATCGTGGCTCTTGAGCTTTATTTGTTTCTTCAAAGATCATCCTTTACCATTATCTGCTATGTAATAAACTAGTTATCACTACCTGACCTAATTTAACTTTCTGTTTATCATTTGTCTGTTTCTTCCCAATAATTCATAAAGCAAATGATGAAAGAAATGTTGTGACATATTTAATCTGCTTTTATTATTTTTAATTATGAACTTTTGTGTTTGGGCATGTGCACATGAGCACAGGTGGTCAAAGAGGCCAGAAGAGAGCATCAGAAGGGAGTTACGGGTGGCCATGTGATTCCCCCAACAATGCTCGAAACCAAAATTTCAAGCTCTCAAAGAACATTACATACTCATACGCTATGAGTCAGCTCTGCAGCCCTTAAACAGTTAATTCTAAATGAGCTTTATATTATTTTCCCTAGGATAGGAACACAAAGCCACTAAAGCAACGTTTACAAGAAGTGAATAAGCACAAATTTATTTCACTATATCGTCTATTTTTTTCAGTGTAGAATAATTGAGAGAACTGAAGGTGAATCATGCTTTATCTCCGATAGTTGTGCTGAAATTACATTTAATATTAACTAATTTGTACATAGTTGTAGCATTGCTGCACACACTGTGTGATATAATGATATCTAATGATGGGTTCTAAAGGTGGAACAAAAAGAAAGAAAGAAAAGTAAATGTTTTTCTGTGGTGACCCAAAGTTTATAAAATAAAACTTTGGAGGAAAATAGATTCAAATCCAGTGGGGAATACTGATACTGACTTGGCAAGGAGGTGTCAAGACTGTCTCTCAGTTGATGATTGGTTCATGCAATACAAGCTTGCTTGAAGTTGAAAGGTCAGCTAATTTGAAATATTTAAGAAACAAGTAACCAACCAAACAAAAACACTTGCAAAACCCTAGTAAGACAAGACAAATGTGGGGCAAAAAATTTAGGATTCATGCTGAGGGCCACGAGGGAGAAACAGCAAACAGCATTAGAACTCATGGAATGTGGCCCGCCTGTTAGCACAGCCATGATGGGTGTGTCTCCGACAGGCATGGCCCCGTGGATTATGTGTCCTGAGGACATCGCACTGTTGTGGAGTTCTGCCCTGCTTGCTGCTTTTACAACTCTCTTAATCTAAGAACTCCATGACAACTCTAAGAGAACTCCCAGTCCCTCGGTGGGCATTGTCACTGGCTCTTACAATAAGACTGATTGATCTCTTCAGTCTTTACTGGAGCAGATTAATGATTCAATCACCACCGCAGGAAAGAACTTAGAGATGTAGACTGTCAGTAACAACTATCACCCTTAGTAAGTATTTGAAAAAATGAAATTATTAGCGAAGCTGGGTTGAAATATTTTTTGATGGTGGCTCTGATGTAGAAAATCTTAGGGAGCTTTCTGAAGTTCAGAGAGGCACACTCTTAATAGTTAAGCCAGGGACTTTTTAGGCCAGGGAACCAGAACAGTGCCATCACTGGCTGATATGACTCTCACTGAGGCTGGACTGGGTGGTGGTTGGTGGACCCATATGCAATCTGATGATTTAAAGTTGATATCATGTGTTGCTTTTAATATAAAAGTTTAGATTTGTGATTCTTTGAAGATCCTTATAAGGTCACATTTTAAGATAAGTAATAAAATAACTGATCCCTTCTCTGCAACCACAGATCGCTGTCTGACAGTAAGAGAGCCTGACTGAAGAATCTACCTTGCTTCCTCAGACTTTGTTAACCGTAACACATTGCTTAGTTTCGAAGGTACCTTGATTGTTGGGAATAGTTTATTTTCTTTACCTGCATTATGTAATGTTTTCTCATGTAAAGATATCAGGGAAAATGCTGTTTTTTACTAGTCATTCACTAGAAGAAAATTAGGATATAATTACATTGTAATTTTATAGTGCTTGAAAGGTTTTATTGGGGTATATAAGCTATAGAAGATAAAATAGAGTTTTTGGAACTTTGTGTCATCCATCTAACAGGTATGTGTGTATAAGGGTATACATGTATATATGTACATACGTGCATATGTGTACATGTGAATATGTGTATATGTGTAAAATGCTTGGAGCCTGCTAACAAACAGCTCCAACTATTCAGTGTGTGAATGTGTATATGTCTGTTGGTATGCATGTATGTATGTATGTATTTGTATGAGTAAAGTTGTTGGAGCCTGCTTTAACTTCATCCACTCTGTGTGTGTGTGTGTGTGTGTGTGTGACTTGCTATCAGCACAACCCATCTAGTGCTGACCCCTGTTAGTTGATCTCAGCACTGACCCTGATCACCGACGGTCCACCTTGATGCTTACCTTGGTTTCCTCTGTGGTGTCAAAGCTGGTCTTTGACATCTTTGACAGAATCGTTTATCATATATTACTGGCATCTTTCATTAATGGAGAAACTCTCCGATTCCTTATTTATATGGCCCAGTGCAGGCAGGATTCTCTCTTTTATAAACCTGGCCACTTTCCATTCACAATAAACACAATCACATAGCATTTGTCCTAAATGTTTGGTTCATTTCACCTGTATAATGTCTTCTAAATCATTCATAGTGAAAAAATAGCAGAATGTGATTCGTTGCTAGACTTGAGTACCATTTCCTTGTTTGCACGTGGCGTGTCTTTCTTACTCACTGCTCAGATGACGGACACATGTCCTGTCTTGTCTGCTAACTTGAAGAGTATTGCAAGGAGAAAGGAGTGTATACATCTCCCAGAGTTGGAGTTTTTCTGGAAGTTCACATAGCCATCTGAGCAGACATGAGGTGGCACCTTTGCTTCACATCTTGAGAACTTGTGTTGGTCTACACCTCTCTATGTAGCTGCCAGTCATTTAGTTAACTTCCTTAGATACTTTCTATTGCTTTTTTTTTCCTAGTTTTTATGAAGTGGGTTGTTCTGTTGTTTTGTTACTTAGTTGCCAACATTTCTTATATATTTTGTGACTTACTCTCTTCTCATACAATGATGAATATGCACTTCTCTCTAATTCTGTAGATTATTCTCTGTTTTGTTGTGTCTTGTGCCCTGTAGAAACTTGCAGAATGATATAACTACTTATCTCCTTTTCTGTGGCCATGGTTCTGCAGTAGTGACTGTGTAAGTTCTGCTGAGGCCAAAAGCATTCAGCTTGCTCCTGAGCCTCTTCTGTTGATTCTGACAATGCCAAGTCTACACAGGCCTTTAATTTGCTCTGAGTTAGATTTATATATAGCACATATTTGGAATTGAGTTTTTCCTATTTCACGTTGGCCATCCAGATTCTCTGTCACCATTATGAATGAAGCTCCTTTACCAACTGACTACTTTCCCCCTTTAATGTTCTTTCTGAACTGGATCATCTTTAAAAGTAGAAATCCTTCATTAGACCTTGGGCAGTAAACCGTACTTAGCAGGGTACCTTCATGGCTATGACGGAGGACTTTCTAACCTTGCTATTTGTCTTCATTTTAGTTTTGTTCCAAGTATCTTAAATTGGCCCACATTCTTATTTTTGAACAGCTGAAACTTTATTCCATATTCTCCACTTAAAACACAATTATAAATGTATCCCTTGTATTATTGTTCAATTTGTTACATTTCAGTGGCAATAGCTTTTTATGCTATAGGTAGTTAATGGGTCTCTTGATCTGTGTCTAGAATACACGATATATTGGTAGCACATTCCAACCTCTAAATGCCTTTCATGTCAGTACTGGAGATAGCATCAGGCATTTGAAAGCTGGGGCCTATTTATAAAGATATCATCAAAACCTGCCTGATGTAGCAGACTTATGAATCAATTATCTGAACTACACTGGGTGATGTATCTATTTTAGATTTTAGACTCATATATTTGAAGCCAAGCTACAAACAGATAACCATTCAACAGCCTATCATGATTTTATCTTCATCCTTATATCTATCAAATGTAGAAGCAACAACAAATCTTACTGATTTTTACTTATAAACGTTAAAAAAATCACATACATACAAATTCTCTCTGATCTTTCTCCTCCTTCTGTACAAGCATGCATATGTGTGCACAGATAAACAAACACAAATACCATACACACACACACATACATACACACACACCGCAGGCAAACACCATAAACACACAAATACCGCAAACACACACAAACACCACACACACACATACATGCACACATGCATGCACTCGTTCACAGAGGGTTATTAACTTAATCACTAGTTAACAAAATCTACATGGTAAGATAAAACAAATGAAAATAAAATCCACAACACAACGGATCTTTTCTGTGTATAAAAGAGGTAGTGGTTAGATTAGGAAAAGTGACATGTGATCATGGCAAAAACTTGGGAAGGGTTCAAATAAAATTTGCCTGAAACATAAATGAGTCTTTCCACCATCAAAAAATGAATACAGTAGTAAACATGTGTTAGGGGGAAAGTACAGGCTCACTATCAGTTATTGTATGCAAGTAGGTCTTTGGGAACATAAATACAGGTCGATATACAAGATAACATAGATATACAAGATAACATTGCAGCACCCAAGTCACAAATCTGAAGATTATAGTTGAGAGAGACTGGTTACAAAGAAAAAGATTCAGGAATGGGTTAACTAGAGCACATTCCCAGAACAGGAAGTGTTACCTACGCTTCTTCCTTCAAGCACTCTGTTGAACTACTCAACCACAGAAGAGTTGATATAAAATGTGAGAAGGAGCCTGCACCCATCCTCCTGGATGCACCATCCTCGTGGATTTTATAATCAAGTGAACACTTGATACAGATGAAGGTGGTATTGCCTGCTGAGGTCCCCTACTTAGGCCAGAACCTCACAGAGAGTGTCTCTGAGTCTATGGCTTCTGGAGTAGAAAGGAAGAAATGCAGACTATTTTGTAAGGTCATTGAAACTTTAAAACACAGGACCTAGATGTCAAATATGGGCCAGTAGGGCAGACCACAGTTACAGTCTAGACCTGCTCCTGCTCACTTTCTGCATCCTGTCTGCTGCTTGATGATCACAGACATCTCAAGCGCCAATCAGACTGGATGATGCACATCTCCTCTCCATTTCTTATATGCCACGATGGTCACTGAATCTATAATCCTAGGCCAAGTTGGATTCTACCCCTAACATTTGTCTCTCAAGCATTTTGTCATAGAAAATGTTCACATGAATGTGGAAGAAAGTTCAGTGTCATGTGATTCTGAACTGGCCAGTTTTTTGACCGAGCTTCAGAGCACACTCCAAAGCCAAGTGTCCTTGGAGAGAGGATCCTCACATGGGATTCTGCACAGATGATCATAATGTGCTTGCATGGGCACTATGACAATCACGGCTGTCAAACTGCTTGGACTGGAAATCAACAGAGATATGCCTCTGGATTTTGAGGGTACTTCTAGAAAAGATTAATGGAAGCAAAGTCCTTTGGCTAGAGTGAGTGACATCTTCTGGTGGTGACTCAGATAGAAGGATTTCAAGAAATTAAATACATAAAGCAATCCCTGCTTTTCTGTTTTCATTCTGGTGAGTGCATGGTTCTGCTTCTGCCTCTGCCATTGTTTTACAAGGTCAAGAGTGGCCACTTTGAATTTAGACAAGTAGCTCCCCAGGAATACTCTGGGCCTTTAGCTCTTCGGTGATCTGAACAGCTATGAGGTTCTGCCTCTCTGCTGTGCCGCAGAGAGATTGCTGAACTACCCAGACCCTGTTATGGAAGCCCAGTTAATAAAACCTCTGTTGTGATGTTTATCCTGTCTGTCAAAGCTCTGTTCTTCTGGAGAACCCTGATTACTAGTTATTTTTGCTCCTGTTGTTGTTGCTGTTACAATGACCAAACCAAAATCAGATGATATGACAGGGGTTTATTTTGAGTCACAGTTTATGACTCAGCCCATCAAAACAGGAAAGCCACAGCGGCAGAAACAGCCTATTGCAAGAAAGCAGATGGGAGCTTCTTTGCTGAAGTCTTGGTGAGTCTGGAAATCAATAGTTAAGAATGCTGTGACTCAGCTGGCCTTTCTCTTCTTTCTTCTGTTATTCAGTCTGGATCTCTAGCCAAAGAAATGCTGCCACCCATATTCAGGCTGGGTCTGTTTTTTTTCCCAGCCAAACTTACCTAAAAGCATACTCAAATGACCACAAGTATGTTACCTGAGAGGTTTCTACTAAAGAAGGCAATGGAATTAATGCCAGCTGACCCTGAACTATTTCTAAGACTGTATGTATTGTTCAAGGGACTCAAAAGAAATCCTGTTCACTGGGCTGGAGAGATGACAGCACACTTGAAGAGCGGACTGTAACCCCAGCGCGGGGTTTCTGGCGCCCTCTTCTGGCCTCCCCATGCATTTTCACTCATGCATACACTCATGTTAAAAAAAAAGTCTCCATAAACAAATTCTGTTCAAGAATTGGAGAGTACTAACATTTCTATATTTGTTTTATGAATTAAACAAAATTAGTGAACCTTTAAGTAGTTTCTTTTAGTATCATATCACAATGCGTGATGTTCTCAATATTTAATATTGCCAAATGAATGAACTGAAAAATAATGACAGTGTCAAATTAATTCAAAATGCATGGAGGGGGATACCAAGAAAGGGATGGGTCAAAATGACTCTTTTCCATGGGGCAAATGAGGAATGCCACTTTGGGCACACCGCTGGCTTTGTCACATTGGTGACTCTATGCTCCCTTCCTAGGAGTCTTGCAAGTATAATTTTTAGGAGTTCTTATTGAAAGGTCCGACATTTATATACAAAAATTAAAGCTATTAGACTCTAAGGTCAAGTGCTTTTCTAGAACTATTCATAGGATAAAAAAAAAACATAAAAGCAATGGAATAAGTGGTATTGTTGTCAAAGAAGACAGTCGGGATGGATCAGCCAAGCACTCAGCTGCTGCCTTGCAATGACAGTAGTTCCATTAGGACTACACATTTCTTTAACAACTAAGGACTTGAAATTGAAGAGTAGAATGGATACCCCACCAACCCACTTAGTGTATAGATCCACTGAGGTTTGATTACAATCTTATACACTACGTTATAATGCAAAAGCATTTCTGTGTTGGTTTTTGCGTGCACGTGTTTTAGTTTATGGTTTCAGACATACCAAGATATAGCAGTTTTACTAAACCCTGAGAATAGTGCATCTGCAGATAGGCCACCAGCTGTACAAAGAAGAATATGCAATGAGTAGGAGAAGCAACTGAACATCTTAGGTACATAAGACTCCTGGGGGGAAGAGCTTGAACTGCTCATTTAATTTCTCTGAGATGAGGTCATAGTGGGTATTGTGGGTGTGTTGGGAACTGTGGGTGTGTTGGGAAATGTGTTGGGAACAGCATTGGGAACTGTGCTCTCTACACTACTTGAAAATTATTATCACAGGTCTCAAGAAATTCCCTATTGGTGAAAACACATACAACTTACTATGGATTGCCTTTTAAGCTGTTGCTGTGGTAGGTGGGGTTCTTGAGGTCCACTGCTCTATCAAATTATTGTATGGTAACATTTCTGGGGAGACAAGAGCAAATATCTACTACTCTAGGTAGGGAACCAATGCTAAACCAACGGACTGACCCACCAGAGCCTATCTCCGTGAACCAGTGAGTTTATTGGGGTTACTTACAGGAGTGTAGGTAAGCAGTCACCAAAGGATGCACAACTCAAATACAGCTGTATCACTCAATGCCCACCTGAGCACAGCTTTGGGAGGGAGATGGCTTACACACACACAGAGAAAGTTTCAGAGACTTCCTGGGCCTTTTGAACAAGTTTCCCTCCAGAATATTGCAACACTGCTCACAAAACGTTACTTTCCAAACAGTTGTCAGTTTGAAGACTGCAGTTGCTGAAAATCAAGTTGTGGTTTAAATGATAGTTGTCAACCAATCAGCAAAGGAAATTATATCACATGTCCCAGACACAGATAGCTTGAAATCCACCTTCTTTGCTGGACTTTCAAAGTAGCAAATATCACAGAATTCCTTTTTATTCCCTTTTATTTATAGAAGTCTGCAAACTTCTATAAATCTGATCTAAACATTTTCATCTCAGAAGATATTAATTTGAGTCTGTTTCTATCATCCTCTCCTTAGTGTAACTTTTAGGTCCACTTATTTTCTTTCTGATTAGGTAGTTTCTCTCTCCGTTATCATTAGGGAGTCACTGTCCTGAGCAAACTCCCTAGGCAGAGTGTGGGGACACATTAGCAATGTTCTTCACAGCCTAGCATGATAAAAGTGGCAGAATTTGGGAATATAAAGAAATCCTATCATTTTGTTTGGTTTCCCTTTTTCATATTTTTTTCTCTATTTTTGTTTCCTTTTTGGGAAAAATAAAAAAATCTTGTTTTTTTCCTCTATTTTCTGCACTCGTAACATTTTCAAAAAGTTTAACCTTACCATCAATCTTCCTAGTATATCTTTCCTTATTCTTACATGGCTCTAAATGCATTCTTTATTATCTGGTGTGTGTGTGTGTGTGTGTGTGTGTGTGTGTGTGGTGTGTGTGTGAAGCAATAGGACTTCACCTCTTCACAAAATTCCACTAGCAGAGGCCAACGCACAGTCCACAGACAGAGATACAGTTCACATACACACACAGAATCCACACAAATACAAACATACACACACAGTTCACACACAGAGATACAGTTCACATACACACACAGTTCACACACACAGTTCATACCCGCATAGTTCACTAACACACACAGTTCATACCCGCATAGTTCACTAACACACACAATTCACACACACACAGGGCACACACACAGTGCACACACAGAGTTCACACACATCACATACAATTCACACACACACACACACATACACACACACACACACAGACACTCACACTACTCTTTCTCTTCTGTTTCTTTTCTCCTGGTCCTTTTTTTCTTCCTCCAGCCCAAGCGATGGGAGAATTGGCTCAATGATTAGAAGCATTGGTTGATTTTCTAGAGGACCCAGGTCCAAATCCCAGCACCTGTATAATAGCTCACATTCGTGAATACTATTACAGGAACCAGTCGTACACATGCTACACATACATACATACATTCACAACATTCAAACATTTAAAATAAATCTAAATGGAAAAATGAAAACTTTAAACGGCCCAAGGTATGAAACAGGAGAAAAAGCCTGACATGAATTTCTAGTATCTATAAAACTGTCCTCCAGGACGTTGTGACGATAATGAGACCTCTTTAGAAACCCAGCATCTTCGTGCTTCCAAACATCTACTGCCATGGTGACATTCATTTTGGATGCCTATTTAGTAGAATAATTGGGACATATCTGCTTCTCGGTAAAGTTCTGCAAACACCGGTGCCAACATGAAAACATATTTCCCCATGTAGGAAATAATAAATATGATAGAAAATACAAAGCAGGAGGGTTCTCTCCAGCAAACAAAAACTAGTCAGGAAACACTTCTTGTTCCTCAAAGAACTGCTTTTTTTTAATGGTGTCTTTTTGAAGGTGCTATTAAAACCTTCCACTAGGGGGAGATGTTTTGTCAGTAACTTTTTGTAAGGTGATTCAGAAGGAAGGAATCCAGGAACAACAAATTGTACCATTTATTCCACACCAAAGGAGAACAAAGACATCTGAGCTAGTAGAAGAAAGCTCTCGATTATTAATTAATCTTGTCTGTGTACGTGAAGATAGTTCATATGGTTCTATTACTCAAGAAGCTGTTTTCACCATATTCAAAATAGTTTTAAAATCCTTAATATTCATAATATACGGAGGAAAAATAAGCTGGAACGGTAGCTCTCAGCTTTCCTGGCTGTAAGTTCTGCAGGTGGATCAAATTCCTCCATGGCCACAACGATGCTTACATCTTGCTTTAGGTACCATGGGGAGCACTCAACTCTCCCTTTTTAATATAACTCCATAATGGCCAAAATTCAGTTGTTAAATAATTTCTTTTTTATGGAAAAGCTTTACAATTAACAAGCCGGGTACTGATTCAAATCAGTATCAATTTCTTGCGGTTATTACAGCTTCCATAAAAATCCGCACTCTATTAACGCAGATTAGGCTGCACTTTAAGGTACAGCATCATTAAGTCTGGTTTCACAGACACAAGAAGCTGGGCTGTGATGCTGTGCGATCTCCGCGCTGCTAATGAATAGCATAGCCCTCAGATAGAGAGCAGAGGCGCAGGGTGCTGTGCGCGTGTCTGAGCTTGAGGTCTTCCTGGCTGGGCAGACACAGTTGGTACTGGATTCCACTCATGGATTTTAGAGTTGTTTGCTTTTCATTTAGAGGTCCACATACAAAAAGTAGCACCTCGGAGCACATACAACTTTCCAGAAGGAGACATACCTGTTTAGCTGTGCTTGTCAATGCCTTAAAGATGACCGTGTATATGTGTAGTTTCATGTGAGCGCTGTACCTTCGTGTGCACCACCATGAATATCTTCATATGTGTTCTGTATGCTTTTATGTGTGTCCTGTATATCTTCACAGGTGCTCTACATACTTTCATATTGTTTTGTTCAGATTTTCACGTTATTGTCATACATATCTTTATATACGTTTGGTACATCTTCATGTGTGGTGTATGTTTTTATATGTACATTTCATATATGTTCATGTGTGTTGTATATATTTAGATGTTTGTTACACAGTTTGGTCTGTTAATTATTTTCATATGTATCATGTGTACTTTCATTTGATTGTCCTGTATACCTTCATGTTTGCTCTGTATATTTTCACATTCATTATGTACATTTTAATAGGTGCATATTTTTATATGCACTTGTATATTTAACATGATCATCACACATCTTTATTTTACACATATCTTTTTATGTGTTTTGCATATTTTCTCATGATTGCATACATTTTAATATTGTTCTAGGCATATTTCATATGTGCCACAAGTATTTCACATGACTGTCACGCACATATTTACATGTGTTATATATTTTAACATGAATTGTGTATATTTCACATGATCATCATGTATATCTTCAAATGTGTGATATGTGTATCTTCATACTTGTTATCACATTTTCATATGTATACTGTGCATATTATTTTCACACACCACACAGTAACACACACCACATATACACACATATGTATATGAAATGAAGATAATCCCAGAAGAAAGTCCAAGATACAATTATGAAATTTCCAAAATATTGTTACTATGGTTGAATTTAGACAAATATTGTCTATATAAACTATTGTTTTAACTATGAAAAATATGTTTTTCAAGAGAAGAGATTAGGAAGTAAATTCCTTTTGTGTGGTTAATTTATCTATCTGTTTGTAGCTTTTAAGTTGTTCACTTCTAATGGGGAAACAGCAGTGAGTAGCCAGTCAGCACTCCTCTCTACTATAAAATATAAATAAAATACATAAAATATACATGAAATATAGACGAAAATCTGTTGACGGAAGTGAAGATCTGCTGTGGGAAAAACCACCAGGGAAAATTCTGGAGGGAGAAAAACTCTTAGATCAAAGATGGCTCCTGCCTCTCTTAGGAGCTGAGGGCATTCCAGAACCTTAGTATATGAAGCCAGATGGAAATCCACTGGGATGCCCAGGAGAGAGCTAATGAGAAGGATGGAGATAACTGAAGAGTTTTTGCTTTAGAGACTTACACACATAGTTGCATTCAATTTAGCATAATTTCTGTATTAAGATCATCAGCCATACTCTCTGAGAATTGAAATGAAGGCTATACTTTCCTGCGATACAGAAACACAGTGAACAGATAGCAGGGGCACCTACAGTATTTCATAGATCAGTGTCTGCAATTTAGTGTGAATTCTAAACGTAAGGCAAAGGACCCATTGTAAGGACAAAATCCAAACAGAAAATGGAAATGTTTTGCCACACCTTGGTATTGGCTTTAGGTGACAGTGTGATTTAAGTAAAAATGGAAAGGAATCATGAAAGGGAGTTTCACCAGGTAGTAATGTATTTTAAATATTCAAATGGAAATTATAGAAACTATGAAAGGGTTTAGTCTCGTGTAACAGTTGCTGAACTAGGCAACACCAAAAAAAATCTTTTAGAGAAGATATTAACCACAGGATGGAAGCCTAATGTTGTTGATCTATAAAGAGCTGGAAGACACGGCAAGTGTTGGAGAAGGATCAGTATTCGAACAAAACTGGGATGGGACACCAATGCATGAATGAGCTGGGATATGACACTGCTGCATGAGTTTGTGTTTGAATATTTGTGGCAATTTAAAAAGATCACAAGTGGAGTCGATAACTATTTAAGAGCTGAGGAAAACATCTTGTATGTTATAAGTAAATAAATAATATGTGTATATACAATAGCCTATCTTATCTTATCATAAAGCTATACTGGTGTACCTACACCATTGCATCAAGAGCAACAGAAACACGCACAAAGAGGTAGTATGAAGTCATGGCTGCCTAAAACTGTGCTAGTGTGATAAGTCTGTATCCATGCTCCATTACTGTCTCAAAACACTGTGTTAAAAAGTACCTGCTTTGGATTTCATGTCATCATAATTTACAGATGAGGAATTTCATCAGTAAATTGCCTGTCAAACTACAAACTGGTTTCTGGTGGTTCTTTGCATTTTTCAGAGAGAGAGAGAGAGAGAGAGAGAGAGAGAGAGAGAGAGAGAGAGAGAGACAGAGACAGAGACAGAGAGAGACAGAGAAAGAAGCACACAATACATACATACATATGTAAACATATGTGGATATATGTGGGTGTAAGTTTTAATGCATATATGTATGTATCTAGGAATAGCATAGGTATACCAGTATTTGTATGTGTGCACACTTACATTTATACATGGATGTGTCTATGCAATATGTATATGTGTATGCAAGTGTGCATGTGAGTATGTAGATGTGGAAACTTCCTTTTAAAATGTAGTTTAGGAATTTTATGAGCATAGTTCCTAATAGTGATGCTCCTAATATTCAAATACTATGTAGTTCAGACTGGCCTTGAACTCACGATCCTCTCGCCTCAGCCCCCAGTAGCTGAGAGTGAAGGCATGAGCTGCCAGGCCCGGCTTCCTCTTTTTCCTTTCACGGTCCATATACCCTGTAGCTACACCATCTTCCAAACAGCCCTTCGCCTTGAGAACTTCATAGATACACACAATGAAGACGACCATACGACCTCTTGTTTCCCTCCTACAGCTTCTCTCATAACCCTGTGCTAACTTTAGAAATTCTTCTCAGAAGCTTATTTCTCTGATATCCAGGCCAGAACTCCCCAGTACAGTGTGGAGCTTGGTGAGCACGTCCTTCGTCTAGGTCAGAATTTTGGATTGTCTTTGTATAGATATCATCTTGTGGCCACATCTGTAATAGTGCATGGGCGTGGCAGTTATGTCATGTCCAGGAGACAGCACTGGGTGAGCACTCCTTACCATCCTCACAGTTGATTTCTGTCTCCTCCTCCTCCTCCTCCTCCTCTTCTCACATTCCCAGAGCTTTGAGTGGGAACAGCATAGATAAAGATGTCCAATTTATGAGTTGAGAACTCGTTTTCTTATTCTCAGCATTTTGAATAGATAACACTTTCCTTTTTCTAATCTTAGTATCCCATATATTCTTCTACCTAAATGCTGGAATTCACAATGACTGGAGGACCATCAATATTTCTGACATTGTTTAAGTATCATCTTTAGATTTTGCTGTTCACAACTGCTATATTTCTGTTTCAATTTCACTGATTTTTTTGTTCTAATTATTAATTTTTTCCATTCTGCTTATTTTAGATTTGTTTCTTTTTTCTCTCTTTTCTAAATTTTTGCACTGAAAACACAGACTTTAATTTTAGGCCTTTCTCCTTTTCAAGTATACACATTAGATATGTATTCAATGTAATGGTATAAATGGTATTTGAAGCTCTAAATGCCACTTTAAGCTCTGCTTCCTAAGCTCATGGTTGTCACGGTGATGATCTGTGCCACCCTTCAAGCAGAAATTCCGTTGGGACTGTAAATCTGCTGGCTTTCTTTATGATGATGGACTCTACAGAATTCGGTTTCTGCTTAGTTCTCAGGTCTTCATTTCTAAACTACATCATTGTGGACTATCATGATCTGGGCTTGACTCAAGTCTTCAAAGGCACCTGAATATTTCATCAGACATAGACTAGATGTTTTTATCAAAGGACACAAATTAGACAAAATTAGCTTTTGAAACTCAGGGTCACTTGGTATCTAAAATTAGTACTATGCTATCAAGTTATACAAGCATCCTGGCCATTAAGTCAACCCAGCATTCACAGTCAGACTAGCCTAAGAAGAGCCTAGGCAAGGCCCCACCCAGTTATGGCCAGTCCCTGTTGATCCTTTACCGAGGCTTTCCCAGTAGACCTAGACTTCAGGCTCACACATACATGAGGCCTGTATGTAGTCTTTAAGAGAAATCCTTCCTATGTTTTCCACATGGTGACCCATGTAGAAGTTTTGATGTGCTGAATGGTGAGTATCTTTCTTTCTTATAGACAGTCTATATATGTCAAGTAAACAGATAGAAGTATATGAGCACAAAGATGGCGAACTTTGGTCTTCCTTCTTCTTGAGATTCCTGTGGTCTGTGAGTTGTACCTTGTTTATTCTGAGCCTTTGGTCTAATATTCACTTATCAGTGAGTACATACCATGTATGTTCTTCAGTGACTGGGTTATATCACTCAGGATGACACTTTCTAGCTCTATCTATTTGCCTAAGAATTTCATGAATTCATCATTTTTAATAGCTGAGTAGTACTTCATTGTGTAAATATACCACATTTTCTGTATTCATTCCTCTGCTGAAGGACATCTGGGTTCTTTCCAGCTTCTGGATATAATAAATAAGGCAGCTATGAACATAGTGGAGCATCTGTCCTTATTACATGTTGGAGGATCTTCTTAGTATATGTCCAGAAGTAGTATGGCTGTGTCCTCAGGTAATACTATGCCCAATTTTCTGAGGAGCTACCAAACTGATTTCCAGATTGAGTCATTTTATGTACCAAAATGAAAGTGTTTTTAGTTTGGTGCTATTAATGAGATTGCTAATCCGCTGGGAGAGAGGTCACAGTAGAGCAGGGCCTAAGTAAAAGGAGGCTGCTAAATCGAACCAATACATTTCATGTTTTCTTAATTAAAAATCAATACAAGTACTTACATGTGGCAAGTAGCCATGAAATTTGTCCACTTACCTAGAGGTGCCCATCTCTTATTAGTTCTGTACCTCAAGTGTGTAGCATCTCCACTCAATCCTGAGATTCTATTCTTTTCTGTAATGGATTATACTGCTATTCTAACAATACTAAGATCATGTTACCCACAGAATGCTCTAACATTATCTGGTATCAGTTTCATGACATATTGAGCAACCTTCTGTAATATAAAAGATATTCCATCATCTGTTGAGGGAAAGAGGATTTGAATTTTCCACCTGTAAGTTATTGGAAACATTTACATATCAGAGTATGACTTTTCAGCCAGTGGGATCAGTCTTTGGGTTTCTTACTTGCACAAAGTTTAACTGATGTGCAAATACATAGCAGGCAACAATGACTGTGGTAGCTATCGAATGTCCTCCCATGGGTATATATCTCCAGGCTGTATTTTCAGTCTCTCTCACAGCTGTAGCTGTGACCATGAATTCTGAGTTTTTCCTTCATTGTAGTAAACAATTGAATTTTTGCTTCATTCTATGAATTGCCATAATGCTTCTGATCCTGCATTCTTTCTTTTTTCTTAGTGGCTTCCTGGGACCCTTGGAAGTCTTGAACATGAAAAGCAAACAACACGTATAACCATGTTAAATAGATCATAGCCCTAGAGTGTGGCTTAAGAAATAAAAAGCAACTTTTAGTTTTAAGCCACCTGTAAGTTTGCAGTCAGACTTGATGTAGCACATGAAGAGCTAAGCCTGCTATCATGGTGTCAAAAAACAGGAACCTTGTGGATCTACTGTAGCACCAGAGCTCAGGGTGAAATCAATGTCAAATGTGAGCAAATCTTATTAAAAATGTTTTATGTTATTTCCTAAAAAGTAAATATCTTACAATTCCATTTACTCTCTGATCACATTAAAATGTGAAAAATTACTCACCTTTCTTAAAAAAACAGCGGCCGCTGAATTTAAGAATGTAGAAAACAGAATCCTTTCTAGAATCTTGGACTTAATGGGGCTATAGCACATTTCAATATTTCTAATTATACCAACAGAGTAGGTAATGATAACATCTGGGTTGTGTGTGTGTGTATGTGTGTTAAAACCTATTGATGCTGCTGACCTGAGTATCCCTTATCTGCAGTAGACAACAAACAGTGATAAACCAAGTTAAAAGGGAAGAAAATGAGGAAGACGTCACTACTACCAAAGTGCTCATTCCAGAATTCCAGTATTAATTATCTGCTAGAAATATTTTCTGAGACTTCCTTATTCAATAAATATTAGTTTGATCAATACTATTCTTTCAAAGTGTTCAAAAATAATTGAATTGTAGATAAAAGGTATCTCCTATCTCTCAAAATATTTATTGGCAAGGATTTAGTCTCCTTAATTGAACTCACATTTTTATCACCATAAAGGAAAAGTATAACATGTTTCCACCCATGAGAAAATTTTAGTTTAATACTTTTTTGTTTTGTTATACATGAAAGGGGAAATATAAAATTAATAAAAATAGGGGAATTGGTAGTTCTCAGATAATCTAGTTAGCTTTAAAAGTGTATGTGTCCCAGCTTAGAGTTACCAGGGCAGAAATGTCTAGATCAGACTGTACTGTGAGCATGAATGTAAGGAATTGTTCTGTTTGTAATTGATGCAGGATATTCCCGTCCATTGTAGGTAGTACCACCATCTTGGTTTGTGGTCCTGGGCTGCATGTGAAAGCCATCTTTTTCCCCTTGAGAGTTGGCTCCGTACAAAAGAGCACTTGCTGCTTTTGCAGAAGACCCAGGTTTCTGTTCCTAGCACCTGAATTCATTCTTAACTACAGCTCTAGGGTATCTGGTGCTCTCTTTTGGCTTTTGCAGAAACTGCAATCAAATGGCAAATACACATGCAGGCAAAATATACAGTAAAAACTAATAATAATTCTCAACCAACAGAAAGAACCCTAGCTTGGTTTAAGCCTGGTCATGAGTGAGCAGGTCGCTTCTCTCCATGGTGTTCTCGCCAATGTCCCTCTTGAGGTCCTGTTCTCATTTCCTCATGGGGGTGGGGGGGCTGAGACCTAAAAACTTAAACAAACCCATTTCTTTTCCAGTTGCTTTTGGTAAAAGTGTTTTATCACAGCAACAAAATGAAAGGGAAAGGCAAGCCACGCCTACAGTAAGAACCAGGGTCCACCTGGGGGCCAGCTCTTAGAAATCTAGCCTGAAAAATAGATCATCCAAAAAGCCCCCAAATCTGGCTGTAAATCAAATAAAACTACAGAAGAGATTTTGGAAATACAGCAACAAACATTTCATAGATATAAAATCTTAGTTACAAGCAGAGGATCACATCTGTAATCACCACTGTCTGCAGTTTGTGAGATAGAAACAGTCAACAGATGTGTCCATACAAAACAAACTCTTTGAGAGCTGATCCCCATAATCAGCTTAGATGTAAATTAGGCATGAACAGCAAATGCTGCTTAACTTGTTCTTGTGATGCCGGTCAGAGCCCCAAATTAGATCCAGGCTGGGCCAGTGGTGCCTGCTCTTTTTTCTGTGCAATTATGATGTTGGTTTTCTCCGTTTTGTATTCTATTTTGGCTAAAGAGAATTTTCTGTACAGAACTTGTGTCCTTTTTATTGCTTATACTTTTGTTCTCCGCAGCATTCTATCTGTCACAGTTCCGCCTTATCTTTTGACCTTTTAGGTGGGTCAGTAGTTGGGGGCAAGAAGAACCAACCAGCATTTGACACAGGGGAATTTTGCAAATAGTGATGGACATGAGAGAGACTCCAGTGGGTGTGGGGGTGGGGAAGCCAATTCAGTTTTGCAACAGCTGAGGTGGGAAGAAGCTGATATCTGATGAAAATTGACTTTCTATGGCTAATGAAGGCTGGTGCATTTTTGTTTGTTTGTTTACATTATCAGCAATCATGAGTTATTAGCTATAACTGTCACCTTACATGTTCTTTCTCTTTTGGGTTGTGAGCTGAGCTCTTAATGGCTGAGGTATCTCTCCAGGAGAAGCTAGATATCCAAGAGACCCAAGATAGGACCAAACATGTCTGGCCAAAATGAATGAATGAATGAATGAATGTCAATGACATGAATCCTATTGATATATGGCTACACTCATTAGTTTGCTCCTAGCCCAATTGTCAACAAAGGGGCTTCATCCAGCAACTGATGGGAACAGATGCAGGGATCCACAACCAAAACTTGGGTAGAGCTCTGAAACTGCACAGAAGGGGAAGAATTGGAGGAGTCAGCGGGGTGGGTTGAGGACACCAGGGGATCACAGCCCACAGAATTGACTAAGCAGGGCTCACAGACATTGAATCAACAATCAGGGAGCTGGCATGGGTTTGGCTTAGGTACTCTGCAGAAGTGTTATGGTTGTTTAACTTGGGGTTTTCTGGTACTCTTAGCAGTGGGAGTGGGGATGTCTCTTGTTTGTTTGCTACCCTTAGAATGATCTTTTTCCTGCTGGGTTGTTTCACTTAGATAAGAGAGTTTGTTTGTATCTTGTTATGCTGTGTAGGGTGGATATCCCTGGGAGGCCTGCTATTTTCTAAAGGGAAACAGAGGGAAAGTGTACCTAGAGGAGATAGGTGGTGGTGTTGAGGAACTGGGAAGAGGAAGGGAAACTGAAATCAGCATGTATTATATGAGAGAAGAATTAAAAGTAAAAGTCCTTTATGTTACATAAGGACAAATAACCTTTCCATTGCTAAGTGTTTTGACTTACTAAGATGTATTTTAAAAGTGTTAAAATTTAAATTCTAATTCAGGCTTATATTTCTGTCTTTATTTAGAGTTGCTGGTAAAGGTGATAGGATAGATTTGGCTTTTATATTGGCATAGAAGTTCTAACTCTGAGAGCTAACATAAAGTCAACTTTGATATATTACATATGATACTCCTTTTAATAACAGAGTATAACTGAAATTATTTGTATTGTTCAAAACTATAGAAAGATGTATATTCTAATTTACTTCCTTTCGAGTCCAAAATCAGCCTGGCATTCAGATTACCTACCTGCATATTCAAATAAATATGAAAACTATATAGATACATTATTTTTTCAATAATTTTTTATTAGATATATTCTTTATTTACATTTCAAATGTTGTCCCCTTTCCTGGCTCTCCTCTCCCCAGAGAATCCCATAAGCCATCTCCCCTTCTCCAGTCAACCCTCCCTTGCTTTCCTTCCTGGTATTCCTCTACACTAAGGAGTCATGTCTTTCCAGGACCAAGGGCCTCTCTTCCTTTTGGTGTATAGCAAGACCATCCTCTGCTGCCTATTTGTCTGGATCCATGGGTCCATATGTACTCTTTGGTTGATGGATTTGTCCCTGGGAGCTCTGGAAGTACTGGGTGACTCATATTCTTGTTACTCCTGTGGTGCTGCAAACTCTTTCAGCTCCTTGGGTCCTTTCTTTAGCTCCCCCATTGGGGACCCTGTGCTCAGTTCAATGGTTGGCTGAGAGTGTCCTCCTCTGTATTTGTCATGCACTAGGAGAGCCTCCCAGGTGAAAGCTATGCATCAAAATATAGTATCCTCTTACAGAAATTTAATATGGCCTTCCTTTATCTTTAAAAATGTGTTTATTTTTTAAATTCAGTTGTATACAAAAGTGTTTGGGGTTTTTAATTCTCAAGACAGACACCAAACCCTCCACCCACAGCCCACACTGCTTCAGTGGTATTTCTAGTAACCAGCCCATTTTCCCCTTACAAGAAGTTAATGGCCCAGAATAGACCATCCTATAGAATTTACCATTACTAACAAACTCTTTAGAGATCTAAAAAAGCTAACAAGCAAGGTTCTTTCAAAGTGAGGTTAATGACAATTCCTATAAGGGCAGAAACTTCCAGCAGACACCACGACAAAGCACCATCAAATGCTGAAAGCTAAAAAATAGATATTATTTTCAATAATATTTCATTTTCTATAGGAAAAATCTTTAAATTACACTAAATAATTCTCTTTCCCCCCAAAGAAATTGTCTGGCTTTTATTATGATGCCTGTAAAAAGTAGGTAACAGTAAGCAGACATAATTAGTAAAAGCACAATGCAATGACTTGATCTACTTGTCTCAGATCCAAACAGACCTGTGCCACACGTGATCACAGGAAGCCGAGTGGTGGAATAACCAAGCCAAAGGGGACACAACCGTGACAACGTCCAGTGATAGCTGACAACCGTGACAACGTCCAGTGATAGCTGACAACCATGACAACGTCCAGTGATGGCTGACAACCGTGACAACATCCAGTGATGGCTGCAGGCTCCAGTTTCTAGCAGTGTACGAAAGCAGTTACAAGCTAGGTAAGGGAGACACCAACACCTCCCTCACCTGCTGTGTGTGGGGGTTTGTGCTCTGTATTGCAACAGTGCAGAGTGAATAAACACGTCACAACATGTGTAGACACTGGAAGTCACGCTTGAGACAAGGCTGTTCCTCAGTGATACCAACAGGCTGAGGAGTACACACTAAAACAGGCACTCAAAGATGAAAATGCAACGTGAAGCTTCAACTCCTTGGAACTCGAAAAAGTCATGAATGCAGAACTAGTTTATCAAAGTCCATGAAATAAAGTTAACTATGAACAGACCCCTTCCTTTTTCCTATCCAAATACTGATTCCATCTTTATACAGTATACCCGATTCATTTTGAATCCTTAACCCCACTAAAACTTCATTTCTGGTGCTGCTAAATATATTCGACTGCAAAAATATTTAGTCTTTGAGAAGTGTAACTGACATGTCAACTAAATTAAAACATTTTTCTGAGAATTTTTATATTTCTGATAGTGACATTTGACACTAATGCACAAAAACAAAAACAAAACAAAAACAAAACCAAATGTGAGTATCTGCAGAAAGGAATTGACAGTAGGTTTTGCCCATGCAGTAGAATACAGCATGTTATACATAATTGGTTAGGCTGCTGGGCAAGTGGAAAGTAGAGCCTGGTTGTGAGTGTAGGCCTCATACAGCTTTTAAAATGGCATTCCTATTACAGTATTTTAGAGACAAGCTTTTTTAAAATGCATGCAGAATTTTTTTTAAATGTTTATTTTATTGCATTGTGTGTTTGTGTATCTCAGAGTAGGTGCCTCTAAGGGGACAGAAGAATATGCCATTCCGCTGAAGTTGCAGTTAAAGTAGTTGTGAGATGACTGACTTTGGTGCTGGGAACTGAACCTAAGCCCCCTGAAAAAATTGTAAAACACTTTACACCACGGAGCCATAGCTCCAGGCCTAGTACGTAGTAGCGTTTTAATGCAACTTTTTCTAAACTAAAGTACATTAAGAGAAAAGTTTAATTAGACACAAGGGTAAAAGAGTATATTCTTGCTCTCCTAATGTCTTTCTAGACATCTGTAAAGCTGCTGGTCAAACTCTATTGAGAAAAAGCAAGAAAAATCAGAGATTCACTTCATTAGCAGGACCCAGTTATGTACCTATCAACCTCATGTGAAAAAGAAGTAAATACAGGAAGAGTGTAAGTCTCACTTTTTTCTAAATAGTGCTTTATATAACACCTTTAACATATCTAGCTACCTTTGGGATCTATAAAAGAAATACCAATTCTCTCTTTATCCCTATATAATAGATAGGATGCTTAAATGTAATGTGACTGTATTTTTAAAAACATTTTGTGTTTTATTGGTGTGTGTTCTTCCCAAAAATCACATCACGATAATCACAAAGCTATAACTAAGAACTGCTAGACACTCCTGGCCCATCAAGTGAGTTGTAATATCTTGTTTCTTTCTTCATGGTCTCTTATGTATTACAGAGATAAAAGATCACAGAGATCACTCTAGGGCCTACCTAGTGTCAAGATTTCTGGGTGTAATTTGGATGTTGTCTTTTCCGTTAAAAATAACAAATTTAATTTTAGAGACACCCAAAGTGCAGTGTCTTTAGTTTGGTGAAGAGCAGACCTGGAGCCAATGACATTGGTGGAAAATGATCTTTATCCTGTAACAAGGATGGAGTGTCTCTGGTCTCTAGATTCTAGGGTACTGTGCAGGAGATCAGAATTTGGGGAAATAGTGGGAGATTCCCTAGGTTCTTGTGTAAAGTAGGTTAATTGGGGTGGGTTAAGGGATATTAGTATTATTCAAGAGATACAACAATGGCCTTATATTTCTGAGATTTTAATAATGTTGCGGGCACTGAATTCTTTTATCAAACATCTTTTGGCATGAAATACCCAGAGCAATCTCAGCTTGTCATACAATATCCTTAGCAGATATTAGAATTTACACAACAGTTAACACAAAAGCCTTGATTAATTTCTTAAATTTGTTACCGAGATTTCATGTCAGTATAGAGTATCTAATAACTAACAGACGATAGTGAGATGGTAGCAGAGAAGCAATATTCATACATCGTATCTGAGAACAAGAATAAAGATTTAGAAAAGCTTGACAGAGTAAATCCGAATCCATTTAAAAGCAAAAGTACTTTTACACCCACAGCCTAACTTCATTACCCAGCAGAGCAAATAGTAGATACTTATTATTATTCTATTAAGGCTACAGAGACTTAGAAATTTTTCTCTTCACTGAAATCAAAACAAACAAACAAACAAACAAAACAAAACAAAACAAACCTGAGTTGAGGGGATGGTATTGTAGGAGTAGGATATTTGATGACACTGTGAACCCTGATATTGCTATTTACTGAGAAACCCTGTTTCTAATTGTGGTATGGGTCAGCCCTTATCAGACACCTTTAATTTCTCTGGCTGGAATACAGACACAACCTTAGTACTCACCTTTAATCCCAAACAATGAAGGAAAATTTAGTTTGTAGAAGGAAGCACCCGTGTTTGAAAGTGATGTCTAATTTAGTGGCAAAGTTATAAATCAGAGAAAGATCTGACAGAATACTATATGTCAAAGTCTCATGAGAAAGTAGAGGAAAGAAAGGCAAGACAAGATGGAGTAGCACAGAGGGAGAGAGGAGGAGGCAGTTAAAGAGATACTGGTTGCAGAGAGAACAAGCAAGACACAGGTGAAGAGAGAACTAGCCAGGGAAGGAGAAGGAGACAGAAGATTAGGACATATTGCCAAAGTTAGTATGAGGCCAAGCAGAGCCTGGGAAAGAAGTCAGATTGAATCAATCATCCTAAAGAAGAATTTTGGGTCATTAAAGTCAAATTGAACCAGCAATACAGAGCTCAGAAAGAACTAGAGAGGTGTGAGCAGTAAGTCACAGAGGCTGAAAACATCTTAGACCTAGAAAAGATTGTGTTAGGGATAGAAGATCTCAAGACTAGGTAGGCCTAGGTTAGCAGACTAAGACAGTAAGCCTTGGAATTGACAATTACATCAGGAGAATAAAAGTTAATTTTACAGGATAGAAACATCATTTTGTTGTTAAAAGTGCCTACTACTCTTGCATAGGACCTGAGTCCAGTTTCTAATACCTTTAAGGTAGCTAATGACCACGTATTACTCCAGTTCCGTGCCATCTTCTGACCTCCCTGGTCTCCTTCACACAAATGATGAAAGCCATGAGTGAACATGTATTATTTGTAGACGACACACACAGGAATGGCAGTCTTCCTTGGGCCAGGCTTGGGCTTGCCAAGGTCTCTGGTTCATGTGCAGATGTAAAAACAATTGCTGCTACTTCTTCCTCCTAGATGACTGGAACCAGGGACTGCTTGCATAAAGAGACCACCATCTCGTCAGAATTGCTAACTTCACCTCCCACCCTCCTCCTGTGATGTACAAAAAAAATCACACTGAGGTTCTGTGTTTGGTGCCGCTACATCAGAGTGAGCACAGCCTGCCCAACCCCAGCTTTTCTATACGTGTGTCTGTCCTGTCCTGACTTTCTCACGTTTAGTCAAGTTTCTGCAACCAAGCCATGCTGGACATGGTGTATTGTAATAAAGGCTCAGACACATAGTAATAAATACACAGATCTTTTAAAAGGAGTCCAACAAATTGTTTTTCCTTTTGTTTTCTTCCCTCCCTCTCTCCTTCCTCCCTCCTCCATCTGTCCTCACCCTCTCTCTCTTCCTTCCTCCCTCCTTCCTTTCCTCCCTCTCTCTCTTCCCTCATCCTCCCTCTCTCCCTTCCTCCCTTCTTTCTCTTTTCTTTCTCCTTGCCTCTTGTTCTCCTGCCTCCTGTCTTTTCTGATTTGTTGTTGTTGTTGTTAACAGACATCTCTTATAAAACTGATTCTATATGTAAGTGGTCATCATCTTGAGATTATGATTTTGAGAGTTCCAACAGATGGTTTCTGACATTAGAAATTAGATTTAAGGTGCTATATAACTTTGGAAAGTTTAGCAGTTGATGATAACCTATTGTGGATGACATTCATCTGGACTTTCAAATGTTTCAAATGAAGAGCAGTAGCCACTGATGACAATAGGCTTCTTTACCTTAGCATCACACTTTTCATGCACTTGTGGGCCTGTCTGTGTTAATATGATCTTGTGTTTAATTATGAAAATACTCTCAATTACATGTTCCTTTTTGTTAGCACGTGGATGCATGTATGCATGAAGACTACATGTGAGGTGTAGTCACAGGCATGAGAGATGCTGTGTTTGAGTAGTTAACATTTGTCCTCAGGATTAAGCATGAAGTACTTTTAGCAGCTAAAATTTCAGGTCAGATACCTAACTTTAAACCTAAATTCTGGTGACTCATTACCAATCATTTTTTTTTTTTTGCTTTTGTTGATAATGTAGATGCAATTATCTTTTTTTCCTTTTCTGTGCCCTTTTACAATATAAAAGGTAAATGATACGTACTGAGTTTCTGTATGTTATTTGAAAATTCGAAATAAAGGACCAACCAGTAAATTACTCATATAAAGACATGCTTTGGATTGTTGTAAACTTATTGTTATGTAACTTTATAAAGATCTCTAATTACTTAAAATATATCAAAATCAGTACCCTCTGTCGTGATGGCATCATAGGTATGAATTTCAGAATATTGGCAAAAATCAAGTAAAACAGAACTGCTGAATTTATAATGTGGGACAAACAAACTTAATACATTTCTTTTGGAATGGAGAAGGCTGATGATATTTTACAGGGACTCTGAAGGTTTCGCTGATACTGACAGTTCTCTATTTTTATCCGTGTTTTGGGATTTTAAGGCTATAATTTATCATGATTCATTTCTATGCACAGTATTGATTTATGCACTTTTTGATCACCTATGCTATGCCTCAGCAAATATCTCAAGTGATATAAGAAAATTATATGTTACTTGCCTTGAAGGTTCATCAAATATTGTAGCTGCATTAACTGCTTGACAGAGGCTTACCAAAGATCCAACTTTTTTTCCTTTGCTGTCTTTATCACACTCTCCTATTCTATGGCAGTCCTATTCATCTTTAAGTATTTATTTTTGAGCTCATACCTGCTACTTTGGGGGAAAAGTCCCCACTGATGTTTGTTCTCTGCCCTGGTTTGTAGAAGCCCACAGGCTTCCTTGGGGCCAGGTAGGAAGTGTGACTAACAAGGTTCTCAGCTGCCTTCCGGTTATTGATCTTTTATTTATTTGTCATTTGATCTTTCATTTATCTGGTATCACCCCCATCACTTCCAACACTGGAAACATTCTAGAAAATTCTTTCATACCTATCATTTAGGGCATGTGCCATATATCCCAGATACATGAATAAGCAAATCTAGAATATTTACTATTGATAACTTTCTACTACTTTGAAGACTGGTCATGAATGGTTAGGCTTCCAAAGGCTATTTTTCTTGTGCTAATGCCTAAATTTGAGGAAAAACTGCAACTTGTTAGGTTGTCAGATTTCCATTAAAGTGCTTCTGCTCTAAAAAGGCAAATATTTTCAATTACCTAAAAATATATCTATTGTATTATATAGTTGTTTCAAATTTAAAATTTTTTAGATAACTTTTCATAGTTAATACTATTCAGTCATTAATTTTAACCATAATTTTAAAAAGACATGTCTACAGGTAGTTAAGACCATTACAGAGAACAATTCCATAGGAAGCAGTGAAAGTCTCACTTATAGCTCAATATTACTTTTTCCATGGCTGAGAGCAGTTTATATGACCTATGTTTAAATATAGATGATCTTATTTATAGGACAGCTCATTTCCAAATCCTGCCTGGAAAGTTGTTACTACTGATTTTTTTCTTCTTCCCATTAAAACTTCATTACTTACTCATTGTACATCAAATGGTGAACAGCACAATATAATTTGACTTTCCCATCATTTACTAATCAGAATGATTAAGCAATCCCAAGTAAACTCCAAGGCATATACTTTTTAATGAATCATAAGCATGTACTCTTAAGGGGATATGTATTCTTTTGTTTTGTGTATGAGTGTTTTGCCTACATGTATGGACACATTGTCAGGCACCATATAGATACTGAGTACTGAACCTGAGTCCTCTGCAAGAGTTTTTAGCATTTTCTTCCTGCTGTTGTTGTTGTAGTTGTTGTTGTTGTTTACTTCATATCCTACTCAGTGCCCCCTTCTGGTCACTCCCTCCCATAATCCTCACCACTCCCCTTCTTCTCTGACCGAGTATACCCAACTCTAACTCCCCCCAGACCCTAGTGCATCAAATCTCTGCAAGAATAGGCACATCCTCTCCCACTGAGGCCAGACAAGGCAGCCCAGCTAACAGAAAGTATCCTACAAACAGGCAACAGCTTTTGGGATAGGTCCCAATCCAGTTGTTCTGGACTCACATGAAAACCAAGCTGCTTATCTGCTACATAAATGTGGGGAATGGGAGGCCTAGGTTCAGCCTGTGAAAGCTCTTTAGTTGGTGGTTAAGTCTGTGAGAGCCACACGGGTATGGGTCAGTTGATGCTGCTGGTTTTCTTGTTGAGTTTCTATACACTTTGGGGTCCACAATCCGTCCTTCTATTCTTCCACAAGAATCCCCAAGCTCTATCCACCATTTGGCTGTGGGTGTATGCACCTGTCTGAGTCATTTCTGTGTGGACCTTCTCAGAGGACGGCCATACTATACTCCTGTCTGCAAGCATAAGAGAGTAAGTATCAAGAGCATAAGTATCATTAACAGTGTTAGAGATTGGTGCTTGCCCATGTGATAGGCCTCAAGCTGAGTAAGTTATTGGATGGCTATTCCCTCAGTCTCTGCTCTGCCTCTGTCCCTGCATTTCTTGTAGACAGGATAAATTTTGGGTCAAATATTTTGTGGTGGTTAGTGTCCCTAATGCCCCTCTGGGGTTCATCTGACCACAGGAGGTAGCTTCTGCATGTTTCATATCCCGAACGCTATGAGTCACAGTTCCGGCCACCACTATTGGTTCTTAGGCACCTTCCTAATCCTAGGTCTCTGTCATTTCCTGGAGATACTCCCTACCTCCCCACCCCTGTCAATTACAGATCTCAATTACTAATCAAGGGAGAAGCACCCTTTCCATTGTAAGTGATACCATCCCTGGGCTGGTAGTCCTGGGTTCTATAAGACAGCAAGCTGAGTAAGCCAGGGAGCATTCCAGTAAGCAGAAGGCCTGCATGGCCTCTGCATCTGCTCCTGCTTCAAGTTCCTTCCTTGTGTGAGTTTCTGTCCTGACTTCCTTTGGTGATGAACAGAAATGTAGAAGTGGAAGGTGATTAAACCCTTTCCTTCCCAACTTACTTCTTGGTCATGACATTTTGTGCAGGAATACAAACCCTGACTAAGACAGAAGTGTTTCTTCTGTTTCTATTTTATGGAATAATTTGAGGAGTATTACCTTTTATTTGAAAGTCTAGTAGAATTTTGCACTAAAACCACCTGGCCCTAGGCTTTTATGAGTTGAGAGACTTTTAACAACTGCTTGTATTCTTCAAGTGTTATAGGGCTGTTTAGACAGTTTACATAATCTTGATTTAACTTTGGAAAATGGTATCTGTCCAGAAAATTATCCATTTCATTAAGATTTTCCAATTTTGTAGAGTCCAGGCTTGTGAAGTAAGACCTGATGATTCTTTGAACTTCCTCCATGTCAGTTGTTATGCTTCCCTTTTCATTACTGATTTTGTGCATTTGGCTATGGTATTTCTGTCTTTTGGTTAGTTTGGCTAAGGGTTTGTCTATCGTGTTGAGTTTTTCAAAGATACAACTCTTGGTTTTGTTGATTTTTTTGTATTGTTTTCTTTGTTTCTTACATTTTAATTATTTCCTGTCTTCTACTCCTCTTTAGTGTCTTTACTACTTTTCTTTTTTTCTGGTTTTCCAGGTCTATTTTTAAATTGCTGGTATTAGAACTTTCTGGTTTCTTTATGTAGGCACTTAGTGATATGAACATTTTTCTTGGCACTGCTTTCATTGTGTCTCATAAATTTGGATATATGTGCCTTAATTTTCATTGAATTCTAGAAAGTCTTCAATTTCTTCATTTCCCCCCGACCCAGAGAACATTGAATAGAGAGTTGTTCATTTTCCATGAATGCGCAGGCTTTCTGATGTTCTGTTGTTGTTGATGTCCAGCTTTCCTTCGCTGTAGTCTGATAAGATGCAGGATGTTATATCAATTTTCTTATATCGGTTGAGGCTCACTTGGTGACTGACTATATAGTCAATTTTAGATAATGATCCAGGAGGTGCTGTAAAGAAAGTATATTCTTTTACATGTGGCTGAAATAGTCTATAGATATCTGTTAGGTCCATTTGATTCATAAGGTCTTCTAGTTCCATTATTTCTCTATTTAGATTTTGTTTGATCTGTCAGTTGGTGAGAATAGGGATTAAAATCTCTCATTATTAATGTCTGGGGTTTGATGTGCAATTTAAGCTTTAGCAATGCTTCTTTTACAAATTTGGGTGATCTTGTATTTGGGGTATAGATATTCAGAATTAAGCTATCTTGGTAGATTTTTAATTCATTGACTATGAAATGTCCTTCCCTGTCTCTTTTGATTAATTTTGGTTGGAGATCTATTACTTTAGATATTAGAATGGCTACGTCAGCTTGCTTTTTGTCTTTGTTTGTTTGGAAAACATTTTGTCCAGTCTGTTACTCTGAGGCAATATCTATTTTTTGTTGTTGAAGTATGTTTCTTATATGCAGTAGAAAAATAGATCCTGTTTTACCATCCATTCTGTTAACCAGTGTCTTTTTATTGGGGAATTGAGTTCAATGATGTTGAAAAATATTAATTACCAGTGGTTGTTAATCTCTTTTATTTTGATGTTGATGTTGTTAGTGTGTGTGTGTGTGTGTGTGTGTGTGTGTGTGTGTGTGTGCTTCCCTTGCTTTTGCTGATGTGGAATTACTTATTTCCTGTGTTTTCTTGCATATAACCATTCTCCTTGGGTTGGAATTTTCCTTCTACTGTTTTCTTAGGGCTGGATTTATGGACAGATATTATTTGAATTTGGATTTGTCTTGCAATATCTTGTTTTCTATATCGGTGGTGATTGAGAGTTTTGTTGGGTATAGCAGTCTGTGTTGGTTGGCATCTGTGGTTTTTTTTCAGAGGTTACAAGATATTTTTCCAGGGTCTTCTAGCTTTTATTGTCTCTGTTGAGAAGTCAGGTTTAATTCTTACAAGTCTGCTTTTGTATGATACCTGCTTTTTTTCCCCCTTGCTGCTTTTAATAGTCTTTCTTTTCTCTGTAGATTTTTTTGTTTTGATTATTATGTGGCAGGAGGATTTTCTTTTCTGGGCTAGTCTAATTGGAGTCCTCTAAGCTTCTTGTATGTTTCTAGGCACCAGTTTCTTTATGTTAGGAAATTTTTCTTTTATACTTTTTGTTGAAAATATTTTCTGGCCTTTGGAGCTGGGACTCTTCACCTTCTTCTATTCCTATTATTCTTAGGTTAGGTCTTTTTATGGTGTCCATGATTTACTGGATGTTTTGTCAGCAATCTTTTTTAGATTTAACATTTTCTTTGACTGATGTCTCAGTTTCTTCTATAGAATCTTTTAGACATGAAAATTTCTCATCCATCTCCTGTTTGGTGATGTTTGTATCTGTTGTTCCTGTTCTCTTCCTTAGGTTTTCCATCTCTAGGATTCCCTCAGTTTATGTTTTCTTTATTGCTTCTATTTCCACTTTTAGGCCTTGTCAGTTTTATTTATCTCCTTCACTGTTTTAATTGAATTTTCTGGTATATCTTTAAGGGATTTATTTTTCTTTTTAAGGACCTCTACTTGTTTGGTTGTATTTTCCTGTGTTTCTTTAGTGGATTTACTCATTTTCTCTTTAAAAGTCCCTATCATCTTTATAAGATTGGATTTGTAGTCATATTCTTGTGCTTCATTTATGTTAGAATATATTGGCCTTGCTGTAGTAGGGTTGCTCTGAAGGTGTCATGTTGCTGTGGCTTAGAGGCTTCTGCTCTTTCAATGGCCTTTACCCATCTGAATGGCTTTGGTTCTTCGATGTTCCTATTGTAGTAGGTATTGGGAGGCATGTTAACCTCAATGGTCCTGGTATGGCAGGCCTCTAATGGGTATCCCTGGGCTGTATGGTTTCAGATCAGTAGGTCTGTATAGTTTAGGATCCACAGGTCTCAATAGTTAAAGATCCCCAGGCACAATGAATGTAGGCATAATGGTGTCAGGAGAATAGAGATATGCTGGGGATAGCAGACTTCTCAGGGGAGCATGGGTTTCCCCAGAGGACTCAGAGAGTAGAACCATTAAGTATTCTTAACACAAGAGTCATTTCTTCAGCCCCAGATGTGATTTTTAACTAAAGGTAGATTGAAACATGATATAGCTCATAGCCCCTCTCAAATATTAATAATTAATGTTGTCATGATGAATGTTTGTCCAACTTTTCCAACATGAACAGACACTTCAGAATTGAAATGTGTATTTTTATACTTTAAATAATTTTATTTTAATTTTTATGACAAGCAAAATGCTATAAGGAAGAAAGGGTGTTGGTTATCACAAATTACAGAAATAAAGAGAGTAAAGGTTAATTTGTTAGAAATGTACTCACTATCTGATATTCATGTTGCCCAACTCAAATAATATTTTTCACATCATTTGTGATAATCCTATAACAGTGATACAGACAGACTTATATCAATTTCTACAAAGCGTTGGACAAGCTCGGAGAAAGTAGTCAATTTCTTTGAAAGAAGCAATAGAAGCTAATTTTATGGAGTAGAGTGTTTCAGACTATATGCTCAGTTCTTGCCACTGGGTGTCATCCACTCTTGGAAAACTTTCCTCTATGTTTTAGTATTCTGATCTACATGTGACAATGGCAATGATGTGATTTAATGCTGATGTAGTACAAGGAAAATTTTCATCAACCCCGAAAAAGACTCGTCAGGAGCCAATCTGATACAATCACACCAAGATATTTATTTGAGCTAGCTCTGGCTTAACTCACCACCATCCTACGGGAAAGTTCCAGTGGCGAAAAGCCTTGAACATTCATTGAGACAAGATTTTATAAAAAGCAGCAAGGGAGGGGTGAATGTTTCTAGCCTGGCAGTCATCTAATTGGTGTGCTACTGTGACCTTTAGCATAATTGGCTGGTAATAGTATCTGAAGCATAAACGTAACTTTTGATTTCCTCCTAATTGTTGGTTGTTACACAGAGGATGGGATTTCTGGGGATTAACATGGAAACTTATGGTAAATTCTGGATTTGTTGGAAGATATAATCTTGTAGACGCAGGTCTTGTAGAGTTAGCCTAGAAACTGGAGCAAGGCTCAAGTTTTGGACTTTTGTTGGGGGATAATTTGGAAACTGGTGCTAGATACAGGTCCTGTTGGGAAGTAACCTGGAAACTGGTGCTGGGTACCATACTGGCCTCTAAGATTACTTGAGTTTAAACTTAGTTTGGATTCTCTAAGATGACGTATGAACCCAAAAATTTGGTCTCTTAATGATAAAAGAAAATGCAAATCAAAACCACTTTGAGATGTCATCTTATATCTGTCAGAATCGATAAGACCAGGACACGAACCTAGATACATAACCTTTGACCTGCAGTTTGCCCTGCCTGAAAGATGTGCTAGGGTTGTGTTGGTGCAGAACTTGTGGTAGTGGTCTACCAATGACTGGTCCAAGTTGATGTGAATGTCATGAGAGGGAGACAAGTGTGACAATGCCTGAATGTCCAGGCACCAGATGCTGGACAGGCCAGATAACCAGTGTAGATCCAAATACCACTGTGAATAAAAATACAATGAAATGACTACTAATGATGTTATGCTACACTCATGGATCAGTGCTTATCCTAATTGTCATCAGAGAGGCTTCATCCAACAAACTGATGAAAACGGATGCAGAGACCATAGCCAAACACTATGTGGAGTAAGTAGCAGTCCACAGAAGGGGAGGGAGGAGACTGTAGGAGCAAGAGGGTTGAGGACACCATGGGTAAATGGCCCACAAAATTAATTAAGCAGGGCTCATAGGCAATCATTGACTGAATCAACAATCATGGAGCATGTGTGGGTCTGGGCTCCTTCCTCTGCGTATATACTTTCTGTTTCTATAGCTAAGTAATCTTCTGGAATTCTTAATGTGGGAATTGGGGGATATCTCTGACATTCTTGTTTTTTCTTGGGAACTTTTTTCTTCCTACTAGGTTCTAAGGCCTCAATAAGAGGATTTGTAGCTAATCTTATAATTTGTTCTTCAGTGTTCAGTTGATGGTCCTGGGAAGCCTGTACATTATTTTTTTTTAAAGTAAATGGAGGAGAAATGGATCTGGTGTAGAGAGGAGGTAGTGGGTAACAGGAAGGAGTGGAGAGAAAGGAAACTATAGTAACTATGTAATGTGTGAGATATGTGAGAGAAGAATAAAAATAATTAAGAAATAGAATTGTTGCACAAAACAAATACAATTTTTGTTAGCAAAATCTCTTCCATTGCTATTTTTCTTAAGAGATGACTTGACACATCCATTTCAAAGTGTTTTTCACAAGCTTTGAAAATGCCTAAGAAGTTGAAAATGCCATCATTCTTATGACACTGTGACCTTCTCTCACAAGGCTCAATTTTAAGAGGGAAGTAAAACATAAAAGTATCTGAGTTGCTCACAGAATTAAGATCCAAATGGTGCACTATCCACCATATGAGAAGATGATACATGAACAATTATAAAGTTTATATATGAATAAGAATATAGAGAGAAAGTGTGTGAGAAAATGTTTAATCATCTATCAATTAGAAACAGGAAAATAACAGAACAATTGGACATATTTGAACACTCAGAAGAAAGTCAAGGTGGCTGGACATAAGTGAATTTCATGAACTTAAATCACTGGTGACTAAGTCACACATGATTAGCCCTTCACGTGTGACACTGACTAGTCTAACTTAATATCTTAATTTTCAGGATGTTCATTTATTTGAAAGAATCTTAAAAATCATAGTGTGGGGAGCCACAGTTTTTTTTAGCTAAAGAAATTAAACTCTAGCATGGGATGAGAAATTCAATCTAGTTGTTTATGACAGCTTCCTTAAATGCATTGTCCTTTTTATATATGACAGATCACCATAGTTGCCCTATTCTTCAGTTGACAAGTTGGATCACATCTGTTGCCATACTGTTTTCTTCTTCTTCTTCTTCTTCTTCTTCTTCTTCTTCTTCTTCTTCTTCTTCTTCTTCTTCTTCTTCTTCTTCTTCTTCTTCTTCTTCTTCTTCTCCTTCTCCTTCTCCTTCTCCTTCTCCTTCTCCTTCTCCTTCTCCTTCTCCTTCTCCTTCTCCTTCTCCTTCTCCTTCTCCTTCTCCTTCTCCTTCTCCTTCTCCTTCTCCTTCTCCTTCTCCTTCTCCTTCTCCTTCTCCTTCTCCTTCTCCTTCTCCTTCTCCTTCTCCTTCTCCTTCTCCTTCTCCTTCTCCTTCTCCTTCTCCTTCTCCTTCTCCTTCTCCTTCTCCTTCTCCTTCTCCTTCTCCTTCTCCTTCTCCTTCTCCTCCTCCTCCTCCTCCTCCTCCTCCTCCTCCTCCTCCTCCTCCTCCTCCTCCTCCTCCTCTTAATCTTCCTCCTCCTCCTCCTCTTAATCTTCCTCCTCCTTCTCTTCTCCTTCCCCTTCCCATTCTCCTTCTCCTCATCCTCCTCTTGATCCTCCTCCTCTTCCTCCACTTCCTCTTTCTCTTCTTCCTCCACCTCCCCTTTCTCCTCCTTTTCCTGCTCCTCCTCCTCTTCCTCTTGCTCCTCCTCTTGCTTCTCCTCTTCTTAAACCTCCTCTTTCTCCTTATCTTCCTGTTCTTCCTGCTCTTCCTTCACCTCCTCTTTCTCCTCCTCTTCCTGCTCCCCTTCCTCTTTCTTCTAATAGAAAGTTACTTCTATACCCCCTTCTAGCATATTCTCATTCAAAGAGAGCCCCTCACTATTCTTCAGAATACTAACCTCTACCCTTAGTAATCTGTTTTGACCCTGCATTAATTTACCTTTATCCTTCCCTAAACTTACACTTTCATGACTTCCTGAGTAACTTAATGAAGGTTGGCTTCTAGAGTATACTTTCACAATTCTGCCCCATGTATAGATATCAAACAGTCAGAAATATTTGGTACATGAATTATCCAATGGGGAAAATGGATTATCTTAAACATGAATGTGAACTTGCTTTACTGTGACACTTGTTTTTCTTTCTTTGGTCTATTTTCTACTGTGCCTTAATACAGAAGAGAATGGCAGACTGATATTCAAGGACAGAAGCAGCGTGGAGAAGAGGAGAGATGCACGTCCCAAGACTTAGGACTTTACACTTGATTATCTTTGGGTTTTAAAACACTTCTCTCAATTATAGTTTGATCTGAAAACTGCCTAATTATGCTTCCTTATTGTGGGTCACAGGTTGGTTAAGTGGACAACATTGGGAAAGGAGCTGAAAGCCCCAATAGTACATTATATCTGTACAACTAATAATGTTATAGAAAATTATAACTTAGGAAGAATTAAAATGCATTTCTAGAACTATAGCATTTAGTCTGAAGCACAACTTATGTTTAACACATATGTGTTTCAAGTAAATTAACTTCATCACAATTCAAGTTAGTATCATGCTTAAGAGAAGGGCAAAATGACACTGTGACACAACTCATAACTACTTGCTAATTGAAACGCTGTTCTTCAGCATTACTCAGCATATAACATGCCTCACTCCTAATGACTGGATTTTACCCTTTTCACCAAGTACATTAAATGAATGAAAAATGTGTTTCTTAGGCTAAGCAAATTACACAAGTAACTAGTTTGTAATTTGTGATTGTTCATGGCTCTGATAGTGAAAAATGCCATTACAGGTAGGTGGAAGCCACGGATTGCATGCATGCTTGTGTGTCCTCATGCACGTAAATAAATAGCAAAGTGCACTGATAAGAAAGGGCATTATAATTTGAATAAGATTATATTCTCTGCAGGACAGATAAAGGGTAATGAAGCACTATCCTGAGCTGCTCTGTTATTACTTCATCAAATACCTCCTCAGCCTCCAGCTGATAAAATGGGTTTGTATGGCAACTCTGGGACATTAACAGCAAAGATGCTGCAAACCATTGGTAGTGATTTCTAAAATCATAAATATAAAGGTTTAAATGAGTTTGTGGTGTGTGTGTATGTGTGTGTGTGTGTGTGTGTGTGTGTGTGTGTGAGAGACAGGGAAGATATAAAACAACTTTCATTGCTTTCTCAGAATCATACATAAGTTATGAGAGGCAGAGAAATTAAGAGGAATCATCCTGAACAGATGCAGTGTGAAGATAATTTTCACAGAAAGGACAAAAGACCTTAATGACATATTAACTAGTTACCTATAAAAACTCAGAATTACATAGTAACTTTGCATACTGTTTGATGAATACTAGTAGTGTAACAAACATTCTTACAGGTTATATCCATATTTATTTTTTTAATGTTTCTACCACATATTGATTTTATTATAGAAATCTTTCCTGGGTAAAGCTTTGTCTGTAGATTGTTATGTCTGAAAATGCTGGATTCTATATTGTCATGGCACATGGTGTGGAGGTCAATAGTGTTTTATTTTATTTTAGTATAGCTTATTTTATTAAGAGAATAAACACTACTTTGTTAAGACTCACTTGGGCATGGCATAAAATATACAACACATATTAGTGTGCATACAAATAAGAAACCTTCCTACTTTAATGTGTTATATTTGATGTAATAATTTTATATGCTACTTTCTTTTCCATAGTGGTTTTAATTAGGTCTTAAACCTTAGTGTTGCATATCTTTAAACATTCAACTAATTCTTCTGTTGAGTGTAAACTGTCTTTCAAATTCAGCAGAATATATTATTTCAAAGTAAAAAAAAAATAAGAGAGAGAGAGGACTAACCTATAGTTATTTTGGAAATTGTGAGAGTCACTGAGAGTATTGTATAAGCACGTCGACAGAGCCCCTTGTATGAATAGTTTGTGCTAACCAATCCTGACACTTGTATGAGTGCCTGTGTTTTTGCTAGGATAAATCATATGCCCTAACAAATACAACTTTCTAGCCTCTACATATGCCTCTCTAAAATAAAATAGCAAAGAAATGAGTTAGATTATTCTGACTGTATCACAACACTTATTTATCAACACAATTATTTATCAACTAACACCTAGTTTATGATCATCTCATTTGGGTTACATACTTTTATTGATCACCATCATGTGTTAACTAAATTGTTATAGTTGTAAAAGAAGGCCTCTTGCCTTACCTGCGCTGATGTTTTATACAGATATTTAAGTCCTTTTCTTCTGACTACGAGTAAATAGTTTAATTTTGGTTGTTTAAATTTAGCCTTAGCAAGCAGATGCAGTTTTTAAAATTTTCATTCTGCATACTCATTGCACATGGCTTTATACAATACAGGTCATTGTCTACAAGTATTAATGGCTTTAAGCAAGTTCCTTCCTATATTACCCACCATTTCTCTTTTTTCCCTTGGGCAGTCTTCTTTTATGTTGCACATACATGCATACACAATTGCATATCTATATTAAAAGAGAGAAAACATATTTATCTTTTAGATTTTGCTTATGTGTCTCCTCTTCCACAAAAAATCCAAGAGTTTGCTCTTTTTTAATTTCAATAATTTAATTTGTTAATTTGTTAATATTTTTTCTTTATAGACGTGCAAATTGATATGCATAAAAATTTGGCTCTTTTGTGGCACTGAATGTGTCTGTGAGCCTTTTTACCTTGCTATCACTTATAATATCAAAAGGGCTTCAGATAGTTTTAATTTACATTTTCATGATAGCCAATGAGGTTGAGTGTGTTTTCATAAGTCAATGTACCTCCAAAATTCTGACTTAAGTCTATATCAATTTTGATGTTTGGTCATCTGCCTCTTTCTAGTTGGTTTATGAAAATTTAAAAATATAGTCAGGATGCCAATAGTTTGCTTCATGGGCCATATCTTTCTGCATTCTGTAGATGGTATTTTTAAATCATGTTTTGCCCCTTTATTGACAATACATTCTTTTCTCATACAATATGTCCTGATGGCTACTTCCCTTCTCTCTACTCCTCCCAGTTCCAACCTAACTTTCCTTTCCTCCAGATTCACTCTCTTTCTCTCAAAAGGAAAGAACAGTCTCCTAAGATATAATAGCCAAACGTCAAAATAAAATATAAGATAAAGCGAAAACTATCATATTGAGGTTGGACAAGGCAACCCAACTGAAGGAAGGTACATGAATCAGAGTATCACTAGTTCCTACACTCATGAGTCACATAAAAATACTAAGCTTAAAGGTATAGTATATTCGCAGAGGACTTGGTGCAGACCCACTTAGACCCTGTGCTTGCCCCGTCAGTCTCTGAGTTCTCATATGTACCTTGCTTAATTGATTCAGAGGGACTTGTTCTCCTAATATTTTCCATCTAATCTGGCTCTCATATTCTTTCTGCCATCTCTTCTGCAGAGTTCCCTGAGTGCTGAGCTGATGGATTTGTTGAAGATATCCCACTAAGAGCTACAAGTTCCCAGGACTCACTCTCACTCACTCTCTCTCTCTCTCTCTCTCTCTCTCTCTCTCTCTCTCTCTCTCTCTCTCTCTTTCTTAACTGAACTTCAGCTTAGGTACATGAGTTGTCATTAGGAGATTTGAACAAATGTCTATTCACCACACCACAGTTAGATCATGTATGAACCACAAGGAAATGATTCTTTGCAAATATATGTTTGTAAACTAACGGATTTATTGGAGATGCTTACAGAAACACATGATTCTCAGGCATAAGCACCATGGATAATCTGGACCTTGCATGGAAGCTGCAATACTGGGGTTTCCTGCACTATTTCTGGTGAGTTCCAATGAAAGATCTTTCTCCCAACAACTATATACTGCTTATAAAATGAAGAGACACATTGGTGTCTCATAACTGTCTTGTGAGTTCTTGTAAGTTTTATTTTTTATTGAGTATTATGATGTTCCCAATTTTTCAATGAGGGAATATTTTATACCACTTACTTATCTAGTGTAAACTCCTTGCTAATGTTGTTCTCCACAATTCCAAGCTCTGAACCATTATTTACTTACCAACTTAAGCTCAGTCTGAGGACCCCGACAGCCTGTCTCAGCCACCTATCCCTGTGACCTTCTCAGACAAGTTCCTCATTCCAGATCCTTTCTTCAACAATCTAGGTTTACCCTTCACAGCACTGGCATGAAGGTCTTGTACCTGTTACTTGTGTCTGTTACTGGAATCTAAGTGATGCTAGAGCTTGCATACATACTCTAGGTTTACTTTATCAAGGGAGGAGCATTCAACAAAGATTTATTTTCCATTTCTCTGCCATTACATACCCATGTTTTCTGCTTCAAATTTGTTCTGATATCTCACTGCTTTTTTCTTCTTTACTTCCACCACTACCCATCTATGTTTCTTAAGCTTTGTACATGTATTTTTTCATTGTCATTCTCTACATCTCTTTTATCCTTTTCCCTTTTCAGGGCTGCTTCGTTTCTCATTTGGAATTTTCAAGGACTCCCACTACCAAATTTCAGGTAGCACTATGTCTGATTTTCTGAGGAACTCCAAAACTTATTTCCAGCGTGGTTGTACCACCTTGAAATCCCACGGTTGTTCCATGGAGTGTTCCCTTTTCCCTACATCCTCTCCAGCATTTGCTGTCCCCTGGGTTTTTGATCTTGGCCATTCTGACTGGTGTGAGGTAGAATCTCAGGGTTGTTTTGATTTGCATTCCCCTGATAACTAAGGATGCTGAACATTTCTTTAGGCCCTTCACAGCCATTCGAGTTTCCTCCATTGAGAATTCTCTGTTTAGATCTGCACCCCATTTTTAATAGGGTTATTTGACTCTCTGGAATCTCACTTTTTGAGTTCTTTGTATACACTGTATATTAGCCCTCTATCAGATGTAGGATTGGTAAAGATCTTTTCCCAATCTGTTGGTTGCTGTTTTGTCCTATTGACAGTGTCCTTTGCCTTACAGTTTTATGAGCTCCCTTTTCTTGACTCTTGTTCTTAGAGCATAAGCCATTGGTATTCTTCTGTTCAGGAAATTGTCCCCTATGCCCATGTGTTCAAGGCTCTTCACCACTTTCTCCTTTATAAGCTTCAGTGTATCTGGTTTTATGTGGAGGTTCTTGATTCCGTCGGACTTGAGCTTTGTACAAGGAGGTAACAACAGATTAATTTGCATTTTTCTACATGTTGACCACCAGTTGATCCAGCACCATTTGTTTAAAATGCTGTCTTTTTTCTACTGGATGTTTTTAGCTCCTTTGTCAAATATCAAGTGACTGTACGTTTGTGGATTCATTTCTGGGTCTTCACTTCTATTCCACTGATCTTCCTGTCTGTCTCTGTACCAATACCATACAGCTTTTTTTTTATTTATTTATTTATCATTCTACCTCTATAGTAGAGCTTGAGGTCAGGGATTGTGATTCACCTAGAAGTTCTTTTGTTGTGGGGAATAGTTTTCAATATCCTGGGTTTTTTGTTATTCCAAGTGAATTTGCAGTCTTTCTAACTCTATAAAGAATTGATTTGGAATTTTGAAAGGGATTGCATTGAATCTGTAGATTGCTTTCAGCAAGATGGCCATTTTTACTATATTAATCCTGCCAATCCATGAGTATGGGAGATCTTTCCATCTTCTGAGATCTTCTTTGCTTTCTTTCTTCAGAGATTTGAAGTTCTTGCCATACAGATCTTTCACTTGCTTGGTTAGAGTCACACTAAGGTATGTAATATTATTTGTGACTATTGTGAAGGGTGTCCTTTCCATAATTTCTTTCTCGGCTTTTTTATCCATGGAGTAGAAGGAGGCTCCTGATTTGTTTGAGCTAATTTTATATCCAGCCACTTTGCTGAAGTTGGTTATCAGCTTTAGGACTTCTCCAGTGGAATTTTTGGGGTCACTTAAGTATATGATCATATCATCTGCAAATCGTGATATTTTGACTTCTTCCTTTCCAATTTGTATACCTTTGACCCACTTTTGTTGTCAAATTACTCTAGCAAGAACTTTAAGTACTATATTGAATAGGTAGGGAGCGAGTGAGCAGCCTTGTCTAGTGGGATTGTTTCAAGTTTTTCTCTATTTAGTTTGATATTGGCTACTGGTTTGCTGTATGTTGCTTTCATTATATTTAGGTATGGGCCTTGAATTCCTGATCTCTCCAAGACTTTTAACATGAAGGGATGTTGAATTTTATCAAATACTTTTTCAGCATCTAATGACATGCAGTTTTTTCTTTGAGTTTGTTTGTGTAGCAGATTACATTGATGTATTTCTGTGCATTGACCCATCCCTGCATCCCTGCAATGAAGCCTCCCTGATCTTGGTGAATTATAGTTTTTATGCATTTTTGGATTCGATTGGCCAGGATTTTGTTCAGTATTTTTGTATCAATGTTCCAACCACCATTACTTCCCCCCTATGGTGGAGATGACACCTTTAAGCTTAAGCAAAGATAAATCCTGCCTAGCTTACATTGCTTCTGGCATAGAAGCATTGCAAATAACACATGCATTTGTAGAGAGTCATATGTATATGAAATACAAGTATGTATATGAAAAGTATATCCTTAAGTTCAGGAAATATACAATGAGTTATAGAAATAAAACCTTTCATGATAACAGAAGTAGTATTCCAATAACATGAGAGAAGATTTAAGAAAGGAGGTAAAATATGAAATTCTCCTATAGGTTGAGTAACAAGTAGACACAACTGAAGAACACATCTTCTACACCACTTGATCTGTGAGTGTCAAACCCCAAAACTTAGTTAAATCATCATGATCATCTCTGCCTATATATTTTATTAATTGGTAAAATTTTGGTATATGACTGGACACCAGTACCTAGGTTTCTGTGGAGAAAAATATTGTATATGTGTAATTTTAATGTGTAAAATTAAGCTTTTATAAGACATGTTTGAAGTTTTGAATTTTAGATGTATTAGTTTAAAAAAGTGAGGAAGAGGAGAATTACAGAGTGGAAAAGATTGCTTTCCCCATGCATATCTATTTGCATAGTCACAGTTTGTATAAAAAAGAGAGATATTTGAATGTCAAAACCAAAATCAATCATTGATAAATCACTCAGTGGGGGAAACTTTGCTTGCTATGCATGCCCCACACAACAAAGTTGATTACAGAACACACATCAAAGTATAAGAGAACAGCAGACTCTGTAAGATTCCCATTGACTTCAACACTCATGCTGTGATGGCCATGCCTTTACTTACAGGTGTATACACATGCAATGCCAAGTGTATAGAGAATTTAACAATAAACAAGGCTAAGTGTGGTTTGACAAATAAACAGACTTTCATGTAATTATTAATATCTAAAAAACAAAGTTTTTATTGTATGCCTAATACATAACATTTATGCGTTAGTTTTATGGTATGAAAATGTTTCTGGCCTTCTTTCATCTGCAGCATTTTGTATCACTTTGCTTCATACAGTAAGAGCAAATTCAATCACAGTCTTTAATTACTGTGCTTATGTTTATATTTCTATTTAAATTATGGGATTTACATTAAATAAATACAGGCAAATAGCTATTGTGACCTAATAGAAACCTGCAGAAGGAATCTAAGAATAGGCAAGCAAGATCAGATTTAAAATGTGTTTAGTCTTGCCACCTTCCATCCCCACCACTCAGCACTCTTTACCATCTAAACAACACTTGATATTTGTTTCACTCACAGTTCCTGAAACACAAAAATACACACCTAAACAATCTACCTAAAAATAACATGCTGAGTTTCTGACAGGAACCAGCACAAACATGGCATTCTATAAACATTAAGGAAAAGTTGGTAGAAATACTTTTGATGCATAGATGTTTTGGAAACTGGTTTTTATGAGAATGGTTTTCACCTTGATAATATGTACTCATTTCTGTTTTTATCATCACAGGGAAAGAATTAATATGTGCAAAGCATCTATTTATATATATACACACTTTAAGTTTTTTGTCAAATGTTTTATTACCAAAATAAACTGTGGTCCTATTATATGATAGATTTTCCACTCTATCTTCTACAAGAAAGTTTCTCTCTCTCTCTCTCTCTCTCTCTCTCTCTCTCTCTCTCTCTCTCTCTCTCTCTCTCTCTGTGTGTGTGTGTGTGTGTATGTATGTGTCTTTAATATTCATGTACATAGGAACAAACTGTAGAAATTTTAATATGTTTCTCTAGAAGAATAAGTTAATTAACTAATTCTAGACTTCTAAATTCATATAGAGTTACTGTTCATTTATTCCAAAAATCTTGGTACTTTCCTTTTTTGGTAGATTAAGTGGTGTGCTGGCTAGTTTTATGTCAACTTGAAACAGGCCAGAGTCATAGAAAAAGAGAACCTCAGTGGGGAATATGCATCCACCAGCTTGACAAGTGGGCAAACTGATGGACAGTCCTGTGCTGTGCTTTCTTGATTTTGATTGGTATTGGAAGAACAGCTCACTGTTTGCCGTGTCATTTCTGGGCTGGTTGTCCTGAAAAGCAGTCCGAGCAAGCCACAAGGAGAAATCGAGAAAGCAGAATGCCTCTTGGCTTCTGCTTCAGTTTCTGCTTCCAGGTTAATGCCCCGAGATCTTGTACTGGCTTCCTTCCATGGTTATCTATGATCTGGAATTATAAGCCAAATAAACACAAACCACAAAATGCTTTATCCCCACCACTGTGCATGGAAACACAAGTAGTTATATGGAAATAGTCATAGAAGCTTTATTTTTCATATTTGGAAATTAAAAATAGGCAAAAGTTTATCATAAGGTCAGTGATATTTTTAAAATATATTTTATGTTCAGGCAATAGAAAATTGTTTGTTATTGAATGCATTGAACTATTTTGTGTGTGGGAGTTTGTGCACAAGTGCATACCCCTGTGTATGCATGTATGTGGAGTGAAGAGATCAGTATAGGGTTTCATTTTTCAAGCAGCATCTGACTTATTTAATACACAATCTCTTATTGAGCTAGAGTTCATTGAGTGCTCTACTCTAAATAACTAATGAACAGAGAAATCTACCTCTTTCTTCATCCTGAGGATTAAGAATGACCTGAGGAGTGAGCTTAGTTGTTCTTCCTTGTATGACTAGCATCTTACTCTCTGACCCTACAGTTATTTATTCATGTGTACTCTCACAGGGCTAACGCAAATTCCTTCAGACTGAGTAGACTATCAAACACAAACATTCCTATTGAATGATTCCCATTCTACACAATTCTACATAATGAAAGCTAGATTAACGTGATCAAAGGGAAGAATATGTTGATTGGGGCTGGAAGTGGGAGGGAGTGGGAAGGAGGACAGCCCTGCTCAATTTAAAGACAAATGGTTACATTATTTAATGGTGCTATAATTTTAAGTGTGTGTGTGTGTGTGAAAGCTATAGAAACACATGCTTTTTCTATGACGAAAGCTAAGTTATCCATTGCTGTTTGAAGGGACGATGAAACACGGGAGAGAAGCATGAGAGCATTCCGGTTCTGTTTAGCTATAAAGAAACAGAACTTGAAATTTTTAAGTAAATGGGTAGAATTTGAAATTTTGTACTGAGTGAGGTAATTTTGTGTGTTTAGTTTTGAGTGCCTATAAAATACAGGAAACTATAAAGGGAATACTGGCCGGCACAGGAAAGAAAGAAAGGAAGATCTGAAGAGGTGCAGGGAGAGGATTATACCTGATATTAAGAGGATAAAGAGGACCAATGAAGAAGGAGGTTTAAATGGAGATGAGACAGTAGGACAGATAAGGTTGTGTGTGGAGTGAATAACTCTAACATTGTTTGAAAAAGCCATATGGAAATTACTATTTCATAAAGCAAATGCATGTTTATATGTATGTATGTGTATAAATGTATATGTATGTGTATATATATATATATATGCATATATATATTTCAATGAGTTAATTGGAGTTACTTTACACTACAGAAATCCCAGAAATACACACACACATATACACACACACACTCATATTATATATATATATATATATATATATATATATATATATATATATATATATATATAATTTTATGTTATCTGTAGACAGATATGGGTTTAAGGTTCTAAATTAAAATACTCAGCCAGGGCTTTCACGACATAATTCACAAATGACATTTCTCACCCTCATGATCCCTTCACATTCACACTGAGTATAAATAGGTGAGTATATTTGTATATTAATGAGCAAATAAATTTGTGGACATAGAAGGAATCTTCTGTAACTATCATGGGACTCATAAACATCGTCGATTTGTAAAGAAGAATGATTTTGTTCACAGTGATGTTGCTTCAGGGATTTGATTCTCATTTCCTTTAATGCTAGTTTGCCTCCAAACGACAGAGGCCATAGCTAAGCCAGACCATTGCTATGAGCAGCAGCCATTTGCTCAAAGAACAGGTGTTAGGAAGCTGGTGGTGTAGCTCAGTTGGTGGAGTGCTTTGGTAGAATGTATTACTCCTGGATTCTATATTCTGTCCCCTATATGAACCAGGCATTATATATCACATTTTTGTCCCAGGACACAGGAGATGGATGTAGATTCGGGTATTCAGTGTCATCCTTGAGTATATGACATTTGAGGCCCTGCCTGGGCTATGTGAGATTCTGTCTGAAAAAAATTCATATTAATGGTACAGATTATGATTTCTTGGGACAAATCTGAACATAGATGATTCATATGCCTGACTTATCATATTTAAAAACCATTTCATTTTTCTTTCATCATAGGAATCTTGAATCTTGTTTCACACTCAGGTCACCTTATAAAAGTTACTTAGCTTCTAACATATGACAAGACAAATTGTTGAAATAGAGTGAAGGAACTGTGACACAAATAAGGGTTTTCTGTTTTTTTCCTTCTTAATGATAAAGTGGGTTTTAGGTATTTAAGTTGCTGCAAGTTATATTAATACAATTCAAATAATGTTATTTACTAGAATTTTCTCAGGGCTAGTCATACACCCCTTAAATATAAATTGATTGACAGGTAAGGCAACACAATCCCTCTGACTCTTATCTAATTATAAACTATGGGCCACATTCTTTTCAGTGAGACCTGGTTTCTAGTTTTGTTTTTAATGCACTTATCTGTTTGATCAATATGATATCAAGTATCCACATATCTATTTTTTATCTGTATGGTCACTGTTGACCATTTTCTCTGTTTTTCTTCTGTGTGTTTAAGGTGACAGCTACACAGAGCCCAAGGATAGTTAAAGCATACATCTGAGAATCATAAATCTAACGTTTATCCTTTTCCTTGTTACCACTGACAGCAACCTTGAGGAAATCACTTAATCTTTTTTGTGCTTCCATCACTTTGCTATAAAACTGGGATAATGATACTTATCTCACTGGATAAGAGGGAGGTGATAATGTTTGTTAAGCCAAAGAGATCTTCAGATAGAGTAAACTACCACAGAATTGTTAATAGAAAGAAGTCAGTGTTACACTCTGCTACATTCATTTCAAGGTCTATGTATATGGCTCTATTACAAAATCCTTTGCAATGTTATTTTAGTCACTTGAAAAATTACAGAACTGAAAAAATTAGAAGTAATTTTTCTGACATATATTAATCTATTAAAATAATAAGCTTACTTTTACCTCCAATTCTTGAGAGATTCTTATGAAGAATAAGCATGTCACCTCAGTAAAAGAGGAAGCACCTCGACTTGAAGTGCTAGGCCCAAGGGGACACCCAGGAGGGTTCCAACTTGCTCAGAGGAGAGGGAAGTATAGAGGAAAGATCGTGGGAGCAAGTCCAGGGAGTGGTCAGTAAGCTGGATGTAAGATGAACTAGTAAAAAATAAGTAAAATCTAAACAGAAAGAAATGTATCTTGACATAAATATAAAGAGATAAAGAAAATAAAATTGCCATGGACTTAGATATCACCTAGAACTCCATTTACTTTCACTTCTTCATCTCCAGTAATCACTTACCAAATATCAAGGATATATAAACATGCATAGTCTTGACTTCATATATTTTACATTTTCTAGAAGCAAGTACTGAGATTGTTCTTAAGAAGTCACTGCAAAAAGGGAGAGACATGTCAAAGTACTTTGAAGATACTGGGAATTCAGTCAAAGCTTCCACTCCAAATATTCTCTGTTGTGCTGAAAACACAACCCCCTAACCCCAAATAATGATCATGAGATAATATTGACATGGAAGACATAAACAGAATTCTGGATGAAGAAACTGGAATGAAGTGACTTCCAAAGGTTTAGAGGCTAAGGAATTGCATTGGGAGATCATGATAGAAGAAAACATAGTACTGGGTCTGAGGTTCTCTTAGGTAGATATAAGAAGCTGTGCTGTGTAGGCAGAAGTGGGTCCAGGATTCCATAACTACAGTGACTGGACAGGAACACCTAACTGTTTTAAGCAGTGTAGTGCATGTAGTACTGGGATAAGCTACAAGCTAGTATTTGAGTGTTGCAGCTATTGGATAGCACACACAGGTTAATAGAAAGGCATAATTACCTGTGATGTTACTGGAGGTAAAGAGAGAGGCAGGGAGGAAGCAGCTTATTACAAGCCTGCTGTCAATTATAGCAGTGGATAATCTCAAGCTAGTTCCACAACATGCAGAAGATCTTCCTTCCAAGTGCTGTTGCATAAAGTAAAAAACTTCAGACATGACTCTCTTCTTGTCTAATTCCTACAAGCAACAATCAGTGGCCATTTTTAAGAAATAATGAGCTCCGTCTACTAAGAAAAATTACACCTAATGGAAAACAACACACTGGTTTCCTGTGTAGACAGAGATAAGTCTTCACTGTAGGGAGACTGCATGCTTGAGAAAATGAACAGATTGAACTGTATAGAAAACCAAGAGAAATTCGAAGGGCATATTTGGTACTTAAGCAGTTAAAAGAGGTACTTTTAGAAATATTTTTGTGTTCTATTTTATTGATGAATATATGTTTTGGGTCAATGCATGGCACAGATCTATGTTCTCCTGGTGAATTTTTCCATTATTCCTGGAAAAAGAACAACTTGTATTTATGTGGAAAGAGGCACCCTTATTATTTTGTATCATTGCTTCAATTATGATCTTCCTGATTATTAGAGTATAATTTGTGGACGCCTTGATGATTATTTCTTTAACCCCAAACTCTCCCTTTCGACCTATAGAATTGATTTGACCAACTATAGAAATAAAACAATAGAAAAAATTATATCAAATGAAAGACTTGAGCACCCTTCAGGTACCCTTATCAGTCATAAAATAGTGTTTTAGCAGCGAATGTTGGTATTAAAACCCAATGACCTAATACACTTAATCATAGTCAGGTGATCTACTGCTCCCCGCCCCCCCCACTCCCATTTCTATGGCAGATGCACAGGTCTCACTTAACTCTTTAGAATCCTGAAGGTATCACTAACATTAAAAGGCACTGGAAACATATAGTATAAAGCATGGGGCAGGGCTAAAGAGGGTTATGCATCAATTGATGCCTCAGAGAAAACATTATCCATGAGAAAATTTGTGTCATTTATGACAGAAAGCAAGGAAAAGTCTAAAAATGCAGAACCCCCTATACTGCTGGTCCAAGGTGTTAATATAAAAACTGTGTTAATATAATAAACTATCTTTCACCTCAGAAATGGATAGGAGACGTTTTATTTTAGAGGCAAAGGTTCTAGACCATTATCCAAGAACAGATCCAGCTAACCTGGAATACTATGTTTCACTATGGTAATGGTTTGATGAAGGTTTTACTGCAGAAGTAGAAGAAAGGTCAAAGATTATGGCATTTTTAAATACTTTCAAGGGAACACTAGGTAGGTTGGATTAAGCAAAGGTGAACTTTGTTGTATCCCTCTCAGATTCTATACAAAAGCAATCTTAGTTTTTTGATTGCTGGAAGCCAGTGATCCTTTAGATGGATCCATTTTACATGGCTTTACCAAGTGGTTGAAAGGATGAGAGGTCAGACACAGAGTTAAGCTATGCAAGGCATAGGTATTAGAAGGACTGGAGATAGCCTAGGGTAAATTGCAATTGGGTTATACCCGCAACATCTCAGAACTTCCACAGACACTGAAGGTCTAATAGCTAACTAGCATAATGGAAGTTTTGGTGGAAGAAGTGATTCTTTTTGTATAAAGATAACTGTAAATAAGACTTGATTCCCCACTGAAACCTCAGACATATCACTGGACTCCTCACATAGGCCTTGTGATGGTTTGAATAATAATGGCTCCTGAAGGCCATATATTTAAATGCTTAGTTACTAGTGAGTGTCAATGTTTGAAAGGATTAGATGGTGTGGCCTTATTGGAGGAGTGTCACTTGAGGGGTAGGTTTCGAGGTCTCAAAAGTCCAAGCCAGGCCAAGAGGCTCCCCATTCCTTCTGCCTTAAGATACAGATGTAAAACTTTCAGCTTCCATGCCTGTGTCCAATCCACTTTGCTCCTTGCCGTGATGATAACAGACTAAAGCTCTGACACCCTAGGCAAACCCCAATTAAAGGCTTTCTCTTTATAATAGTTGCCACGGTCATAGTGTTTCCTCACAGCAATAGAGCACTGACCAAACACTATGTATCAATAATTGCTCATGCAATTCTCAAGAGACAGTGTTTCATGGGAAAATAGAGGGGCAGAAAAACCTATACTATCTTGGTGCACCATAATAATGGGGAAAATCTCTCATAGTAAGAGTGAAGGTTCTGGATCTATGAGCAGATCCAGAAAGTAGATTTCACGCCCATTTCACCCTCTCAGTGCCGAGTCTCAGTGGGTGATCACAATAACAAAGTTTGAAATGGCCTACTAATAGATGGTCTGCTTCAGAAGAAAGTAGATCTTGCTTTTGTTTTTGACAGTCAAGGTAGGAACACAGAAATTATATCCACGTTTGCGTTGTATTTTCAGTTAGTGGCAAGCAGATTGTGAGAACATATTCCTGAAAGCCCCAAGAGGGGCTGAGCATTGTCTACCTATATCATTTAAGGCTTCATTAGAGTAGTATATTACTGGTCTGTTTTCCAATTGGCTCCTGATCTTATGATCAGCAGTTATTCTAATATTGTTATGAGAAAAATTGCTTAAGGTTAATAACCAACTCACAAGAACACAAAAGTAAAGACCAAAAGAAGCTGGCAAATGCTCACTCCCATTGTCTTAGGAATTAGGATATTGTCTGCTCTTCTGGAGAAACTGGATTTCATTCTCCACACCACATGACACCCTACAGGCACCTGTAATTCCATTTCCAGGGAAGCCAGCTCCCTCTGCTGTCCTTGGAAGGTACATGCACATTCATGACAAACATAGGGAGGTGATAGTCACACACAAAATGTAAAGCAACATAAATCGTTTTTAAAAGTTATAAATATAGTTATACTTGCTCGATAAAAGCAATGGTAGCCTGAGCAGATAAACAGGTAAACTTGTACTATATGTTTACATCTGACTTGTAAGATTCCCCTAGGATGTATTATTAACACTGAAATCAGAATGATGGGAGCATATGTGTTGTATAAAAGTAGAATACAGATTTAAATACTGTGGCTTAATGGAGTATATATATATATTCCATTCCATACATATACACATACACACAAACACACACACATACACATACAACATACACACATACACACAAACACACACACATACACATACAACATACACACATACACACAAACACACACACATACACATACAACATACACACATACACACAAACACACACATACACATACAACATACACACATACACATACATGTACTATACATATACATATACATAATATATATATATTCAATACACATACATATACATTATACATATATGAGGGCTGTGAAGAAAAAGGAAGTTCATGACAATGAATGTGGGTGAAGGAAAAGATTAATCCCCCCCACTAAAGATACTAATAACCAAACTTTGTTCTTTGTTCTTCTTTCTTGAGGAAGACTAAGTTGGGACAGAATGTAATTTGCAGTCATCAGTTTTGCTGTTATACACTTATGTATAACTCTGCTAAGTTATAAATTGATGAGAGGTTAAAAGGTCATTGTACTTTATCTGAGGAAAATATTGTCTTGATATAAAATGTTGTTAAATGCTAATTTGCTAGTTTAACAACATTTAGAATGAAAACCTACTGAGACTATTGAGAAAGTCGTAGCTGTTGACACTTTGGAGAATATCGATCATTCCATCCTGTGATGGTTGGACGAGAATGGCCCCCACAGACTCACATTTTTGTAATACTTAGTCACCAAGAAGTGACACTGTTTGAAAGGATTAGAAGGATTAGGTGTGGTGGTCTTGTGGGAGAAAGTAAGTCACTTTGAGGTTTCAAAAGACCATAACAAGCCCAGAAGTTGCTTCTCTCTCAGCGTACTGCTTAGGCTGTAGATCTCCACTGCTTCAACATCATATCTGCTTGCTTGTTTCGCTGCTTCCTTGCTGATGACAATGGACTAACCTTACAAAGTGTTATAGAACCACAGTTAAATGCTTTGTTCTAAAATAGAGTTCCATGGTTATGGTATTTTTTTTTACAGCCATCGACAGTGACAAAGAGAGATAATATGAAATTTTTGAAAATAACAATATACAGAATGAGATCTGTGAGCTTAGTAGCACAATATATCAATCTTTGAAGACTCTTTAAAAGGCTTAACACATATGAGGCATGAAAACATTCAGCTTGAAATGATGAATCTGGGGATTAAAATTGAATGAATATATAACCCCATGGAAACTGATATCGTCAGTGCTTTCGCTATGTCAGCCAAGGATCAGTACTTTGAATATAACAAGAGAAAGAGCTACACCAAGCACCCCATCTTCAGTTTTGACAGTTTTCTGTTCATAAACTATAGTTTTGATGTTGGGCTTTGACGAAGAACTTCCTATTAACCAAAATAATACAGTATATGTTTAAGTCTATGTATGTTCTATATGAAGAGATGTTAATTCATTTCACTAGGAGATGAGTAAAATGAAATTCTTATTGAAACTCTATACTATATTATCAAGTAACACTAGTATAAAACATGAAAATCAATCTTTGTTTCGTATATTATAGTGAAATACATAAATGTGCTATTACTACCTTCTTTGTCCTATTATAGTATGTTAGCACATATTTCTTTTTTATTTTCTTTCTTTCCTTCCTTCTTTTCTTTCTTCCTTCCTTCCTTCCTTCTTTTCTTCCTTCCTTCCTTCTTTTCTTCCTTCCTTCCTTCTTTTCTTCCTTCCTTCCTTCTTTTCTTCCTTCCTTCTTTTCTTCCTTCCTTTCTTCCTTCCTTTTTTCTTCCTTCCTTCCTTTTTTCTTCCTTTCTTCCTTCTTTTCTTCCTTCCTTCCTTCCTTCCTTCCTTCCTTCCTTCCTTCCTCCCTCCCTCCCTTCCTCCCTCTCTCTCTTTCTCCCTTTCTTTTGTAATTTGTTCTATTATTTACATTCCAAATGTTGCTTCCCTTCCTGGTCCACTGTCCAAAAGTTCTTCACCCTATTTTTGTTTGTCCATTTGCCTCTAAGAGGGTGCTCCCCTCTCTCCACCAAATCCCCTGCATTCTTGTGGCATCAAATATCCCACTGATGTCAGAAAAGCACACATTACTTATTGCCGGGGGCTACAGACCAGCTCATATATGCTCTCTGGTTTGCGGCTTAGACACTGGGTGCTCCCAGAGGTTAGTTGACTCTGTTGGTCATCCTGTGGGGTTATCATTCTTTTCAACTCCTTTAATCCTTCCCTTAATTCTTTCATAGGGGTCCTTGACCTCAAACCAATGTTTGGCTATAAGTATCTACATCTGTCTCAGTCAGCTGCAGGTAGATCCTCTCAGAGGACAGTCATGCTAGGGTCCTGTCTGCAAGTACAACTAAGAATCAATAATAATGTCAGGGTTTGGTGCCCACCAATGGAGTGGAAACCAAGTTGGGTTAATAATTGGATGGTTTTTCTTTTAAACTCTGCTCCATTTTGGTCCCTAGATTTCTTTTAGACAGGAACAATACCAGGTCAACATTTTTGTGAGTAGGTTAGTGACCCCATCCCTCCACTGTGGGCTATCTACTGGAGTTGGTTTCTTCTGGTTCTATCTCCCCACCATTGGGAATTTTGGCTAAGGTCTTCTCTTTTGAGTTCTGTGAGCCATGCACATCCAAGGTCTCTGGGACTTTCTAGAGGTTCCACTCATCCCCACCCCTTAAGGCTGCATATTTCCATTCATTCTGCTGGCCCTTTGGGATTCTCTCCTGTTGCCCCCAATACCTGATCCCACCCGCCTCTTCCCTTCCCTCTCCTCTCTCCAACCAAAGTCCCTCCCTTATTTTGCTTCCCGTAATTATTTTGTTCTCCTTTCTGAGTGGGATGGAAATATCCTTACATGGGCCTTCCTTCTTGTTAAATTTCTTAAGATATGTGGGTTACACCAGGAGTATTCTGTATAATTTGGCTAATATCCACTTATCAATGAGTATATATCATGTATATCCTTTTGCCTTTGACTTCCCTCACTCAGGATATTTTCTAGTTCTATCCATTTGCCTGCAAAATTCATGATGTCCTTGTTTTTAACAGCTGAATAGTATTCCATTGTGTAAATGGAATTTTGTGTATCCATTTGTTAGTTGAGGGTCATCTGGGTTGTTTCCAGCTTCTGTTTATCACAAGTAAGGCTGCTATGAACATAGTGGAGTGTGTATTGTTGTGGTTTGGTGTGGCATCTTTTGTGTATATGCCCAGGAGTGGTATTGCTGACTCTTCAGGTAGAACTATTTTCAATTTTATGAGGAACTGCCAGATTGATTTTCATAGTGGTTGGATAAGTTTGCAATCCCAACAGCAATGAAGGAGTGTTCCTTCTTTTTTCACAACCTCTGCAGCATATGCTGTCAAGTGAGGTTTTGATCTTAGCCATTCTAATTGGAGTAAGGTAGAATCTCACTGTTGTTTTGACTTGCATTTCCCTGATGATTAAGGATGTTGAAAATTTCTTTAAGTGCTACTTGGCTATTTGATATTCATCTGTTGAGAATTCTCTGCTTAGCTCTGTGCCCCAATTTTTTAATTGGGCTATTTGGTTTTTTGGAATCTAACATATTGAGTTCTTTTTATATTTTAGTTATTAGCCCTCTACCAGATGTAGGGTTAGTGAAAATCTTTTCCCAATTTTTAGGCTGCCATTTTGTTCTATTGATAGTGTCCTTTGCCTTACAGAAGCTTTCAGTTTCATGAGTATCCATTATTCAAATGTTGATCTTAGATCCTGCACCATTAGTTTTCAGTTCAGTAAATTTTCTCCAGTACCAGCGCATTCAAAGCCATTACTCACTTTATTAGATTTAGAGTATCTGGTTTTATGTTGAGGTCCATGATCCACTTGGACTTGAACTTTGTGTAGGGTGATAAATAAGGACCTGTTTTCATTCTTCTACATGCAGACCACCAGTTATACCAGCACTATTTATTGAAGATGTTTTCTTTATTCCACTGTATGTTTTTGGCTTCTTTGTCAAAGATCAAGTGTCCATAGGCATGTAACTTTATTTCTGGGTCTTCAGTTCTATTCCATTGATTGACCTGTCTGTCTCTGTACCAACACCATGTTTTGTTCTGTTTTGTTTTTATTTATCACATTTGTTCTTCAGTAAAGCTTGAGGTCAGGGCTCGTGATTCCCTCAAGAAGTTCTTTTATTGTTGAGAATTGTTTTAATTCTCCTGGGCTTTTTGTTTTGCCATATGAAGTTGAGAATTGTTCTTTCCATGTCTGTGAAGAATTGTGTTGGAATTTTGATGGGGATTGTATTGAATATGTAGATTGCTTTTGCTAAGATGGCCATTTTAACTATGTTAGTCCTACCTATCCATGAGCATGGGAGATCTTTCTGCGGTCTTTTTATGAGATATTTCTTCTTAGAATAATTTTGACAACTTCATGAGCAGCACACCTACACCATTTCCACTCTAGTATTCTTTCCAAATCATTCTGTGTTTATTTTAAATTCATGAGTGCTTCTTTAATTACTTTCATTTTGTTCATGTGTACACATGAACACACACGTATGCATGCATGTATATAAAGCCTATTGAATCCATTTGGCACTGCTCCTCAGCTGACCACTTGACACTCGACAATCTCTGTAGAAACTCTTTCTTGGAGTACACTGCTTTTTCTTTTCAAAGCAGCCATTGTCTGCCTGTAAATCTTCACCTAGAGGTAAAACTGTAAAATAGCCCTGTCCTTGGTGATGTGTCAACTGTTGTTGTCATTATGATGTTCTTGTTAAGGTTTAATTGGTAAATTTCCATGGACAATTACATATTTCTTAGTAATCTAAATCAAGTATTAAGAAAGTTTACAGTATTGGTGGATTAAAGCTAATAGTCTTTTAATATAACTTCCTCATGGAAAACATTTTAAGTGTTGCTTTTCCATAGTTGCATGCTTACTCATTCAGAATCAAAGGAGCTGAGATCATATATTGAAATATCTTTGGTAGCTATCTCCTTGATAAGATTATATATATAAAGTGACATTTCCTGAAGAATCAGTATATTATTATATCTATCTGTCTATCAATCTATCAATCAATCAACCTATCTATCTATCTATCTATCTATCTATCTATCTATCTATCTATCATCTATCTAATTTATTCAGGCTGTGATGTTTCATAAGACCAGTAAAATAATCAGAGTAATCTTTAAAGGGATGCTCAATTTATTGCCCCTGAAGTACTGAAGGAAATCTCTGAGAGTTTAAAATCCAAGTCAAGAGTTTCAAAGAGTCATTTTAGGTGACTATGTCTTAGGAATAAATAGAAATGAGGGTTAACAGAAAGATTAACTTTGTATACTTACATGCATAAAATTATGACTTTAATACTTAATCTGCATATTTCTTTTAGTTGTCAGTTTAGTCAAAATATTTAGAGGTAAGTATCACATTTAAGTATTTTGCATGTGTATCTATTGCAAGAATAAACCCAGATAGAGGCATTTACTAATCTGTCTGGCAACATCAGGGCAACTTGGGATGTTTACAAACTACTACTGTCATGGGCTTCTCTGTGATTTATTTTAATATGCACATGAGATTCTCTTTTCAGTCTATGTCTTAAAGAATAAAAATACTCAGTTCTAAAATGTATGTCTCTTAAAAATCAACTATAATCCTGATTTATAAAGCTATTTTATAATTAATTTTATAATTAGCACTTACAATGTGTAAGTTGTAATTTCCCCACACCAAGAACAACACTGTATCATTGGTCTGTGTCAACTTTGTTAATTATCTTTTATAGTGGTATGTATTCTTCATAATAATTTGTATTTTTCTCATGATTATTTAAGGTTCAATTAAAAAAATATGTTTGTAACCTCATGTCACTTGCTTTATATGATTGCTGAAGGTTCTGTGAAATTATTTCACCTATATTTATAATAGGGATTTTATGACTTTATTCGTAGGTGTTTATTTATTATTAAAACAAATAATTCCATCAATTATTTTTTACAAATATTTCCTTCCCTCTGTGTCATACCTTAATTCACTCCAGCTTACCCAATTTAAAGTGTTGCAATTTTATCAAAATTCAACATTTCATCAAACATTTGCTGTGACTCTTTATCCTTTTGTTGAACGCTGACATTTACAGTGGTTGACGTCATTTCATTTTTCTGATAAATGGTGGTAAATTTTTATCTGATTTCAGGTGCAGAACTCTATTGGATATGAGATTCTGACCCTTTATCCAATCAAATCACATTGATGTCATTGAGTAGCAGTAGTATTATCTGATGGATGCTCTCATCAAGCTTCTGAAACAAGACAGGGCCCAGCTTGTGGGGCCATAAGTGGAGATGAGGGGGGACAGACCCAGAGAGATCACACCTGCCTTTCACCACAGATTCCCTTACAGCTTTTTTGCCTCATAGGAGTATATTGTAATAAATCATTTTCCCCCAGTGCAGTTAAAACTTGAAAGATATTTGGCAACTAAAGTACAGACAATGGAAATAGATTCACAGAACTTCCCCACATCCATGGCTTGTCAGTGGAAGCAGTCGTGATACTGAAATCAATTTCTAAGGCACCAAAACTTCCGTTTAATTCTCTATCCTTTCCTACACCAGTCTGACAAAATTTTTGCTTCATTATTTGTTTCTTTAACTTCTTTGACTACTCATAAAGTTCTTCATTAACTATGGAGGGTGTTCTTTAGACACATACTGCTCTCTTGATTTTTAAAAGCTACAGTACTTCTTTTTAATTTTGCCTACTACATTTTAATAATTAAATAGGTGTACCAAACATACAAGTCTAATCTTATTTGTGGTAAGTAGAAGAATGATTGTCTGCTCACACCAAACGTGACTGTTTCTACATACAAGTAGCTTGAGAATTTACTACCTTAAACAGCAAAGAGTAAAACACTTTATAGATATGTTCAAGGTACAGAACCCCTTTGGGTTATACAAAACTTAAGCACATAAATATTAAAAACCAAAAGGTTGAGCCGGAGAGATACCACTGTGGTTAAGAGCACTGACTGCTCTTCCAGAGGCCCTGAGTTCAATTCCCAGCAGGCACATGGTGATGCACAGCCATTATAATGGGATCCGATGCCCTCTTCTGGTGTGTCTGAAGACAGTGACAGTGTACCCACCCAGATACATGAAATAAATAAAAATAAATCTTATAAAAAACAAAACAAAACAAAACATTTTCTTGACAGTGGTTAGGGAGAGAATGATGGGAACAAGATTTTGTGAATATTTGGAAAGCTGTAAAAGCTGCAAGCCTGAAACAAACCTGTAAACAATTAACAGAATCTTAACCAAGAACAGGTTTAGTTCCCTTACAGTTCAGAAAATTCTGCCCTGTATAGTGGGGAAGCCATGCAGTTGGTGCCAGCTTAGGCATTGGCAGCAGGAACTCTCAATGGGTAGTTATTTCTCAATTGCAGACCGGTACTAGAATCAGTGTCAAGGCTCACCCTAGGAGTCTCATGCCCACCAGCTAGCTACTCTCAAAAAGTTCTATAACCTCTCTGTGATGGTTAGTATATGCCTGGCTCATGGAGCGGCACTATTAGAGGGTGTGGCCCTATTGGAGTAGGTGTGTTACTGTGGGTGTGGGCTTTAAGACCCTCAACCTAGCTGTATGGAAGTCAGTCTTCCACTAGCAGCCTTCACATGAAGATGTAGAACTTGAAGCTGTTTTCAGCATGCCTGCCTTGATGCTGCCAAACTCCTGCTTTCATGATAATGGACTGAACCTCTGAACCTGTAAGACAGCCCCAATTAAATATTGCCCTTTTAATGTTGGCTTGGTCATGGTGTCTGCTCACAGCGGTAACACCTTAACTAGGCCACTCTCCGAACAGCTTACCACGTGGAGACAACATACTCAAGCACACGAGTCTGTGCGTGTATTTTACATTCAAACCCTTAACATGATGTCTAAATGAAATAATAGGGTGAGAAGAGGTAAGAGATCTGGAAAGGGAATACAACAGAGTACATAGTAAAATTGTCTTTGAGTATTTCATTTACAGTATAATCCAGCTTCCTTATTACAATTTTCCATAGCAGAAAAATACTTTTATTCAGTGTTGTGATTTAGCACCTGAATTTGTGCTGTGGATACAGTTGAATTTTAACAAATTTATATATGTGATTAAAAAATGTCTTTTTTATTGTAAAATAATTTACAATTATTTTAATGTGATTTTAAGACATTACACACACACACACATACACACACACACACACACACACACACACACACACACACACACACTAACACACACACACACACACATCCCTGGAGACACTCATTCCTTGGAGATTTTGGTAAAGCTTTCTAAAACATAACTGTTGTTATTTGCCATGTAGGAAATAGGGCTTGAGAAATATGAACATTATATAAGTAGATATGGTGTTATGAAATGTTTTTGGGTATTACTGCGTGGTTATCTGAAAGCTTTATTTAATTCTTCCTGAATGTCTTGCATGATGATGGGAAACTTTATACCATTTTATTTTAAGAATGTAGCATCAACATCAAGTTCAATATGCTGTTATATTTCAAAGCATCTGATTTTAGGTGATTGAAATGTGAAAATACAGTCTTCAGCAACTCCAGTTTTATTATAACTAGGAGCAGATGTTCAGCAATATAAATTAATTAACTCCACTTTTTATTACTCTGATTAGAGTATTTAAAATCTTTTAATAGATAATTAAAATTTTATATTCTTTAAATTTAGTTTATTGTAAAATGAGTGTTTTTTTTTATTCTTTTGGATACTGTAAGTCCAAATTTTTTCTAAGATTTTGATTTAGTTAAAAAAATCAAGTGTCATGTTCAGTGTAAAAGAATTTGTTTATTATTGTTCATAAGGCATTTCTGATTATTATCTGCAAACCTTTATTTCAGAAAGAGACACACACAATCTTTCAAGAGTCAAGTTTTGACTTTTTGAAGTTTCCTTTTCAGACCAAGAGAGACATGACCAGGGACATGATTGGTAAACTCTGAGACAGAATTTTCTCATGTACCAGATCCTCTGTAATGGAGCATGGGTCCTTTCACCTTGGGTAGCTCTCCTTGAACTCACTAAGTCAGAGTCCATGTGGCAGTACACCACTTTAAAAAAAAATACATATAATACATTTTATGAAAAAACAGAGAAGAGCTCTGGTTAGGGGTCAGACACCAATCAGAATGGCTGAGACCAAAACCTCAAATGACAGTGCATGCTGGAGAGAGTGTGAAGAAAAAGGAACACTTCTCCATTGCTGGTGGGATTACAAACTGGTACAACAACTCTGGAAATAAATCTTGCAGTTCCTCAGAAAATTGGAAATAGTTCTGCCTGAATACCCAGCTATACCACTCTTGGGCATGTACCCAAAAAATTCCCCATCGTACCACAAGGACACATGCTCTACTATGTTCATAGCAGCCTCATTTGTAATAACCAGATGCTGGGAACAACCAAGATGTCCCTTAACTAAAGAATGAATATAGAAAATGTGGTTTATTAACATAATGAAATACTATTCCATTACTTAAAAAATCAACATCATGAATTTTGCAGAGAAATCGATGGAACTAGAAAATATCATCCTGAGTGAGGTAACTCAGACCCAAAAGGACATACATGGTATGTACTCACTGGTTAATAGATATTAACCAAAAAGTACAGAATACCTAGGACACAACCCATAGACCTTAAGAAGTATAAAAAGCAGAAAGGGCCAAGTGAGGATTCTTCAATTCCACTTAGGTGAAGGAAGGAAATAATCGCTGGAGGCAGAAGGAGGGAGGGACCTGAGTGGAAAGGGGGAGGCAGAGGAGAAAAGGGGGGATGATCAGGTGTGTGTGTGGGAGAAGCCCAGAGGGCCAAGAGAATGGAGATAAGCAGCATGGTGAGGGGATGAGGGGACCCTCTCGAAAGTACCATAGACACAGGAGGTGAGAGATTCTAAGGCCTCAGTGGGGGTGCCCTTACCCAAAATGCCCAACGCTGGGGAGAGGGAACTCAACAAGTCCACCTCCAGTAAATACACAGGGCCTCAAATGGAGGGACAGGATTAATAACCCATAGTCAAAATTTCTGACCCAGAACTGTTCCTATCTAAAGAACTACAGAGACAAAGATGGAGGAGACTGAAGGAAATGCAGTCCAATGCCTGGCCCAACTTGGGATCCATCTCATGGGAGGGCACCAAGGTCTGACACTATTACTGATATTATTATGTGCTTACAGAGGGGAGTCTGGCATGGCTGCCCTCTGAGAGGCCCTACCAGTAGCTGACTAAGACAGATGACACCCTACCACTGAACTGAAGTTGGAGACCCTATGGTTGAATTAGGGGAAGGATTGAAGAAGCCAAAGGGGAGTGATCCCCATCGGAAAACCAGCAGTTTCAACTCACCCCCACCCAGGGAGCTCCCAGAGACTGAGCCACCAACCAGGAGCATACATGGGTGGTATGAGGCACCTGAAACAAATATAGCCTGGTCAGACCTTAGGGGGAGAAGATGTGATTAATCCTTGAGACACTTGAGGTCCCAGGGAAGGCACAGTCCTGGTAGAGGGAGAGCATCCTCTTGGAGGCAAGGGGGAGGAGGAATCAAATGAGGAACTGTGGAAGGGGTGACCTGGAGAGGAGGGAGCAATGACTGGAATGTAAATAAAATAAAATAAAATAAATATATAATAGAATAAAATGAAAAGATTAAAAGCACACACACACACACATACACGAGAGAAAGAAGAAAGAAAGGAAAAATGAAAGAATATTTCCTAGCCAACATTGAATCTGCAAATGCCTTCATGTAGTACTTCTAAATTCTAACACATGTGAAAAATAAATGGGAGTTATCTGCTATCTAGAATGTTACACAATGGAATACTACTCAGCAATTAAAAACAATGAATTCATGAAATTCTTAGGCAAATAGTTGGTACTGGAAAATACTAAGTGAGGTAACTCATTCAAAAAAGAACACACATGGAATGCAGTCACTGATAAATGGATATTAGCCCAGAATATAATAGCCCAAAACACAAAGCACATATCAAATCACTCCCAAGAAGAAGGAAGGAGAGGGCCCGGGTCCTGGAAAGGCTTGATGCAGCTTGTAAGGGATTGCCAGAACAAAGGAGTGGGAGGGAGTTGATTGGGGAACTGGCAAAGGGAAGAGGGCTTATAGGACTTAGGGGGAGGGGGATCCTGGAAAGGGAAAATCATTTGGAATTTTAACAAAGAATATAGAAAATAATAGTAACAATATAAAAGAAGCCTAAAAAAAGAATGTTATCCTTTTTTACAGACACAGCAGTAGGCAATGCCATGATCTTCTGAAGGTTTTGATAATAGGTAGCCAAATTTATTTGTGCCAACGGCTTTAAAAAAAATCTAATGAATTCGTAGGTAAGACAAATACCAATGTAAATATTACTTTCCCTCTACGTCTCCACATAGTATATCTCTTTGAATTTTCTATTTGAGAATGTAGAAAATTGAGTAGTATAAGATTGATTATGGCTAAATCTTTTCCTCTTAGAAATGAGCTTCTTTCCTTTCACATGGATACCTAGGCTCTAGATTTAGTCTTTCTCTACAATCATTTGATATCACCTAACTTTCCTTGGTTTACTTGGTTCAGCTTTGTTTTGATATGTCCTGTTATTAAATCATTCGCTTAAAAATATGTAAACTAAAGATATATGTGTATGTGTGTCTATCTATATCTATGTCTATGTCTATGTCTATGTCTATGTCTAATCTATCTATATCTAATCTATATCTATATCTATCTATATCATCCATATCATTTATATCAATATACTGATAGATGTATGTGTATGTGTGTGTGTGTGTATTTATACCCTAAACAAAAGGTTTGTACTCTTAACAAGAGCACAGCACACTTCTTTCTGTGTAGAAATAGAATACTGAATGCAAGGAGGATAGAAAGTAGATTTCTCTTGTGTGCATGTGCGTGGGCATACATGCATGTTCCAGCCAGAGGTCTATTTCAGCTCATGTTCTTCAGACACCGCCCACATTATTTTTAGTTTTTCCGATCAGTAAGCCTCAGCAAGTGTCTCTCTAGAACTGGGATTTGCAGATGTGCATTTCCATGTTCAATTTTATTTTTAATGTGTGTTCTGAGTCTTGAGTGTAGGTCCTCATACATGGTAAACACTCTCTAAGCATGTCACCCTTTTTAAGCAATTAGCAAATTTGATGACACAGACTAAATATTTGATTCGAACTCACACACGGTTTGATGTGTATGAATGTTTTGTGCATGTACACACACCATTTGTATACCTGTCTGTGGAATATGAAAATAGCTTCAGTTTCCATGAGACTGGATTTGCAGTGAACAGTGAGTTGCTATCTGTGCACTGGCAATTGAACCTTGGCTCTCACCAAGAGAGGCATTTTTATAGTCCCTGTAGAATGGAATCTTTTAAGTATTGTTTAAATGGTATTCACAATGGCTTCAATTTTTATGTGTTAGGAACCCAGCAAAATGATTTAAGCATGTGCCAAATTGAAATATATGGAATGGAGGTTTGTCACAAGATGGCTTTGCTCTGTCGTGAACTGTAAGCTAGCAAAAACTAAAAGTTGATAAAAACGAGTCAGTGGAGCTAATCTAACCTGCCACCCTTGTGGTTTAGCACTTTCCACAGCCAATCACGAGAGCTGCTCATTCAGCCAATGAGCAACTGGAATCTGAAAATGTCACCATGTGAGGCAGATATACCCTGTGGTGTTGTTTCTAGGAGTCATTTCCTGTTTATGGGCTGTAATTGTGTATGTACTGGAGAGGGACAATCGGAGCCATCCATTCAGAAGGCTTTCCATTCAAAAAAATTGTCCTTGATAAAAAGAAAATGATTAAACTGAGCTAATTTACTATTTTATTTTATCCAGCTTAATGATGATCAGAACTTCCTTTTAGCAAATTACAGCTGGCACCACTTCCTGTGCTGAGAGGAGCCAGGCTGGTGCCACACTTTGCTCCATTGGCTGATGTAGGAATGTCTTCCTTGGTTTTGTTCTAAAATTTTTTACTGAAGATCCGGGGACTACCTGTGTGCTTATATAAGAATGAATGAGGGACAAGGAGGGGGGAAGAAGGAGGAGGAAGGGAGGGAGAGAGAAAGAGGAGGAGGAAGGGAGAGAAGGGGAAGGGAGGTAGAAGGAGAGAGAATTGTGGGAAGCCACTTTATCCAGCGCCATTGCAGGACTGCGCTGGCAGGAAATATTTAGTCCTGGTAAACAACTTTGACACACATGCAGTCCGGCTTCGCTATGACTCAGCATTGGCATGCTAATGAGGTGCACCTGAGTTCTCCTATCACAATGCGACACGCCCCTAAGCGAGGGCTGCTGGGCTATATAAGGGTGGCAAAAGACAGGCTCGGGGCCCCATGTTGGAGAAGAAAAGCAAGGTCCTGAATAAAGCGCTGCAGAGAAGAACCTGGTCCTGTCGTGTCTTTCCTTGCGGGACGAGGTAGGCAGCGACAGAGAATTATATAGACATGTCTTTTTCAAAAAATACAAAACAGCATCAAAATAAGCAATAGTATGTTGATATGCATAATAAAGTGACAAATATCTTAATTAAAGCAAATCAAATGTTTTCATGTCTACTATTGCTCAACAAGTGTACATATAAAGGCAAGAAGGGAGCTAGGGGGACATGTGGAGGACCATGTTTCAAGAAAAGAGAGATAGAGCACAGGTGGCATGAAGGGGTAAAGGGTGATAATAGAAATATTATATGGGGGTGGTAGATGGGAAGCCAGGGTAGACCAAAGAGTAGGGATAATTAACACTACTTTTGATAAACCATATATATGTCTATATGCACACACAAACACATATATGTATTTATATAAACACACACACACACACACACACACACACACCCTGTAATAGGGAGATGACACATTTCCTACATCAAATAAAAATTCTAGTGCCAGGTCTGGCTTACCTCCCTTTGGTCTGTTGGTCAGTAGTCTCCACCCCCTAATTATCACAAACTCTTGCCATGGCTCTTAGATGCCCTCCAGAACTTGAGGGTAAATACCAGTAATGAAGACATCAGGCAGTAGATCTGATAGGTCAAGAAGAAGTCAGATTGGTAAGGAAATGGAAAGAAGCTCCTATTTACTGATTGGCTTTCATCGTGCCAGAAAGTGCTAAGTTCGTTGCTAAGCGACAGAAATAGCTAGTGATCTTATGCAGCTCAATAACAACTGGCCTGGGAAGGCACGCCCTCTGATGTAATAGTGGCACAAGTGCTATGAAAGTAACTAATCCCCTTTTTATTGGATTTGAAGTCCACTCCACAAGACAGAACTCATGCCAGGTAACTGGGGCCCATGCCAAGTCACTGGCTACGTCATGGGCCTGAGCCCATGGGACAAATTACTACTAGAGAACATCATACTAAGTGAGGTAACCCAGACTCAAAAGGGTGAATCATGGTATGCACTCACTAATAAGTGGATATTAACCTAGAAAACTGGAATACCCAAAACATAATCCACACATCAAATGAGGTACAAGAAGAAAGGAGGAGTGGCCCCTTGTTCTGGAAAGACTCAGTGAAGCAGTATTAGGCAAAACCAGAACGGGGAAGTGGGAAGACAGGGGGAGAGAAGGGGGCTTATGGGACTTTCAGGGAGTGGAGGGCTAGGGAAATCATTTGAAATGTAAATAAAAAATATATTGAATAATAAAAAAAACAAAAGGATATACTGCTAACATACATTCTATATTCTTATTTTTATTCCCAAAGATTAATGCATCTCTTAATCTTCATCAGAGATGCTTCTGGTTGCAGAAGATGTTAGTTAATACGAAGATGTATCATTGTTCTATATGCAAAGACTAAGAGAGTGTCAAGTGCTCAGCTCTGAATGAGGGAGCAGTCTTCCACCCCAAAGCTTAGAGATCACCATGGAAGAGAGAATAGAAGAGTTATTTAAGTCCCAGGTAATGAACTTTTTGTAGAAAAATAAAATTTATTTGGTGGATACAACAGAAGGCTTCACACATGAACTGTCTGCTGCTGTGAATTCTTGGACAGTACCAAATCAGGCAGAATTCCAAATTGGGAAGACCTACTCACAGCTGAGGAGCTACTGGCAACTAATGGTTTTAGGGGACAGATTCAGTGTTCCTCAGGGATGCGGTGCATGAGGGGCTGCCCATGTTCCAATAGGTGGTCCCACAAGCATGCACATACAAGCAGAACTAAGGAGACTTACTGGCTTTTAAAAGATCAAAAAGCACATCAAGTTGGGCAGGAAATGTATCCAGAAGTAAAGGGGAGGAGCAGAAGGATTTGAGCTGAGTACATCATGCATGCAAGAAAAGCTCAAGATTTGGTGGAGACAATTATTTAAATTTGTTAAGAGAAATATACAAAGGGTTAGACGTCAGAAAGAAGTCTTGTGATTTCTTTATTAGTCCCCCAAATTTGTTTAACACTGTTTAATGAATCAGAATTGACTGAAGTTTATCAGATAGGAAGTTAAGAAATTATCTAACTTACTTTTCCTTATACTAGTACAAAATACCCGACAAAGGCAACTTTGAAAGGGAGGAAGGTATTGGCTCTCAGTTAGAGTAGAACTCAACACAGCGGGACCCCCTAAGCCATGGTATGGTGGCATTCATTTTCAGGATGGTCTTTTACATCTCAGTTTAAACTCTCCAGAAAACCTTTCTAGACACATCCATAAGTATTTTCCTCCAGTATCCTAACTCCAGAGAAGTCTGTGATGAAGATTGCCTATCATACATTTGAAGATAAGTTTGAAACAAAAGTCAGAGAAGTGAATGAATTCACCTAGGACATAATATATCTTGTTGACACTGCATAAAAACACTAATTGTTTGGCTTTACATCATTATTAGTCACCACGAAACTTGACCTAATACATTAAGAATATAATCTGCTAAAACTAAAGCAGCAGAAAACAAATAATAAACCTTTATTTATCTGCACGAATGGTTGTGTTAACACATAAAGTAATATCAGAAAGATCTGTCTTGAAAATGAAATTTTAATTTATTTGTAAAATTTCATAAGTTTGAATAATTTTTCTAAGTTATAATATGTAAGTAAATTGTCAAGAAATTCTTTGGGTCTTCATAAATCAAATTCTAGATGTAATCAGTGAGAAAGTGTTATTAAGCATACCTATTGTTTTCAGAACACCAAACAAATAAACATAATGATGCCTTTAATCAAGGTATATAATACAATTTTATACATATACATGCATATTTTCCCTTCCCTTTGTTTTTCTATGAAAAATAATGGTTTTATCAAAATAATGTTGGTTTGGCTTAGGATCATCTCCTTTTCCTGAATAATTGTACTAGTTTTCAATAATTGAAACCAATCATTTAGGGGGCTGACGAGAGGTTAGAAGTGCTGTCTGCTCTTCTGGGGGACCTGTGTTCTGTTCGCAGAGCATACATGGTAACTTACAACCATCTAGAACTCCGGCACCAGGGAAACTACTGTCCTTTTCTTGTCTCTTGTGTGTCTGGGGATGCACACGTAAGCAAAACACCCACAAACATAAAAGAAATAAAAGATTTAGCAACTTATGTTTTATTTCGAATGTATTTTTCATTGAATTAAAATAAATAAGAAATGCTTAATTTCCAAAAATTTGTGATTATCTTCCCATTCGTATTTCTCTTTTGTGTATGAGGGTGTTATCCCAGAATGCAAGCAGACGGTCAATGGCATCTTTTGGCGGTCATTTATCTCCTTCTACAATGTAGGTCTGAGGTTCAATCAAACACATGTTGTTGGGCTTTGCAGCAGGTGCATTGACATCCTGAGGCACTTTGCTGGTCCTCATGTTTGGCATTTTATCTCCAAGTCCTAAACGGTATTCAGGACTGTTTACTGAATTTCAGTTGCTGTAGAATTCAGCCACACCATTAAGTGCTATTTCTTGAAAAGACAGAGCTTTCAACAAATTATACACTGATTTCACCCCTGAAACAGAATTTAGTTTCATTAGTGAACAATATCTAAGATCTCTCTCACACACAACTGTAATGAGCAGACCTAAGAAAGGCAGGTCAGACTTGAACTCTTCTTTGTTCCCCAGCGACTGTGTGTCCTTCTGTTGGGTCTCCCTCCCCTCCTCCCCCCACAAGGCATAAGCTATTTAATTCTGATTTTTAAAGAGCAAAATAATTTACTATATTGAAACAGCTCATTCATCACATAAACCATCTGATTCTGTCACCTCAAGTGCTTGTTAAATCACTTCCAGCTGCTACAATCAAGGGCCAGGTACTTCTAAGGTCTGACACTTTCTGAGCTCCATTACACCTGTAAGTATGATTCTTCAATCCAATTCTAGCCTTCGTAATAATCAAGTGCCCACTCCACTTAACTTCAAGGCAACTGGGATCTTAGAATTCTCCATATGTGTCTGTATCTGATTTTCAATCAGACCTCTTCATCCCAAACCTGAAAGGTTCTGAATAGCTATGAAGGAGGAGGAGGAGGAGGAGGAGGAGGAGGAGGAGGAGGAGGAGGAGGAGGAGGAGGAGGAGGAAGAGGAGGAGGAGGAGGAGGAGAGTTACACTTTCATGTAAAGCACATGGTGTGCAGCCATGCCGAGATAAAACTTTGTCTAGAAAACAGAGATGGGAAATGAATCCTTCTTCCCAGAATGAGGAAGTTAGTAAGTTGGCAGTGGAGCAGGGAGAAGGAGCCTTGTCTGTGAGTGTATGTGCCTGCATCCATTGATTAAACAACCATGTCAAGTGAGTATCAGGTGAATTGAAGAAGGGAAGAATTCGGTGCTTCAGAATGTGTATTGAATAAGGTTTAGTGATTGGTTTTATCTGAAAGCATTATCTCATTAGTTCAACAAATATTTATTTGTGAGGACTGACAATACATTTAATAGTGATAAAATATAAAATCTTACATAATTTAAAAACTCTAATATAAACAAATATACATTAGGATTGTACTACAAAAGAGAACTCAGAGACTTTTAAAAGCCACCTCCTCTTCCTCAGGCTCTTCTCCATTTTCCGCTTTCGTCCCTGCAGTTCTTTCAGACAGGAACAATTACGGGCCAGAGTTTTTATGACAAACCCATTCCTCACTGTCCAGCGATTGGCCCAAGTTGGGATCCAGCTTAGAGGGAGGCCCCAAGGCCTGACACTGTTGCTGAGGCTATGGTGTGCTCACAAAAAGAGGTCTATCAGAACTGCCCACCCAAAGACTCAACGAGCAGCTGAAAGCTTATGAAAAGCAGTCATTAGTTAAAAGAGCACATGTAGGTGGAGACATTGTTGGGTCAGGAGGAGGAACGAAGTAGACATGTGAGAGTGATGTTAGGAATAAACAGGAAAAGCACAGCTAACATAAGATGTAATAGTTTGTCCTTTGAATGTTAGATTAAGTTTTGATATTAACTGGAAAACTTGGCTCATTTTAGCTAAGAGTAGCAATGTGATGGAATTGTTGGCTGTAGAAACAAACAGGTCACGTGCAAAGGGCACAGTTTGAATGCGGTCATCTATTCAATACTTGATCTCCATCTCATTATGCTATAAAGGATGTTTCTGGAAGCTTTACGAAGTGGTGCCATTTGCGAAAATTTAAGCCACTGGTTTTGTTGTTTTTTTTCCTTTTTGTTGGTTTGGTTTGTTTGTGTGTTGTGAGTTATGTCTGCTTCCACACTCTTTCCTTTATTTCTTCCCTGTCTCCTATGGTAGAGTCTCCTCCACCATAGGTTCCCACCATCATGATGTGAGGCTAAACAAGAGGAGAATGACCTCTGAACCCATGGGCCATATCAAATGTGTTCTGGTTTATGTTGCCTTCTTGATTTCTGTTTTGTCAGAGCTGCACAAACCCGACTAACCCAGGAGATATTAAGGGAGTAAACTGGACTTCTAACACAATAAATTAATAACTGCAAACAGAACATTAAAAATAAAAGAATAAAGTAGGCATCATTTTTTCATTAACCATGTCTGTTACAATGTTAGAAGATCTTCACATTGCTATATTGTTATCTTGCCTGATTTTTCATTGGTAAAATTACCAAGTATGAAAGACTCTTTGGTGAGAATATCACTTACCACTGTCCCTGTGAATTACATCACTCAGTTAGGGAAAACTTATTATGTACATGTCTACACCTATGTGCATATTATGCAGGTACTACCACCTATATGTAAGTGGCAAAAGTCAATCCTTCAGTACTCTTTGCTATAGATGCCACTAAAAAGTTATACGGTGGCATCAGAAAACTTTTATAACTGCACATTCTTAGGAAAGGAAATGCTTCTTAACAAAATATTTGTTCCAGGAACTTGGTAAATATTCAAAAATTTGCAGACACAATTTATTTGTGTGTGGGAGGAGGTGTGATTTAAGTCTCAGCTGCCAACTCTAACAGAGAGATCATTCTATTTTTACATGATTGCTTCTACATATTAATAAGATAACTTTTAAAATAGCATAGCATTAATTAGGGCAGGCTTTGAAGAAAAAAAGAAAACATTGTTTTTGTTTACTTGAGATACATATGTATATATACATATATATAATCAGAGACCTACCTACCTCCCCTTTCCAATTTCCTCTTCTGGAATGTTTTATATTACATTTTTTAACAAGTAAAATGTCTTATTAAAATATTGATAATCATGTCCCAAATGTACTCTTTTTAATCTCTTCTACCAGAAAAAGTTTAAAGTGTTCTAAAACAATGAGCTTCTTTCCTTAATTACTTACTTTAAGTCATATAGTTGTGGCACATGCCTTGAATTCCAGCATTCAGGAAGCAGAGGTAGATCAATTTCTGTGAGTACAATGCCAGCCTGGTCTACAAAGCCAGGGCAGTTACACAGAGAAACTTTGTCATGAAAAAACAAAAAAACAAAAAACAAAAAAACAAACAAACCAAAAAGCAAAAAAATACAACAACAACAAAAAGCAAAAAAACAGTTAATTTACCTTGAGAACGGGTCTCAAAGTGTAGCCCAGGCTTACCCAAAGCTCACATTATACCTAGGCTGGCTGAAACTTGCAGCAATCATCCAGCTTAATGTCTAGTTGTTAGGGTTACAGGTATAAATGACCTTTCCCAGAGAATAGTGGCTGTATCTTCATATTCTACATCACACTGACTAACAGAGACTATGAGTGAGCCACTGATTAAATCCTCCATCTTTTGTTGCAATGTTTTGTGGCCATTTTCAAGTGTGGCAGTCCTACTGTGCCTCTTCTCATTTCCTCCTTCAGAATCAGAGATTAAGCGCTACTATGCTCAAAGGGCACATACACTGTAAATTGTAGAAGGAAATAGGCAAGCTCAGGGAACAGTGAAGAAAAACACTAATCTTCGTCTCCCAGCGAGTCTAGCAAAGCAATAGGAACAGCAAGTTCAGGAAAAGGAGGTAAACCTGACTCCCACAGTTATCATACCATTAGACACGAATTCCACTCTTCCTCTTCTCCTTCTCCTTTCTTCTTCTCCTTCTCCTTTCTTCTTCTTCTTCTCCTTTCTTCTTCTTCTTCTTCTTCTTCTTCTTCTTCTTCTTCTTCTTCTTCTTCTTCTTCTTCTTCTTCTTCTTCTTCTTCTTCTTCCTCCTCTTCCTCTTCCTCTTCCTCCTCCTCCTCATTCTTCTTCTTCATCTCCTTCTCCTCCTCCTCGTTCTTCTTCTTCATCTCCTTCTCCTCCTCCTCCTCGTTCTTCTTCTTTTTCATCGCCTCCTCCTCCTTCTTTCTTTTTCTTCTTCTTCATCACATATGATACAGAGAGAATATGTTTGGCACTTTAAAAGCCAAGAATATATAGTCAATCATTGTCCCTAAGCAAAACTAGTTAAGTATCTTTTGGGTGAATATACTAACAAACATGTCTTAGAGATGTTGACCAAATAAACACAACAAAACAAACAAACAAAAACCCTGCAGGAGAAAAAATAAAAAGAACTGCAGGAGTCTGGAAAGAAAGTTAGGAAACAAAATGTAAATGTCAATAATAAGAAAAAAAAAAACCTCTATAAAAGGGACAAAACCGTAGACTACTAAAAATGGAAAGTGCATATTTGATCTATTCAAGATGTTTCAAATGTTTCTATGGATATGACCAAGTTCTAAGAGTTGAAATTAGAAGAAAACAATAGAAGTGTTTTCATAATATAGAGGTGTTCAGCATTTTTAAACCGTGATATTAAGGAGTCATGAAAACTCATTATGCTTTTCAAAGAAGTTAGTAATCATAGAACTAGATGGTTTCTAAAGTTATCTTTCAGTGTTTGATTGAGTGGACAAAGTTTAGCTATTTTCCCTTTACATATGTCTTTTTGGCCCACCGTCTTGCCAGTAACGTTTATTTTAAAACTGTTTTCCTACTTTTTTTTTATTTTCTAAATTCTTTGTTTACATTCCAAACGCTTTTCCCTTTCCCAGTTACCCTCTCCCCATGTGTCCCATAAGCCTTCTCTACATCCATACTCCAATCACCTCCCTCCTTTTTCTCTGTCCTGTTACTCCCCTACCATGCTGGATCAGGCCTTTCCAGGATCAGGGCCCTCTCCTTACTTCTTCATGGGAGTCATTTGATATGCTATTTGTGTCTTGGGTATTCAGAGCTTCTGGGCTAGTTAATATCCACTTATCAGTGATTGCATTCCATGTATATTCTTTTGTGATTGGGTTATCTCACTTAGGATGATATTTTACAGTTCCAACCATTTGCCTCCAAATTTCATGAATTCGTTGTTTTTAAATGCTGAGTAGTATTCCATTGTGTAAATATACCACATTTTCTGTATCCATTCCTCCATTGAGGGACATCTGGGTTCTTTTCAGCTTCTGGCTATTATAAATAAGGCTGCTCTGAACATAGTGGAGCATGCGTCCTTATTGCATGCCTGGGAATCCTCTGGGTATATGCCCAGGAGTGGTATAACAGGGTCCTCCGGTAGTGTCACGTTCAGTTTTCTGAGGAACTGCTAGACTGATTTCCAGAGTGGTTGTACCATCTTGCAATTCCACTGGCAGTGGAGGAGTGTTACTCTTTCTCCACATTCTTGCCAACACCTGCTGTCTCCTGAGTTTTAACCTTAGCCATTCTGACTGGTGTGAGGTGAAATCTCAGGGTTGTTTTGATTTGCATTTCCCTAATGACTAATGATGGTGAGCATTTCTTAAGGTGCTTCTCAGCCATCTGAATTTCTTCAGGTGAAAATTCTTTTTTTAGATCTGCACCCCATTCTTAAATAGGGTTATTTGGTTCGCTGGGGTCTAACTTCTTGAGTTCCTTGTATATATTGGATATTAGCCCTTTATCTGATGTAGTGTTGGTGAAGATCTTTTCCCAGTTTGTTGGTTGCCATTTTTTCCTTTTGACAGTGTCCTTTGCCTTATACAAACTTAGTACTTTTATGAGGTCCCATTTGTGAATTCTTGATCTTAGAGCATAAGCTATTGGTGTTCTGTTCAGGAACTTTTCCCCTGTGCCCATGTCCTCAAGGGTCTTCCCCAGTTTCTTTTCTATTAGTTTCAGTGGGTCTGATTTTACGTGGAGGTCCTTGATCCACTTGGAGTTGAGCTTAGTACAAGAGGATAAGAATGTATCAATTCACAATCTTCTGCATGCTGACCTCCAGTTGAACCAGCACCATTTGTTGAAAAGGCTATATTTTTTCCACTGGATGTTTTCCACTCCTTTGTTGAAGATCAAGTGACCATAGGTGTGTGGATGCATTTCTGGGTCTTCAATTCTATTCCATTGGTCCACTTGTCTGTTGCTGTGCCAATACCATGCAGTTTTTAACACTATTGCTCTGTAGTATTGCTTGAGGTCTGGGATATTGACGCCCCCAGAAGCTCTTTTACTGTTGAGAATAGTTTTAGCTATCCTGGGTTTTTTGTTATTCCAGATGAATTTGAAAATTGCTTTTTCTAACTCTAAGAAGAACTGAGCCACAATTACGCCAATACCAAAACCACACAAAGATCCAACAAAACAAGAGAACTTCAGGTCAATTTCCCTTATGAATATTGATGCAAAAATACTAAATAAAATTTTTGCCAACCAAATCTAAGAACACATCAAAACGTTCATCCACCATGATCAAGCAGGCTTCATCCCAGGAATGCAGGGATGGTTCAATATAAGGAGATCCATCAATGCAGTCCACTACATAAACAAACTCAAAGAAAAAAAACAACACATGATCATTTCATTAGATGCTGAAAAAGCATTTGACAAAATTCAGCATCCTTTCATACTGAAAGTCTTTGAAAGAACAAGAATTCAAGGCCCATACCTAAACATAGTTAAAGCAATATACAGCAAACCGATAGCCAACATCAAACTAAATGGAGAGAAACTTGAAGCAATCCCACTAAAATCAGGGACTAGACAAGGCTGCCCTCTCTCTCCATATCTTTTCAATATAGTATTTGAAGTTGTCGCTAAAGCAATTAGACAACATAAGGAGGTCAAAGGGATACAAATTGGAAAGGAAGAAATCAAATTATCACTATTTGCAGATGATATGATAGTATACTTAAGTGACCCAAAAACTCCACCAGAGAACTCCTGCAGCTGATAAACAACTTCAGCAATAGCCACAAGCAATATAAAGTATCTTGGTGTGACTCTAACCAAACATATAAAAGTCTGCATGAGAAGAACTTTAGGTCTCTGAAGAAGGAAATCAAAGAAGACCTCAGAAAATGGAAAAATCTGCCATGCTCTTGGATTGGCAGGATTAATATAGTTAAAATGGCCATCTTGCCAAAAGCAATATACAGATTCAACGCAATCCCCATTAAAATCACAAACTCAGTTCTTCTTAGAGTTAGAAAAAAGCAATTCTCAAATTCATCTGGAATAACTGTTTTCCTACTTTTAACCGAATGAACTTGCATGATATGATCGAGTCTTCCTCACAAACTTGGATCATTTCTCAAGGCGACCAAAAGATGGCGCTGCGGTGCAGCTCAGCACACAGTCCTTTATAATCACTCTTTTGCCACAGTTTAACTCCAGGGCTAAGATGGCGGTAATGCACATCACCAGATAGAATGCAGGTGCAGTAAATAGGATGAAGTGCTCCAAATCGGTAAGACTTCAACTCAGAGCAGTGCCCAATGGTAATTAGACCTACAGAGCTGACAGTTGAGGAGTGGCAGAGAGATTTGCAGTTTCTTTCCCCTGTTGTGTGTAGATATTTCTCAGAATTCGTGTTAAACATTCATAATGAAATACAGGTTAAGGAAGATATGGCAAGAAAAAAATCACCTTTGAGGAAATACGTTCCTTTATGAAATGATTGAGTGAATCAGCATCTGATACTTATATCTTAACAATTTAGTGATTCCATCTTCTCAGTAAAGATAAAACCAGAGTGATCTCAAATATATCAAATTATTTTTGTCAGTAAATGACTTTTCCACTTTAATTTATTAATTATAAACTGAAATCACTAATATACTTTGTCACCTGTGATATACATACATAGCACAGTTAAAAAGGAAATAGTTTCACTTTCATTTGTTTTTGTTGGGTAGCATGAAATGTGCAATGTGTATGTGGGTATGTGCACATGTGCTTGCAGAAGCAACACATCAGAATCATCCTCAATTGTTCACTGTTTTGTTGAAATTGTCTCTAGAAGAACCTGAAGCTAATCAATTCAACCAGAGAGGTTCAACAACAAACTCTGGGGAGACCTCCCTCCCTCCCACGACTGAGATCACAGGCAACCCAAGCACTGATTTTATACTCCTGCTGTGGACCTGGATTTAGGTGCCCACGCCTGCACAGAAAATACTTTACCCATCCTGCTATCTTCCTGGCCTCGTAATGGAACAGTTGTCTGAGGCATTTAATAAAACAATATCAACACAATATTTCCCATTATATCTTCCATGTTATGTGTCCGAATAACAACATGGCTGTTCTATTTTGATGTTTATGGTGAGAGAGCTCTTGACTCTGCATGAGAAGAGTTTCCCTGTCTGCACATGTGTGTCCATTTCTCTCTTTCCAATTGGGATGAATCACAGCTTCTGATAAAATTAGCAACTGCTATTTATATTCTTGTTTTAAGAACATTATTAACTGTTGAATCATCAAAGGTATTATGATTATATTAAACTATTTAACATATGCACATGCTATGGAAAGTGATTTTCCATAGTGTTCTCCCCCATGCAAGTGTTTGTCAGTCAATAAGACAGCTGCTTCATTTTGGAACTTATTGAACTATGTATTTTCTCTCAACACATAACCTTTAAGGTGCTAGTTTCTTTGATTGGTGGATATTTTAAGAGATACTTTTCATGGACCCTGCTGTTACAAGCTGCTCCCTAGGACTTACATACACATACCTGTTTTCATGAAAGGGTCTTCTGCTATTATTCACTCATTAAGTGATGGTCAGGAGGTTACTCAATTACCCAGCTTCCGATATGAAGTCCACATACAATATTCTCTAACGAGTATATGTACCAAATTGCCATTGTATTATCCTCAATTAAGGTTTCATCTTTAGAATTCTGAGATATTTCCTATCATGTTTGTGAAACTGTTTTTTTTTTTAATGGATAAATGTGAATACTATTCTAATTCTCTGAGGACATTTATTTTTTTAATGAGTATGGTTGCCTGTGTGCATTTGTGTATTTGTACCAACATCTTACACTTCCCATGGGGTACAGAAGGTGTTAGACTGTCTGAAATTCAAGTTACAAATGGTTATGAGTGGCCATGTGGTTGGTGGAAACAGAATTTGAATCGTCTACAAGAGGATTTAGATTTTATTATTGTTCTGCCTCTATAGCCCTCAAATCTCTTCTCATTTTTCAATTCACAGTAGTTAACATTTTATCTCATAATTTTCGAATTGTTATTTTGCTTTCTTAGTGGAACTTGAAATAAAATAATTAAATTTACGTCTTTCTTTACTAACAACGTTTTTTTGTCTCTGTGAATTTATCAAAGTATAAATTCAAGTTCTATTCTCAGATACATTTAGAGTTTGTGGGTTCAGATTTTCTGAAGTCAGATTCATTTTTGAATTTTTCTTTGTAGTAAGGCAGCAGCTGTTCTCCACAGCGTGCGGGGAAGTATCTTAGGTCCCACTGCAGCATGTATGTATCCTGTGCTGAAATATTTTATCCCTGTGGCATATTTTTGACACTCAATAACTAGCCAATTGTGTACTAAGCAAGTACCTCAGTCAACCTCCACTACCATAAAAGTAAGAAATGCATGCACCACCCAAATGACCACCCTTAACTGTCATTAATTCTACTCACTGGCCCCATTTGTGTTCCTTGGGATATCATCAATCTATCTTTGAAACTAATATTATGTTACGTTTTGTGTAAATTCATATAAATGGCGTTATATAGTATGTACTCATTTGACATATTGGTCCAATTTTTCTTTATACATGTCACATAACTTAATAAATTTCTAATTTCCCAATTCAACTACTTATTAAAATGGCTGAAAATCAGATTTTATAACTTCTTAGATTTTCGCTCCAGCCCTCTGTAACTGAAAACTATTAGATTCAAATTCAGCCTCTGTCTCGCATTCTGTGATACTGTGAAGCCAGTAGTTCTGATGGACCATCATTTTCACGTTATCTTGAACACCGTTGAATGTCAAGCAAGAATTCCACACATAAAACACAGAAAACCGATTCCAGGACTTGTCAGGTTTATTGAGCTTCTTTAAAGTGATGAGAGGAAGTTTTCATCACAACCTATTTGGAGTGGATTTATCTCCTGTAGATTTCCATGACTCGTTCATTATGGGCAAACAAGAGTGTAGAGTATGAGTGAGACAAATGTCCAGTCTTCATGCTCAAATGAATCACACAGAACAAATAACTGGGAAAGAAGCCAAATAAAATTGGGTAAACATAAAAATGCAAAATGCCCTTAATCATATGTAGACTAAGGGGACATCTAGCACTTTGTATTAAACCATAAAAGTTATTGGAAGAAAACTTGAAATCAACTCCACCTTCCTGGGAACTCATGGCCTGAAATTTGAGCCAGCACTCTTTAGGTCAATAAAAATTACATAGGAAGAATACTGTGTTTCATTATCTAACAGGCTCTAGAGGTCTTGATTAGTTTTGTTCTCCTTCCCAATTGTCAATATCAGTGTTTTTAAATGTTTAACCAACAAATGCTAATTGTGTGTATTGATGAGGGAAATGTAGTCGTGTGATATACGTGTCCACTGGCAAATGATGAAATTAGCCTAATTAGGAAAGGCCATGACCCATATGCCTCTTGTCTCTCTGTCTTTGGAGGGTGTCCCTGTCCCTTTGCTGTTTATCAGCCAGATAATTCATGCTGAAAACATTTAACCATTATTTTTTTCTTTCTCTCTGCCCAGTCGCCTTGCTACATTTCTCCCAATGTCTTGTAACAATCATTTTATTTCTTAAAAGCTTATTTTTAGATTCTACACAGTAGTAGGTTTATGTTGTTTGTGTCTATGTGTCAGTTGTAGTTCAATTAAAATAATGTCTTTCATCTCTGTCAATTAACATCTTAAGTGATAGATTGGCAGAAATAGATAGTTTCCATAGTATTTCTTATGGAAAAATATAATTGTATTATGTGTATGAAAATATAAATACACACACATTATCATTTACTTTAAAAAAAACACATGTGTTTTATGGGCTCTGATTTACTCCACACCACGAGGGTACTGAGGTTTTTAAAATAACAACAAACAGAACCGCATTTTGTGTTCAGTCAGCAGCTCACAGTGTTGAACAGGTGGAGCAGATATCATATATCAATTGGTCACTACACGTGGTTTTCTTTTCTTTTTGTAAACTGAATCATGATGTAGTTGCCACCACTGACCTGACATTCCAAGATCATTGTGCTCCTCCCACATTATCAATGAGAAGGACCTCCCAATATGCTGTTGCTTGGTTCATGTTTCCTACCAGTTAAAGTGTGTCACACTATATTGACACTTGGGGACTTGATACTTCAAGCTTATAAAGTAAAATGTTTTCCATGGAAAGTTCAAACATGATACTCCCATTGGCTCTATCGGAGAAGATCAATTTCTCTTGTACCCTTGACCTCAGACAAACAAGATACTTAGCAAACATGTTCTGATTGTTGTTAACCACACAGAACTGAAAGTAAAATGAAGAACTAGGGCAGTAAATATTGTGTATGCCAATCATTTGATATGGTATAATGAGGCTGTGATAATCTGATATGTTTGGTGATTATTACCGTAGTAGTGTGTAAGGCAACCAACTTTTAAGGAAGTATTGTGTGTCTTACTTTCTCCTACCAGTATAGCCACTGAACATAAGTCAAAAAGCATTCTAGGAGTTGGCAGATAATTTTACTTAATATTCAGGACACAGAAGAAATAGCTATTATATCCACTGTGATTTGAAGTATTGTTCATTAGTTATTTAAACTTCATTAGCAATCATTTGTCTATTGAGTTGTGATTGTGTCTTGTTACTCAAAAATCAGCACTATTTCAGAGAACCATTTAGTAGCACTGAGAAGATTCCAGGTGTTTTAATTTCATATAAGCAGTGTAGTGTGTAAACAAACTCCAGTCTTTGGCTCAACTTTTCCTGGACATGTCCTGGAAAAGATTCAAACTACACAATCAGGAGTTTGGGGAGTTAATAAAATGCTTTCTGGGCAAACCTAACATCCTGCATTGAGTCCTTGGCACCCCTGTAAGATCTGAGCATTAGTAGTATGTCTTGTAAATCTAGCATAAGTCAAACAGAGATATAGGATTGTTGGTGTTTCCAGCCAGCCACTCTATACTAATCCAGAAGATCAAGGTTCAGAGAGAGACCTGCAGTCTCTCTCTCCACTGCAGTGGAGAATGATGGAGAAAGACATCCATTAGATCTTTGTCTTCCATAACCATGTGTGTTCAAATATACACAAGCACCCCCACAAATATGAACATACACTCATACTTGTACACATGCACACAAACATTTGCACATACAAGTACACACAAATACACACACACACACACACACACAGGGGCATGTGATGTTTTGAATGCTACATAGGCTCTTCAACCTATGCTGATCTGTGACCTTCTTCTCTCTGTCTATAGTTATCCAGCACAATCTGGCCTCTAGAACTTTAGTGTAAAGCTATTTGCTGTGACACTGGGGGTCCATATTAAGTAGATAGTACCATCTTCACCTCCCTTGGGAAATTCAATAAAGGCCTTTGCAGAAAGTGTGGAAAGGGTCATTTCTTTGCTCTTCAACTTCTTTGGTTGTTGTCACAAGTATTCAGAGAGAAATTTGAAATGTGTCCCATAGCAATCACTTAAAAATATTTTACGTTTTTTAAACAGAACACTAAACATTGTTTTGTTTAAGAAAGATGTTTCCACCTATCAGCCCCCAAAACTCAGAATACCCACAATACATTCCACTAACCATATGAAAGTTAAGAAGGAAGACCAAAGTGTGGATGCTTCAATCCTACACAGAAGGGGTAAAAATAATCCCAGGAAGTAGCGGGAGGGACAGACCTGGGAGGGAGAGAGGTGGGGGAGGGAAATGGGGTAGCAGGATCAGAAGGGACAAGAGAGAAGTGCAGAAGGTCAGGAAGTTGAATAGAAATATGCAGCAGTGGGGGATGGGGAACTGGAGATAGCCACTAAAAAGTCCCAGGTGCCAGAGAAAAGAGAGGCTCCTAGGACTCAACTGGGTTGACTTTAGCTGAAAAACCCAACTAAGGGGAGATTCAACTGGTAGAGACCAGTAGATAGGCATGCCCCCCAGTTGAGGGATGGGGCCACCCACTCATATCAGAATTTTTAACCCCGAATTGTTCTTGTCCAGAGGAAAGACAGGGCCAAAAAATGGAACGGAGCCTAAAGGAAAGGCGATACAGAGACTGCCCCATGGGTGAGTCCATGACTCCCACTACACATGTAGCAGAGGATTCCCTTATTTGGGATCAGTAGGAAGGGAGGCGCTTGATCCTGAGGAGGCTTGGTGTCCTAGGGAAGGGGGATGCTAGAGGGGTGAGGCAGCAGTGGATGAGTGGGTGGGGGAGTACCCTCTTAGAGGCAAAGGGAAGGGCTGGAATTTGCGGAGGGGAGACTGGAAAGGGGGACAACATTTGACATGAAAATAAATATAATCAATAAAAAAAGAGAGAAAATCTTCATGGGATTTTCCTTAAATGATGTCATCGCAGGAAGCAACAAGACTGATATGCATATTGTTAAGGGCAATCATGACAGTCCCATTCTTTGCATACTATAGCAGTCTTCTATAGCAGCAGTTTCAAATTACCATTCACTTAGTCATGCTTGATGCCCTATAGTTCTGAAAGGTGTAATTCTAAAATCAGTTTCACCAGAACAGACGCAACAGGCCTCTATCTTTTTGACAACAGAAGGGAGAATCCGGGTTCCTGTTCTTTCCAGCTTCTCCTGCTCAGTGGTATTCTTCAGTTCACAATCTGTGTTTCAGGTCCTTCTCTTGAAGCCTCACTAATGTCATCACATTTTGACCTCTGGACCATCCCTTCTTGTCTGTGTTTATTAAGAATCTCCACCCTTTGCGTCTCACGAGCATGAGTGTTCCAGTGTGAGCGGAAGAAGATGCCACCAATAACATGACAAAGTGGAAAGAGAAAAGCAAACCAGCAGGCTGTCCAGGGCCTGGTGGTTATCCCTGAAACCATGCGCACAACTAACATTGTACCAACTGAGCAGGTTATGTTTAGAACTATATATGTATAGTTCTACAAATACATGCATATACGCACATATATCCATATATGCAAACACATATATGTGTACATATGTATATATGCAATAATAATCTGAAAATAGAGGCCATGAATCAGAAAGAACACAGGGATGGCTATATGGGAGGGTTTGGAGATGAAAGAGAAGGAAGAAATGTCATAACTACAGCATAATCTCAAAAAATAAGAGTCATAATTACATTGGGTACACATGGATATTTCTGATCAGATCCCTATATAAAGGTCTTTAACTAAATCACATTTCTAAATCCCATCAAGTTTTCTGGCCTGTAACATAATGTTCATGGTACCAGGAGTTAGGACATAGGAATATTTGTGAGATCTTACTCAGTCCACTACTAGTACCTGATGCGCTCAGAGCTGCATGAACTCTGTGTGACATTGACTTAGTAGCACGCCACTATCAATTTACTGCTGACCTATTTCAGTGTGACATAATACAGTTCTGTCCATTGAAGGAGACATGGGAGGTCTTTCTCTACAGCTAGAAGTTACAAACTGTAACCATCATTTTGTGAGAAACATTAGGAGAAACAGAAAAACCATGGATCTTCTTTTTTTTTTTTTTTTTAAGGAACAGCTTGGGAAGAATCAGATCCAACTACATAATTAAACTGAGCACACACAACAGAGGTCTGGGTGGCTTCCCTCCCTTCCTGTGACTTCTCTGAGGTGCCTACACAGAGTCAGAATGGGAAAGACACAGACAAGATGTCACCCTGGGACATCGCTTAAAACAGTCTCTCACAGTTGCTTGCTATCAAACTTACTGCCCTATTATTAAACTTTATATCAGCTGCAGTGGTCAATCTTTATTTAATGTGGGCCAGAAACCATAGTAGTATTACCAACATGTTAGTGATTTATTTTTTAAAAAAAGTCTTATGCTACATGTAGGCGGCAGAAGCGGTGGCAGCAGCTGGTCCAGCAGAAGGGCCATCAGCAGTGGAACCAAGAAGCCACATCAGAACTCTGCCTCCCACCAGTCAGTTACAAGAGTCTCTCCGCCATCTTGGATCTCGGGCACCAGAGAGAGCAGACAGACTGAGGTACACAAATATAACCCAAGGCCAACATTGCGGGGGTCTAAGCCCGACGGGCGTTGGCCTGCAACCAGACCCTGGACTGTTCGGGGGGGCCATTGATGTGCAAACCAGGCCAGGAGGTTGATTGACCGGCCGGCGCACACTCCGCCATTTTGACTACAGGATGCCAGAGAGTCCTAGCAGGCAAAGTCAGCTAAGAGTCATACCTGGAGGCTAACATAGCAGGGGGTCTAAGACAGACAGGCCTTGGACTGATCCCAGGCCCTGGGCTGCTCCGTGGGCCATCTGTGTGCCAACCCAGCCAGGAGGTTGTTAGCCCAGCAGACTCTCCCGGCACTTTCAGGGAGCGCACTGGCCACCTGACAGAATCAATTAACACTCATAGCCCAAGGGGAACATTGCATGGGCCTTAGCCTGCCAGGCTTTTGCCTAGACTCAGGGCCTCAGAAGCTAGGCTAGCCTTGTGTGCACCAACCTGGTTGGGAGATAGGCTGCCCAGCAGAGTGACCAGCACTCAGAAAAGGTCCCGCATCAGCATAGACCATCAGCACTCACTGAAGGAGCAAACAGGCACCTCCTGGTTCACATAGACAAAGTGGGGCAAGGCATGCTAGGGCTGCAGGGACACCCAAAAGGAGGACAGCATATTAGCAATCTGTAACAGGGGAAACCCAGCCATCCAGTGTTGCAGAAATAGCCATATAGCCTCACAGGAGGCACAAATACCAGGCAGAGACAAGACCAACTAACGCCAGAAATAACAAGATGGCAAAGGGCAAACTCAGGAACGCTACTAACAGAAACCTAGGCAATATAGCAGCATCTGAACCAAGCTCTCCAACTTCAGCAAGACTGATTATGCAAAAACACCAGAAAAACAAGTACTGGATTTAAAATCACTGTTCATGATGCTGCTAGAAGAACACAAAAAGGACATAAATGAATCTCTTAAAGAAATACAGGGGAACATGAATAAGCTAGAAACACGATTAATGGAAACATAAAAATCACTTAAAGAAATTCAGGAGAATAAGGCTCAAGATATAGAAGCCAATAAAGAAGAAACACAAAAAAAACTTAAAGAAATGCAGGAGAAAGTGAGTCAAACAGCAGAAGTCATGAAAGAGGAAACACAAAAGTCTCTTAAAGAATTACAGGAAAACGCAAACAAGCAAGTGAAGGAGCTAAGCAAAACCATCCAGGATCTAAAATCAGAAGTAGGAACAACTAAGAAATCACAAAGGGAGACAACTTTGGAGATAGAAAACCTTGAGAAAAAATCAGGGGCCATAGATGCAAATATCAACAACAGAATACAAGAGATGGAAGAAAGAATCTCAGATGCCGAAGATACCATAGAAACCATTGACACAACAGTCAAAGAAAATGCAAAATGCAAAAAGCTTGTATCCCAGAACATCCAGGAAATCCAGGACACATTGAGAAGACCAAACCTAAGGATTATAGGTATAGATGAGAGTGAAGATTTACAACTTAAAGGGCCAGCAAATATCTTCAACAAAATTATGGAAGAAAACTTTCCCAACATAAAGAGAGAGATGCCCATGAATATACAAGAAGCCTACAGAACTCCAAACAGACTGGAACTGAGCAGAAATACCTCTCATCACATAATAATGAAAACCCCAAATGTACTAAACAAAGAAAGAATATTAAAGGCAGTAAGAGAGAAAGGCCAAGTAACATATAAAGGAAGACCTATCAGAATCACACCAGACTTCTCACCAGAGACCATGAAAGCTAGAAGATCCTGGGAAGATCTCATGCAGACTCTAAGAGAACACAAATGCCAGCCAAGACTACTATACCCAGCAAAACTCTCAATCACAATAGATGGAGAAACCAAGATATTCCATGACAAAACCAAATTTACACAATATCTTTCTACAAACCCAGCTCTACAAAGAATAATAGGAGGAAAACTCCAATCCAAGGAGGGAAACGACACCCTGGAAAAAGTAAGATAGTTACCTTCTTTCATCAAACCCAAAAGAAGATAACCACTCAAATATAAAAATAACATCGAAAATGACAGGAAGTAATGATCACTACTTCTTAATATCTCTTAACGTCAATGGACCCAACTCCCCAATAAAAAGATATAGACTGGATAAGGAAACAGGACCCTACATTTTGCTGCATACAGGAAACACACCTCATTGTCAAAGACAAAAAACACCTTAGAGTAAAAGGCTGGAAGACAATTTTACAAGCCAATGGTTTCAGGAAATGAGCCGGAGTAGCCATTCTAATATCAGATAAAATTGATTTTCAACCTAAAGTCATCAAAAGAGATACAGAAGGGAACTTCTTGCTGGTCAAAGGAAAAATCCACCAAGAACTTTCAATTCTGAACATCTATGCACCAAATGCAAGGGCACCCACATTCATAAAAGAAACTTTACTAAAGCTCAAAGTACACATTTCACCTAACACAATTATTGTGGGTGACTTCAACACTCTACTCTCCTCAATGGACTGATCAGGAAAACAGAAACTAAACAGGGACACAATAAAACTAATTGAGGCTTTAGACCAATTGGACTTGACTGATCTTTATAGAGCATTCCACCCTAAAACAAAAGAATATACCTTTTTCTCAGTACCTCATGGTACCTTCTCCAAAATCGACCATATAATTGGTCACAACACAGACCTCAACAAATATAAAAAGATCGAACTAATTCCATGCCTCCTATTTGATCACTATGGAGTAATAGTGGTCTTCAATGGCAACAAAAACGACAGAAGGCCCACATACACATGGAGGCTGAACAATAATCTACTCAATGACACCTTGGCCAAAGAAGAAATAAAGAAAGAAATCATAGACTTTTTAGAATTTAATGAAAATGAAGGCACAACATACACAAATCTTTGGGACACAATGAAAGCAGTGCTAAGAGGAAAACTCATAGCCCTGGGTGCCTCCAAAAAGAAAATGGAGAGTGCATACATTAGCAGCTTAAGGACACACCTGAAAGCCCTGGAACAAAAAGAAGCCAATTCACCCAGGAGGAGTAGAAGACAGGAAATCATCAAACTCATGGCTGAAATCAGTCAAGTGGAAAGAATCAATGAATCCAGAAGCTGGTTTTTTGAGAAAATCAACAAGATAGATAGACCCTTAGCCAGACTGAACAAAGGGCAGAGAGAAAGTATCCAAATTAACAAAATTAGAAATGAAAAGGGGGATATAACAACAGAAACTGAGGAAATTAAAAAAAAAAATCATCAGATCCTACTAGAAAAGCCTATACTCAACACAACTGGAGAATCTGGAGGAAATGGACAATTTCCTAGACATACCAGATACCAAAATTAAATCAGGACAAATAGATCATCTAAATAGTCCCATAACCCCTAAAGAAATAGAAGGGGTCATAGAAAGTCACCCAACCAAAAAAAAACCCAGGACCAGATGGCTTCAGTGCAGAATTCTATCAGACCTTCAAAGAAGACCTAACACCAATACTCTTCAAACTATTCCACAAAATAGAAACAGAAGGAACACTACCCAATTCCTTCTATGAAGCCACAATTACGCTGATACCAAAACCACACAAAGATCCAACAAAGAAAGAGAACTTCAGACCAATTTCCCTTATGAACATGGATGCAAAAATATTGAATAAAATTCTTGCCAACTGAATCCAAGAAAATATCAAAACGATCATCCACCATGATCAAATAGGCTTTATCCCAGGGATGCAGGGTTGGTTCAATATACAGAAATCCATCAATGTAATCCACTACATAAACAAACTCAAAGAAAAAAAAAACCACATGGTCATTTCATTGGATGCTGAAAAAGCATTCGACAAAATTCAGCATTCTTTCATGTTAAAGTCTTGGAAAGAACAGAAATTCAAGGCCCATACCTATACATGGTAAAAGCAATATACAGCAAACAGGTAGCCAACATCAAACTAGATGGAGAGAAACTTGAAGCAATCCCATTAAAATCAGGGACTAGACAGGGCTGCCCACTTTCTCCTTTTCAATATTGTACTTGAGGTACTAGCTCGAGCAATTAGACAACATAAGAAGGTCGAAGGGATACAAATTAGAAAGGAAGAAGTCAAACTATCATTATTTGCAGATGATATGATAGTCTACCTAAGTGACCCAAAAAACTCCACTAGAGAATTCCTACAGGTGATAAACAACTTCAGCAAAGTGGCAGGTTATAAAATCAACTCAAGCAAATCAGTAGCCTTCCTATACTCAAAGAAATTAGGGAAATGACACCCTTCACAATAGCCACAAACAGTATAATGTACCTTGGGGTGACTCTTACCAAGCATGTGAAAGATCTATATGACAAGAACTTCAAGACTCTGAAGAAGGAAATAGAGGAAGACCTCAAAAAAAGGAAAAACCTCCCATGCTCATGAATCGGCAGTATTAATATAGTTAAAATGGCCATTTTGCCAAAAGCAATATACATATTCAACACAATACCCATCAAAATCCCAACTCAGTTCTTCATAGAGTTAGAAAGAGCAATTCTCAAATTCATCTGGAATAACAAAAAACCCAGGATAGCTAAAACTATTCTCAACAACAAAAGAAATTCTGGAGGAATCATTATCCCTGACCTCAAGCAATATCACCGAGCAATAGTGTTAAAAACTGCATGGTATTGGTACAGTGACAGGCAGGCAGATCAATGGAACAGGATTGAAAATCCAGAAATGAACCCACACACCTATGGCCACTTGATCCTGGACAAAGGGGCTGAAAACATCCTATGGAAAAAAGATAGCCTTTTCAACAAATGGTGCTGGTTCAACTGGAGGTCAGCATGCAGAAGAATGCGAATTGATCCATCCTTGTCTCCTCACACTAAGCTCAACTCCAAATGGATCAAGGACCTCCATATAAAGCCAGACACTCTGAAGCTAATAGAAAAGAAACTGGGGAAGACCCTTGAGGACATCGGTACAGGGGGAAATTTCCTGAACAGAACACCAATAGCTTATGCTCTAAGATCAAGAATTGACAAATGGGACCTCATAAAATTACAAAGTTTCTGTAAAGCAAAGGACACCTCAAAAGGACAAGTCGGCAACCAATAAATTGGGAAAAGATCTTCACCAACACTACATCAGATAGAGGGTTAATATCCAATATATACAAAGAACTCAAGAAGTTAGACCCCAGAAAACCAAATAACCCTATTAAAAATGGGGGTACAGAGTTAAACAAAAGAATTCTCACCTGAGGAACTTCCGATGGCAGAGAAACATCTTAAAAAATGCTCAACTTCACTAGTCATCAGTGAAATGCAAATCAAAACAACCCTGAGATTTCACCTTACAGCAGTCAGAATGGCTAAGATTAAAAACTCAGGAAACAGCAGATGTTGGCGAGGATGTGGAGAAAGATGAACACTCCTCCACTGCTGGTGGGGTTGCAAATTAGTACAACCACTCTGGAAATCAGTCTGGCAGTCCCTCAGAAAACTGGGCATGTCACTTCTGAAAGATCCTGCTATACCACTCCTGGGCATATACCCAGAGGATTCCCCAGCATGTAATCAGGATATATGTTCCATTATGTTCATAGCAGCCCTATTTATAACAGTCAGAAGCTAGCAAGAACACAGGTATCCCTCAACAGAAGAATGGATGCAAAAAATGTGGTATATCTACACAATGGAGTACTATTCAGCCATTAGAAACAATGAATTCATGAAATTCTTAGGCAAATGGATGGAGCTGGAGAATATCATACTAAGTGAGGTAACCCAGTCTCAAAAGATCAATCATGGTATGCACTCACTAATAAGTGGATATTAGCTTGGAAAACTGGAATATGCAAAACATAATCCACACTTCAAATGAGGTATGAGAAGAATGGAGGAGTGGCCCCCAGTTCTGGAAAGACCCAGTGTAGCAGTATAGGACAAAACCAGAACAGGGAAGTGGGAAGGGATGGGTGAGAGAACAGAGGGAGGGAAGGGGGCTGTGTGAGTTTCGGGGAGTGGGGAACTAGAAAAGGGGAAATCATTTGAAATGTAAATAAAAAATGTATCGAATAAAAAAAAAGTCTTATACTTAATCCACATTTTCCATTGATGGTTTCCTTTATAGGTTTAGTATTTTTGAAGTTGTGTGATATCTATGCACGATGTATTTGCACATTTAATTTAGTTTTATTCTAGATTAAATGAGTTTTGGCTTTGAGAATTTTCTGTTGATAAATCAAGATAATTATTCTGTCCTCACTTACACCTGTAAAGGCTCCATTTCTTAGAGCCTAAGAATATTCTCATTATACAATAATAGTTAATTCTTTACATCAATAGTAAGTACATTGGACAAACTATTATTTGGGACTAAGCAGATAAAATTTGATTCAAGGAACCCATATAAGTGTGGAATGAGAGGAATAGCTCAGAAAACAGTCCTTAGCCCTCTATATGCATGACTTGGCACATAAGTACACACACACACACACACACACACACACAGCATGCAGACACAAGCACAATAAGTAAATTATAAAATATTAAAAGGAAAAACTATTACTATTAAGAAGCACTAATAGAATTGTGTAGGTAGACTTGGCATAAAAGCAAGCTGCTACAATAGGTTTCAGAATTTAAACATGGTATCTATAGGCTATCATGAAAGGCCTTTATTTACTATAGACTACATGCTGATGTCAAAAGCTATTACCTAGAAGATCTTGGCTATAGATGTTGTGACAAATGGCAATACAGCAAGTATGGCCTTGCTCTGACTTGTAAGGTGTCATTTTGAGAATTTTTGATCACTGACTAACATAGTTATTTTTGCTAAAGATACTAAGCATCTAAAACTAAATCAGAACACTCAAGAAGATATAAAATTATTAATTTTGGAGGAACTGTTCTCCTGAATCATCACAGATGTGAAGTCAGTTTGCAGAGGACGATAGGAAGAGGTTGAGGGTTAAACAGCTGAGTCTAAAAAGAATCTCTCATTGCTGTGAGGAAGGAGGAAGGAGGGAAAGAAAAGTAAGAGTCCGAGGATTTGAGAAGTGTGAAGAATGAAGGCAGGGTTGAAGTTATACAGGAAATCAGGAAAATGAATGGAAAGAGAAAGAGAGTGATGTGCTCAGATAGGGCAGGCAGAGGCTCACCTCAGTGGGATTCTATGGAGAAATACTTCATAATCTCTAACGTGAGTTTAGATTTTGAAAACGGTTTTTATGGATGCATATTCTAGCAATTATTTGTAATTACCAAGTATAGATTATACGTAAGTTGGCAATAAACATTTCAGGAAAGACTTCTGAGATTTTCTATGTTCAATTCACATGAAAAAGAAATGCCTTCCCCGCTACATTTTCACTTCTCTCTCCATTTCTTTCTCTATTTCTGCCCCCATTCTTGGCAGATGTGTAACAACATCCGATCTCATCTTTTTCCTTTCTATATATTGTTCCATTTATTGCTTACATACCAATAGTTACTTTTGTGCTGGAATGCTTCACAGAAACATCAGTCTTTCACAATTCACCCTCTCTTCATTTATATTTCCATCAACGTTTTATTAATCATTTTATTTGTTTACATTTCAGATGATACCCCTTTCCCAGTTTCTCCTTCACAACCCTCTATCCTATCTCCTCTCTTCCCAGTTCCCTTTGCTTCTATGAGGGTGCTCCTCCACCCACACACTCACTCCTGCTTCACTACCCCCTTCTCTGTGGCAACAAGCCTCCACAGGACCAAGCACCTGCCCTCCCACTGATGCCAGATAAGGTAATTCTCTGCTGCATGTGTAGTGGAAGTCATGGACCCACCCATGTGTACTCTTTGGTCGATGGTTTAGTTCCTAGGAACTCTGAGGGGTCCAGTTAATTGATATTGTTGTTCTTCCTGTGGAACTGCAGTCCCCTTCAGCTCCTTCAGTCCATCCCAACTCTTCCATTGGGGTCCCTGGGCTCAGTCCATGCATGGTTGACTGTGAGTATCTGCATTTGTCTTAGGTACTGGCAGAGCTTCCCAGAGGACAGCCACACCAGGCTCCTGTCAGCAGGTACTTAGTGTCAGCAATAGTGTCGGGATTTGGTGTCCGTGGGTGGGATGGATCCCAAGGTGGGGTAGTCTCTGGATGGTCTTTCTAAGTCACTCATTTATAAGCTAAATAAAGAACATACATTAGTTGCCACTTTACAGGAATGCAGTTCATAGGCGCACCCATCTGTATTACAGTACTGGAACATGAGGAGATAGAAGTTGGCTATAAGGGACGGCTATTCCAGAAGTAATTATAGAAATAGATTGAATCCTATAAAAATTGGTATTTATAAAACAAAACAGACAATACCAGATGGAGACTATAACTTAAGAAAAACTTAAGTTTTCACAAAAGGCCTGCTTCTCACATTGACTCCAAAACATTGGAAGGAAATTTCCACGAATTATAAGTATAAATCGGCAATTCTATGCCTAAAAAGAATACATGCAAAACTTGACAGAATGAAATTGATTGGGTTGTTTGATCAACTACAAAAATCTTAGAATATACAGGAAAGAAAAAAAATACAACAAATAAGTAATAATTCAATTAATATTAATAAATGCATATAGTCGTCTCCAATGTAGCTATGACCTCTCCTGAAAATAATGATAAAGGACTTGTATCTATTGAACTATAAAAGAAAATGATATAAATAACAATTTTGTGTGACAGAATACAAACTACATTAGAAACAAACATACAAACCCACCCCCAACAAAAACAAAAATCGACAGATTTTGGGGTTTGAGCCCCCAGGTTTTATGCTTATAAGATTCTGCTAAGCTTAACTGAATTTTAGTTTGAGTTCCTAAGAAGGCAGAAACAACATCCTTAGATGCATCAGAGGGAAAATGTGTTTGTTTGAGATGCTGATTTTTAAAAAATACCTTTAAGGGAGTTATTAGTGCATAGCATTGAAAATAAGTGTTTCAAACATTTTTATGTTGTCATTCAGGCAAACGCCTGGTGTCTGAAAAGGTTATTTGTTGCTGTTTGGTTTTCCCTTTGGTTCAGTTTGTTTGCTTCATTTTACTTTTGATTAGAATGTTTATGGATTAGGGAGCCTCAGTCAAGGTCTTCATTTATTCCGGTCTATTCAGGATAACCTCTTATTTCAGGGCTGGCAATTTTACAATCCTCACTCCTTCGGCTCCCATTCTTCTCGTGAAGTATGAATGTCTATTGTTTGCCATTGCGGGTACTTCTCTGATGTGAAGGCCACCTGTCATTGAAAAGAGGCACCATGCTCCAGTGAGGCACACAAGATGTTGTTAAACATATTCTAAGATTTATTTAATAGGGTTGACCTTTCTAGAAATTGTCCTTATCCATCATTATAGTGCATGATCAATCATTCCATACTTCATCATCTATAAAGCAGGCGTTAACAATAGAGGCAAGAGTTTACATTCTGTTCTCTGGAGGTTTATAGAGAAACAGTTTGGACAGCCTTGCTAATTAAGCCAGAAAGTCTCAAAATCATAGACCGATCTGACTACCCTAAGCAAGGTCAGGGTCAGAACTGAACTCTCTCTGAATCTGTATTTTCCTTTAAATCTTAATGCAAAAAGACTGAGCCCAGCAAGATTTCTTTAGTTTATTCTGGTTTTATTTCTATAAGTATGCCTTGAAAGTTGAGTTATTTGCTAATTGGTCAGCATTTTGATTAGATTAGGAGCCACACAGTATTTATTATTTTTAAATATATAAATTATTAAAGTCTAGGAAATATGAGTGGTATTTGTGCTGTGACTAAGCATTGCCCAAATTTGAATTGTCTCAACATCTAGTTTATAACCCTGTTCACACAGCAGTCCTACCCCAGCAGTGGATAGAATGCTGGAGAGGGTTTACTCAGTGAGGTCTTGTTTATAATAAAGATTTTTAAAGATGCAAATTTTAAATAATATACTTCACCCAAATTAACCTCTGTCAATTAAATTTAAATTTCTGAAAAGAGTAAATAATGATCCTCCAAATTTTTGGGATGCATATTTACCTATATCTGATCTGGAAGTGACAAGATAAAGTATTACAATATCTATTGGAGTAAAAAATAATATTTCACTATCAGACACTATATATGCATATGTAACACTAGGTGGGCTAAAGGATATGAGAAACATTGAGAGATATTTCAGTATAATTTCTGTCCTTGTGATTTTAAACTACTAGAGAGAAAAATTACTGGACATATGTTTTAAAACGATGCGGAAAGGAGAGCCCAAATCAAGCCCAGCTCTTCTTTGATAACTGAATAACCGTGCTGAAGGGCGCGAGACCGGAAGAGGAATTGCTGTAGAGGAAGAAACCGCCACTGTGCACAGCTCAGAAACTGTGCACCTCCTGTAAAAGAGATGGTATTCTGATGTCGTTTCTTTCTCATTTGATATTTTCTTTATTTACATTTCAAATGTTATCCCCTTTCCACTTTTCCCCTCCCAAAACCCCCTATCCCCTCCCCACACCGCTGCTCACCAACCCCTGGCATTCCCCTACACTGGGGCATCGAGCCTCCTCAGGACAAAAGGCCTTTCTTCTCATTGATGTCCAATAAGGCCATCCTCTGCTACATATGCAGCTGAAGCCATGGGTCCCTCCATGTGTACTCTTTGATTGGTGCTTTAGTCCCTGGGATCTCTGGGAGTACTGGCTGGTTGATACTGATGTTCTTCCTATGGGGCTGCAAACCCCTTCAGCTCCCTTGGTTCTTTCTTTAGTTCCTCCATCAGGGACCCTGTGTTCAGTCCAACGGTTGGCTGTGAGCATCCACTTCTGCATTTGTCAGGCACTGGCAGAGCCTCTCAGGAGACAGCTATAGCTCTCAGGCTCCTGTCAGCAAGCACTTGTTGGCATACACAGTGGTGTCTTTTCAAGATGTGTTTACAGTTGTTTCTTCCTACCCATAGTTCAGATCATCCACTTGACTAATTCTTAACAGTTTTACAAGGACACATCAGACGCAGGCATAGTCTGCTGAAGTTCCAGTAATAAATTTTATGGATTTTTTTTCTTCCTCAAAGAGCCCATGCCATGAAATACATAAAGTTTGACATCAGTAGTTAGTAATATTTCTATCACTTGTGCTGTATATGCTAGAAGTTTATTTTGGATTTTTCCATGTATGAATGAATAAAAATCCAGAGTTTTAGAAGTTCAGTTAAATTGTGATTTTTTTTAAATTCTATGTTTGCTATGATTGTTATGTACTATTCATAAAATGGCCAAATATTTGAAAGAAAAGTGAACAATAATAGCTAGAAACAGGGCAAAACATTGCCTATCCAGATGTTTTCCATAACAGAAACAAGATATTGAAAACATCTGGACGGGCCAATTTGATATCATTTCACTTTTTGTAGACACGTGAAGTTGTAACTATAATTAGGCATATCAAGCTGTTAATTGAGTCAGCTCTGAGGTACATTCTTGAGAAAATGGAACATCCCCAGTTACCTTTAAATGACAACTCACAGAAGTTTATCATATTTAGTAGTAATGTGATTTATTTGGTAATGTTTTGACACTTTTTTTTAAAAAAATTGCACTTTTCAATAATTTTTAAAAATGTATTTGTATTTATTCTTTAATCCTTTTTTATAGTCCAGACTTCCTCCCCATCCTGGTCTGTCCCCCAACTCTTCCTCATCCCATACCTTCTCCTCCAAAGTCCAAGAGGATGTTCTCATCCACACCTCCATGCTCACCCCCACCCCCCACTCCATGGGGCCTCATGTCTGTCAAGGGTTAGGTGCATCTTCTCTCACTGAGGGCAGACCAGGCAGTCCTCTCCTGTATACGTTTCAGGGGCCTCATACCAGCTGGTGTATGCTGCCTGAATGGCGGCTCAGTATCTGAGAGATCTCAGGGGTGCAGGTTAGTTGAGACTGCTGGTTTTCCCGTTGGGCTACCCTCCTTCTCAGTTTCTTCTAGCCTTTCCCCAATTCAACTACAGGGGTCCCCAGCTTCTGTCCATTGGTTGGGTGTTACTATCTGCGCCTGACTCTGACAGCTGCCTGTTGGGCCCTTTGGAGAACAGCCATGTAGGCTCCTGTTTGTAAGCACACTATAGCATCAGTAACAGTGTCGGGCCTTGGGGCCTCCCCTGGGATCCCAACCTGGGCCTGCCACTGGACCTCTTTTTCCTCAGGCTCTTCTCCATTTTTTTTTCTTGCAGTTCCCTCAGACAGGAACAATTCTGGGTCAAAGATTTTGACTGTGGAATGGCAGCCCCATCCCTCCACTTGATGCCCTGTCTTATTATTGGAGATGGATTCTACAAGTTCCATCTCACCATTGCAGACCTCCTCTCTCTCGAGTTGCCTGTTTCCATTCTTTCTGCCCTCGTGTCTTCAGCTCTGTTCTCCACACCTACTTAGTGATCATGTTCCCCTGACCCCTCCCCAACCCAGGTCCATCCTCCTTCCAAAGTGGGACTGAGGCATCCTTACTTGGGTCCTTAGGTTTGTTAACTTTCTTGAGTCTTGTGGGTTTTGTCCTGGGTATTCTGTACATTTTTGGCCAATGTCCGCTTATTAGTGACTACATGCCACATTTTTAAAATTGTAAGAGAATGGCTTTAAAACACCCCACCCAGCCAAACTAGTGCTACAGCAAGAGATACTAGCTAAACTCAGTGGTTACACACAAAAAGAAGGCTTGAAAGTAGGAGGACTTGTTGGGAGAAAGAGAGAGAGAGAGAGAGAGAGAGAGAGAGAGAGAGAGAGAGAGAGAGGACAAAGAGAGGACAAAGAGAGACAGAGACAGAGATAGAGAGACATAGAGACAGAGATAGAGAGACAGAGAAACAGAGAGACAGAGAGAGCAAGACAGAGACAGAGAGAGAGAGACAGAGAGAGGAGAATGTGGAATCTGTAGTTGAAAATGAGTAGGAATTGTTATATATATGTATATATGTATATATAAAATATTTTATATATGGAAATTGTTAAACAGAAAGTATAGAATTAAGTCCTCCTTACAATAGAATCAGAAGAATCAAATTAAAGCAGTTGCTAAACACTTTCAGCATAGTAGACAGAACCAGAAAGCCAGCACATATGCTAAATATAAGAAATTTAGAAATATTCTCAAGTAACAGAAAATATAAGGATATTTGTGGTTTAGTATACAATAAGTATTGTTTCTAGAAGATATTGATTAAAAGAATATGCTTTTCCAGTTAATATGTCCATATTCCTTCATCTTAATTTAAGATGCAAAGGCTGTACTTGTTTATTTGATATAAAATTCAAATAAACAACTTGGATAATTTTCAGTTATTTTTTTTGTTCCAAGATTTCAAATATGTCAACAACTACATTTAAAAATCACATAGAAGTTTCCACAATTCACTGGTACTTTTTTATATTTTAACAATAATTTTCAAAACTGGGTTTGCACAAATAGCTTAGTTACACCCACAAATCACTGAATCTATTTAGCATCTCTTCCTGCTTTCGGCTTTTGAAGAGGTGTAATTTTTGTTTGAAAAAAATGAGACATTTGTTTTGATGCTATTGCATTTGTCAACATTAGTGTAATTAGCTCAACTTTCATCAACTGCCCGTTGCAATCTGTTCAGAAAGCAACTTAGAATTTAGAATCATCTTAGGGGTTCTATCTACGGAAGTTTGCTATACATTTGTAGGTACAGGAAATGCAGAAAAAAATGTCCTTAATGGAGTGAACATGGTTTAAAATAATCCAGGCAATGAAGTAACGAACATCAGAAATTGTACAATAATAACAAATTTTCAGGAATAGTTAAAACATCATTCTCCTATAAACTGCATTGTGTCCACAAAGCAGTTTCTTATAAAATATGTGTGTGCCTTTGTGTGTGTGTATGTGTGTGTGTGTGTGTGTGTGCATGAATGTTTTACACGCATGGAACACTGTGTACTACATGTGTCCTTTGTTCCCAGGAAGGTCAGAAGAGAGGGTCAGATCCAGGGGGTACGTGAACCACCATGTAGATTATGGGAATTGAACACTAGTTCTCTGCAACAGTAGCAAGTGTTCTTAAACACTGAGCAGACACTCCAGCAGCAAGATACAGTTACTTTTATTCAATAATAACATGGCATACTAACAATACAATTAAGTTAAATGTAAGTAAAATTCCAATATTAGAGCAGCTAATGACAGCACATAGGAATTTGTCTTCACTACAAGGATATAGCCAGGTAAATTTTATGTAATTATTTTGCAAGGTTACATTAAAATTTAAAATTTATCTTATTTTTTTAGTGTGTGCCTCTCTCTCTCTCTCTCTCTCTCTCTCTCTCTCTCTCTCTCTCTGTGTGTGTGTGTGTGTGTGTGTGTGTGTGTGTGTACCATGGTGTGCATGTGGAGACCACAGGACAGCTTGTAGTGTCCTGGATGAAACTCACCTGTTCAGGCTTGGTACCATGTACCTTTACCTGATAAGCAATCTTGTCCCTCTAACATATCTGGTTTTTTTAAACACCAATTCTAAGTAAGACTTCATGAGCCAAATTTTTGGCACAGATGGTCTTGTATTAGAAAAGGGATTTTAGAAAATGTGAGAGAAAAGTTATTTTATCTTTTCTGTGCTAGTTAAGGATATTCTTAGACCCAAAACCATATTTGAGAAACAAAGAATAGAAGAATAGAAGAATCTGAGAATGAAAAGGCTATGAAAAATATTCAGCAAAATAGTTTTTTTTTGTTTCTTTCTGAGTGCAATATGTCATTTAAATAGAATAATCAAGAACAGGTCAAAACTATTCTTTTTTTATATTGAATAAGAGAATTGAAAAATTAAGAATTTTTTGAAAAATCGGGTTGGTGTTCCATATGTGCTTTCTGTCAATGTCATTGCAAAACACATGCTTCCACATACACATGCATACATACCTTCCATGGACTCTGTTCTCAAGGACTTTATTCTGAAATAGGAAGAAAGATAGATATGTGATGTTCACAGTGTTTGTGATAATGATAGTCAACATTACACAGTGAATGCAGCAATATCATAGAATGGGTGACTGATTTAGAGCAGTTATCTAAATTGGTGGGGATATGTTCCTCTGTGAGCGATTTAGGTGAAAGGTGTCGTGAGCACGTGAATTAGAAAATACACGAGTCAAATTACACGAGTGCACATGATGGAGTGAGCTTGTCAAAGGTCTTCAGTGTGTATACATTTGCTCCTCAGTTGCAAAACATTGAAAAGCTCTTTGTTTCCAAGCCAAATTAATTGTTTCTGGAAGGAGAGGTGATCAGAACAACCTTAGTCAAGTAGCGAGATGTGAAGAAGTTATGTGCCCACCATCACGTGAATGAGGGAAATTGAGCTAGGAAAACATATGTTAAGATGTGTTATAGCTCTTAGGATGGCGGTTCATCTTCTGAATTGGAGATTGTGGTAGGCTTCACTTTGATGGGGATGCAGGGGGATGGTCATGAATATCTTAAGATAAACTCTATTTGGTGATATTTGTGAATTTTCTACTGGCAGGGCTTGGTTCCTTTAGCTTTATTTCTTCCCCCATTCGCAAGGTTGAAAGTCAGGAAGAAACCAATTATTATTGAAGAAATGGGATTAGAGAGGCATATTGGACCCTAAATCTATACAAATAATGATTTGTATATATCACTGCTAAGTATGTTAAATATATCTGTATATATGTACATCTAAATAGTATTTTTACTTATGTGAGATTTCTTTGTAGTAAAATGGAGTCTGGACTGATCATTTTTTAAAATATCTTCTTCTGGCTACATTTTAACTTGTGTGGACTTTTTTCATCCATGAAGGAGACTGGGCAAGTACCCCTGTTTTACTCTGATGCATCTGTTGTTTTTACTTTGTATTTCTTCTTTCATCATTTTGCAAACTCAAGATTATCACACTTTTGATTACCATTGCTTAAAAATGTAGTTACTTTTAAATTAATAAGCATACTTTGGCCTTTAATGTTTCATATTTCTGACTGTGAATAACATGCCTTTTATATTTTTAATCTCCTATACATATATTTCATTAATTGCTTTTATACAATTCTTAATTATGTCTTTCTTGTTATACTTATATCTGAGTAATTTAGCTACATTTAAATCTTCATAATTTTTTCTGGGTAATTAACACAACTTTATGAATAGAGCAATTTTCTTTTTCCATTGTTAACCTGCATTATTAATATTGAAAACAGTCTTACTTTTGAATATTGCCCCTGCAAAATATTAAACTATTTTATGAATGTTCTGATTTTTGGTTTCATAATTAAATGGGATTATTTTTCATTTTCTTTTTCTGTGCTGTGCCATTAAAGTTCAGAAGAAACTGTTTTTTAAAGGTAAGGTAGTTTTCTGAATTGTTTTTATGATGTTATTGCTTCTGTTTAAGCTGTTCTGATTTGTTTGTTATTTAAAACATCTGACTTTGAAATTGTTCCTCTTTTCTTTTGCTAAAAATGAACAAAAAAACTAAATCCAATTTACTCTGTTTTCTTTTTAGTTTTTATTTCTCTTGATTTAAACTTTGAAAAATGGAATTTATTTTATTTTTTTACATTTTTCTTTATTGATATTTTTTATTTACATTTCAAATGATTTCCCCTTTTCTGGGTCCCCACTCCCTGCAAGTTCCATAAGCCCTCTTCCCTCCCTCTGTTCCTTCATCTACCCCTTCCCACTTCCCTGTTCTGGTATTTCCCCTATACTGTTGCATTGAGTCTTTCCAGAACCAGGGGCCACTCCTCTATTCTTTTTGGACATCATTAAATATGTGGATTATGTCTTGGGTATTCAAAGTTTCTAGGCTAATATCCACTTATCAGTGAGTGCATACCATGATTGATCTTTTGAGACTGGGTTACCTCACTTAGTATGATGTTCTCCAGCTCCATCCATTTGTCTAAGAATTTCATGAATTCATTGTTTCTAATGGCCGAATAGTACTCCATTGTGTAAATAAAGCACATTTTTTTTGTATCCATTCCTCCGTTGAAGGACACCTGGGTTCTTTCCAGCTTCTGGCTACTACAAATAACTGCTATGAACATAGTGGAACATGTGTCCTTATTGCATGCTGAAGAATCCTCTGGGTATATGCCCAGGAGTGGTATAGCAGGGTCCTCCGGAAGTGTCATGCCCAGTTTTCTGAGGAACCGCCAGACTGATTTCCAAAGGGTTGCACTATCTTGCAATCCCACCAGCAGTGGAGGAGTGTTCCTCTTTCTCCACATCTTCGCCAACACCTGCTATCTCCTGAGTTTTTGACCTTAGCCATTCTGACTGGTGTGAGGTGAAATCTCAGGGTTGTTTTGATTTGCATTTCCCTAATGATTAATGATGTTGAACATTTCTTAAGGTGTTTCTCATCCCTCCGAATTTCTTCATATGAAAAATCTTTGTTTAGCTCCATACCCCACTTTTTAATGGGGTTATTTGGTTCTCTGGGTTCTACCTTCTTGAGTTCTTTGTATATATCAGATATTAGCCCTCTGTCGGATTTTGGGTTGGTGAAGATCCTTTCGCAATCTGTTGGTTGATGTTTTGTCCTTTTGACAGTGTCCTTTGCCTTACAGAAACTTTGTAGTTTTATGAGGTCGCATTTGTCAATTAGACAACATAAGGAGGTCAAAGGGATACAAATTGGAAAGGAAGAAGTCAAAGTATCACTATTTGCAGATGATATGATAGTATACTTAAGTGACCCCAAAAACTCTACTAGAGAACTCTTACAGCTGATAAACAACTTCAGCAAAGTGGCTGGCTACAAAATCAATGCAAGCAAATCAGTAGCCTTTATATACTCAAAGGATAAGCAGACTGAGAAAGAAATTAGGGAAATGACACCCTTCACAATAGCCACAAACAGCATATAGTATCTTGGGGTGACTCTAACCAAACAAGTGAAAGACCTATATGACAAGAACTTCAGGTCTTTAAAGAAGGAAGTCGAAGAAGATCTCAGAAAATAGAAAAATCTTCCATGCTAGTGGATTGGCAGGATTAATATAGTTAAAATGGCCATGTTGCCAAAGGCAATCTACAGATTCAATGCTATCCCCATAAAAATCCCAACCCAGTTCTTCATAGAGCTAGAAAGAGCAATTCTCAAATTCATCTGGAATAACAAAAAACCCAGGATAGCTAAAACTATTCTCAACAGTAAAAGAACTTCAGGGTTATTCAGTATTCCAGACCTCAAACTTTACTACAGAGCAATAGTGATAAAAACTGCATGGTATTGGTACAATGTCAGGCAAGCGGATCAATGGAATAGAATTGAAGACCCAGAAATGAACCCACACACCTATGGTCACTTGATCTTTGACAAAGGAGTTGAAAGCCTCCAGTGGAAAAAAAAGATAGTCTTTTCAACAAATAGTGCTGGTTCAATTGGAGGCCAGCATGCAGAAGAATGTGAATCGATCCATTCTTATCTCCTTGTACCAAGCTCAACTCCAAATGGATCAAGGACCTCCACATAAAACCTGACACACTGAACCTAACCGAAAAGAAACTGGGGAAGGATGACCCTTGAGGACATGGGCACAGGGGAAAAGTTCCTGAATAGAACACCAATATCTTATGCTCTAAGATCAAGAAATTCTATTATTATTATTATTATTATTATTTCTATTTTATTTTGGGTTTTAACTGCAGCTTAGGAATTTTTCAAGAAAATAATTGTTTGATGATTTTAGCTTCTTAATAATTTAGATACTTGACACAACAAGCAGCTGAAAGTGTCAGATGCAGATATTTGCACCCAACCCATGGACAGAAGTTGTTGGCCCCTGTGGTTGAATTAGGGAAACCTGAAAGAAGCTGAGGAGGAGGGCGACCCAATAGGAGGACCAACAGTCTCAATTAACCTGGACCCCCTCAGACACTGGAACAGCAACCGGGCAGCATATACCGATAATAAGAGGCTCCCAACACATATACAGCAGAGGACTGCTAGGTCTGGACTCATTCAGATAGATGCGCCTAACCCTCAAGAGACTGGAGGGCCCAGGGAGTGGGGAGGTCTGGTTGGGTGGGGGCTGGGGGGCAAGGGTGGAGGAGTGGGGACATCCTCTTAGAGATGGGGGAAGAAGGTATGGGATGTGGAACAGTCAGTCGGTGGACCTGGAGGGGGATAAAATCTGGACTGCAAAAAAAAAAAAAAAGATTAAATAAAAAATATGATTTTCCTGTTTTTTTTTTTTAAAGAAAAAGTGGCTGTTCATCATTTCTTTTTCGTTTTACATCCTTTCCACTAAACTCAACCTTAATTAGTGTAAAAAAATTACATTTAGACACTGTTATTGTAGATCTGGGGACAGCGTCAGGGAGAGTGTCATCTGTCTAAAATGGGCCTGTATTTGTCCAAATGAATTTAAAATTGTGTTTGTTATCACTGTGCATGTGTGTGGCAGTCAAGGATGAACTCAAGGGTCTGGATGCTATAGCACATTCTGTGATCTCAGTCCTTGAAATGCTGAGGCGGGAAGCTCTTGATTCCAAAGATACCTTTTGAGTAAGAACAAGATCCCTTGCCCCTTGCATGGAGAACCCCAAACTGAATAAATACATATAGTTAAAAGTACATCTTTTATCATAAAATAACATTTGTGGCTGAGCAAAGCCATAAATACAAAATTTCAAATAGAATGTTTGTTCCTTACAGATACATGAGTATGAACACAGTTGATGTTTGAAATGATTATTTTTGTTGTTGTTTTTGTTACTTTGAATTAATTTTTATGAAATTTGTATAAAAAGCAAATATTGACAGTAATAATTTTGCAACATTTATTGATTGAAATATCACTGGGGACATTTAAATTCCATAAATACATTAATGGTCTTTAACACAGAAGAATTGAAATAAGTACATGTAAACAAGTGACTATAAAACTTTTCAACAAGTAGGAATGTGAGTCTGGCACACTGTGATGAAGATGGTTGATACGCAGGGACCATAACACCTGCTGGCCTGGTACACATAAATTAAAGATGTATAGGACATGCGAGTGACGCTGGTCGGAAATGGTCTTACAGGGCCATCTGTGTCTGATATCCACCAGGAGACTGACGGTTACTTCATTACAAATGTATTTCAGTTGAGCTTCTAATTTGAGCCATTGCTTTTTTAACATCTATTTTTTAGCTTCTTTAAAGTAGTCTTCAGCACGTTTTCTTTTTTGTCATTTTTTAAAATTAATTATTTTATTTATTGCATTTCTAATGTTGCCCCTTCTCCTGTTCCCTCTTCCAGAGTTCCCCACCTCAGTCCTCCTCACATTTGCCTCTGAGAGAGTCCCCCCTCCCCCTCATGCCAGGCATTCCCCTACTCTGGGACATCAAATGTTTATGGACTAGGGTCATCCTTTCCCAGTGGGTCCAGACAAGGTAGTCATCTGCTACATATGTGTGGGGGCGTGGGGGACTCAAATCAGCCCATGTATGCCCTTTGGTTGGTAGCTTTGATTCTTGGAGCTGCCAGGGGTCTAGGTGAGTTGACACTTTTGGTTTTTCTATGGGGTTGCCATCCCCTAAAGTTCCTTCAATCTTTCCTCTAACTCTTCCATCCGGATCCCCTACCTCAGTTCAGGCAGGGACAAAAATGGAACAGAGACTGAAGGAATGGCTGGCCAACTTGGAATCCATCCCATGGGTGGGCACCACGCCCTGACATTATTACTGATGCTATGTTGTGCTTGCAGACAGGAGCCTAGTATAGCTGTCCCCTAAGAGGCTCTACCAGAGGCTGACTAAGACATATGCAGATACTCACAGCCAAGCATTAGACTGAGGTCTTCAGCACTTTTCAGTAAGAGAACAAATGGAAGTCCTCTTTCTAGTGTACAGGACTAGCATCTGCTAGAGGAGGCTAGAAATACATTTTTGTTGGGGTCAATTGATTACTGAATGTTTCTGGGTAGCAGAACTTGGGAAGACTATGGAGGAGAGTCACAAGTTGATATTGGGGAACTCAACACTTGGAAGAATCGGAAAATACTAAGTATGAATTAAAAGGACTATATGAAGAAATAGGCATCATCCTAGAATCAACCTCTATTTGGTAGAAGTATTTTGAGGAGTTCATCAGGAATATGGGGGTTAATGTGAAATACTACACAAAGTATTAGAACTAAAAACACACTATGTGGATGCTAACAAGTGGTTGCTGACAGGAGCCTGATATAGCTGTCACCTGGGAGGCTCTGCCAGTGCATGACAAATATAGAGGGGGACACTCTCAGCCAACCACTGAACTGAGCACAGGCTCCCCAATGGAGGAGCTAGAGCAAGGACCCAAGGAGCTGAAGGGGTTTGCAACACCATATGAGGAACAACAATTTGAACCACCCATTACCCCCATAGCTCCCAGGGACTAAACCACCAACCAAAGAGTTCACATGGAGGGACCCATGGCTCCAGCTGCATATGTAGCAGAGGATGGCCTTGTTGGACATCAGAGGGAGGGGAGGAGCTTTGTCCTGTGAAGGCTAGCTGCCCCAGTGTAGGTGAATGCCAGGGCAGGGAAGTGGGAGTGGGTGGGTTGGTGAGCAGGGGGAGGAGGGACATGTTAGGGGGATGTTTCAGAGGGAAAACCTGGAAAGGAGATAACATTTGAAATGTAAATAAAGAAAATATCTAATAAAAAATAAAAAATAAAACTGCCATTTTTTAAAAGGAAGTTAGTAGCCTGACTTTTCTTATTTTTTAAATCTGTGACTACAACATACTTTTGAAAGACCTGAAACGCTTAATATTCTTATGTTAAGAAACAATATCAATTTTTCTCCCTATCCCCATGTCTTAGATCTAGGAAAGGCAGAGTTTAGGAATTGTAAGTCTCCGTGCTCTTCTTCCATATTGCAGGTATCACTCGTGAGGCCACGGATGCTTCTTAGGGCATATATGTCTTTTGTGTATTTCACCAGATGTTCAAATTGCACTTACTTTTTCCTATTAGATTAGGCATATCCTATAGATTATTTACCCTAAGGCCAAATAGAGAATGTGAAAAACAATATTTTGAAATTCCACTGAATTATTCATTGATACTTGAATTATTGCGGTAGTTGAGCATGGCTGAATTATTAACTAATGGTAAGCAGATGGATAGGTCCTTTATTGGCTCGCTCATTATGTGGGAGCTCAAGTGGCACAATTAATGCAAAGGCTAATTTAAAGGAAAGAGCTGATGACTCCTTGCACACTTTAAGGTTCCTACAGCCCTGCCTGCCCCGTCTTGCCGCGCCTTTGGATATTTCACTATTGTACTCCTTAGGTTTTGTCTCTAAGAGTTTATGGACTCCAGACATTAATGTAGACAATTCTGTTTTCATCTGATTTAAAGGGGGATTCCTCACACAAATAATATAATAGAGCTCTTACATTATCTCTAAAACATAATTTTCTAGTATCATTAGTGACAATTCCATTCTGGTTTTTTTTCTTCCAAAAATGTACATCTTAGTTTTTAAATGTTTATGCACTAAAACTACCCCCCCACACACACACACATACACACACACTGCTTATGCTGCCGGCACACAGTGTTGGTATCTTGTCCTGGTGTCTTTTTCAGTCTGTCTACAATCACACAAAAGTTTGTCTATTCAGCACAGCCATGGGTATGATATAAATTTGCATTAGACGGTGGTGCTGAGAACAGTTCAGTGGGTCCCCTGCTCAGACTGTGTAGATAAGAGATTTGCTATCTGCCTAGTCTGACTTTCTGCTGCTGCTGCTGCTGTCTAGTCTTCTACTGTCCCTGGAGCCTCTGACTCATCTTGTAGACTTTACCTTCTGATTATTTCTTTTGCCTGGGCTTGGGGGTAAAATCACATTCCCTCTTCAATAATCAGTGTCCCTCCTCCTCTGAAATCAACACAGTTCCACACTTTATTACTCCATATTTCATCCTTCCAGGGACAACAACTACATATTTTTCCCATTAGTTTGTTTATTCTCTTTGATCACTTTACAGTCTGACCATAGCCACCTTCCCTCCTTTCCTCCTAGTCTCACTCTTAGAACCCATTTCTCCCATTCCTCCTCCCCTTCTCAGAGAACAATGCTTTTAGAAAGTGTCAAGCAAGCCCCATGGTTTCCTTATCTTCCTGCCTTACATTTATTTTGCTTGATCTTTGCCACATTAACTTCCACACCCTAATTGTGACAACGAGCTTCAAAGCCATGTGTTTCTTACTGTAATATACCTTCAAGCTAGGAGATCAATGAGAACAGGAATTTTTGTTTGGGTTGCTCACTTATCTCTCATGTCAGGAAAGATTCTTGATGTGTATCACAAAACCAATGCATATTTGATGATAGAACAAAGTAATATGGAGTATCTGCCACAAGAATGTTTTATGTATGTATGCATGTATGTATGTATGTATGTATGTGTGTGTGTATGTATACTAACATACAGCATGCAATATTCTAGATTTTTACAAATTTTTATTAGATATTTGCTTTATTTACATTTCAAATGGTAAAGCCTTTCCTCATTACCCCTCCAAAAATCCCCTATCCCATCCTCCTCCCCCTCCTCGTGCCTCCCCCAACAATTTCCTGACTTGCATTCCCCTATTCTGGGGAATAAAGCCTTCACAGGACCAATGGCCTCTCCTCTTATTGATGCCTGAAATGGTCATTTTCTGGTACATACGTAGTTGGAGCCATGGGTCCTTCCATGTGTACTCTTTGGTTGGTGGTTTGGCCCCTGGGAGCTCTGGGGGCACTGCTGGTACATATTATTGTTCTGCTTGTAGGTCTGCAAATCTCTACTGCTCCTTGGGTCCTTTCTCTAGCTGCTCCATTGGGGACCCTATGCTCATTCTATTAGTTGGCTGTGAGTCATGGGTATTTTAATCTACTTTCCAATAAGGATCAAAGTATCCACACTTTTTTCTTCCTTCTTCTTGAGCTTCATGTGGTCTATGAGTTGTATCTTGAGTGTTCTGAGCTTTTGGGCTAATATCCACTTATCAGAGACTGCATATCATACATGTTCTTTTGTGATTGTGTTACCTCATTCAGGATGACATTAGTTTTAATTGTTTAATTTCTTTGTGTGCACACACATGCAACATGAATCACAAACAAGGGTCAGAAAACAACCTTGTGGAGTTGATTTTCCCCTTTTACCATGTGCTAGTAACTAAACTCAGATCTTCAGACTTGTTGGCAAGTGTCATCCACTGCTGAAAGAACTTGAAACCTCCTGGCCCTCATATTCAATTTTTACCCATCATGATTTTCTTCTGAATCCAGTATCTTCAACTTAATTTCATACTCTACCAATTGAAAATCTGTTGACGCTTTCATAACTATCATGGAATTCTGAGACTGATAAGATTATTATAGTTTAAATCACACACAAATTAGTAATTAGTTCTAAGAGGCTGGACCTACTGATTGAGATAATTTAGAACGGTTACTACTTTAATGATCAGCTATTCATTTGAGTTTCTGCATTTTTCTACAATTGATGGAGTGTGCCTCGCCTTGCAATATACTACTTTAGAGATGTGATCAGGCACCTTAGAATAGAATGGCAGATTTCAACTAGAAAATATCTTTTCCAGCTTTTCAATCAAGGTACAAATGACACAATCACATCATATTATCTTAGCTTTCACAGAAGTTTATAATGATTCAATATTTATTGTGGTTGAATTATACAACTTGGGTTTTTCTGCTGTCAAAATTATTTAGAGAAGATTTAGGAAAAAAAATGTGGCAGGTACTAGTTTTTGGAAATTGACCCATTTACAGATTTAATTCACCATCAATACTTTGTTGAATTTCATTAGTTTTAACACTTTAATTCTAGGGTGTAATTTTCTTAGATACGTGTATATTGGAGACTATGTTCTAACACTTGGTCCAGGCTGAAATTCAATTACAGTACACCTGGCCAAAACTATTAAATGCTTTGGTTACAGGTGTGTACTACTATGCTAGACTTGTTGTTGTTATTTTCAAGTTTTCTCTTTAAGTGCATGCACAACCACTCCTTTTAAACAGATTGGAATTAAGGAGCTAATTCAAGACATGAAAATCCCTTGTGGGTCCCCATTGTTAAGGCACAGTGGGCACCAGAGACATGGCTCCATGAATATGGATTTCCTCTATGGAACAAGAACCAAATTACATGGAAACAGCTCCTGCTTAGATAGTGGAGACAGCACATGAGTGAGAAAAGAAACAAAATTCTTAAAAGTGGTACCTCTAGATAAAAAAAATTTATTCTTCTGAAAGCAAATGTCTATCATGTTAACATTACTAAAACGAGATAAAATTAAGCATAAAATAAGCCTTAAGATGCTTTTTTGTGGCTGATTGTAAACGTCACAAATTGAGCATCTCAAACCAATTAACCTCTGGATTTTCTTTTCTTTTCTTTTTCTTTTAACATGAAACAGTGTCTTATGTTACCAGGTTGGTCTTGAACTTGCTTATAAGAATGTCCTTGACTTTCTGATCCTTCAGCTTCTGCTTCCCCAGTGCTGGTATTCTGGATATGCAATATTACACCAGCCATTTTTTAAAGATAATCATATATTTTGTCTTTAATAGCTAGCAACTAAAAGTCTCTGCATGCACTATGTGTGGTAGACATGGCAATCCTTGAACATGGGGAACACTACTGTACTGGTGCAAAGCCACCAAGAGCCATGGCTGCTATTTGGTTGTCTCCTCATAGATGAGTAGCTAATAAGAAGAAAGGTAGGCTTGCAGTTAGAAATTACTGATCACTTATGTGCTTATGTATGCATATATATATATATATATATATACACACATATAAAATGTGTGTGTGTTTCTATGTGTTTATGTTTGTGTATCTAAGAAATATAATACTTTTTATGGGTAGCTTCCTTGTGTTCTCATTATAGGCAACCTAGCTAAAAAGAAGAGAGCTAGGCTTACAGATAGAAATTACTTATATGCATATGTATGTATGTATGTATGTATGTATGTGTTTCTATGTGTATGTTTGTGTTCCTCTGTGTGTGTTTGTGTGTGTGTATGTGTGTAAGTATTTAAGAAATGTAATGCTTTTGGGGGGTAGACTTCTGGTGTTCTTATCATAGGCAACTTAAGAAGCCATAGCTCAGCAGAACGTGGTGAGCAGAACTTAACAATCTCAGATACTACTGTCTGCCTTATGCATCAAGTCACCCAATTACTATCAAGGTAACACCGTGAGTTATAAAAATCTGTATCTTTCCCTAGCAATAAACCTGTTTTAGCATTGTTTACTTAGATATTAGAAATGCTATCACCTCAAAGACCCAGTGATGAAGTGAAGTCAGTATATGTAGTGAATACATGTTAGTCATGTTTTTAAAATAGCATCATAGTAGAAAACATAAGCCAACAACACATTTCCTCCATGCTCAGACAGGTTGTTTCCTAATGATGAACACCTTTAGGAGAGTCTTTGAAGCATATCTGTGATATCTGAATATATTCTGCAGATCTTTGTCAAGGGTCATGACTATAAATAAATTTGTAACTAAATGCACTATACTACACTAGTAAGATGTGGAACACCATGAGTGCTTTGTCTGCCCTTGCCCATTTCTTACATCAACCACATCAGTATCCTGAGCTAGACTACACTGGTATCATTCCTTGCTTCATGTAACTTCCTTTCAGCCCTCTCTGCAATAGCTGCACTCATAAATTACTTGTCCTCACACTTTTGTCTGACATGAGGAAAATACCCAAGACCTATGGAAAAGTAGATACACAAAAATTACAAAGGTAGGATTAAAGGATAATCAAAAACATTGAGGAATATTTGAAATAATTATCAGTGTGATAGCTTGAAGAAGAAACAACCATTAAAACAAAGATCTGTGGGGAGACCTTCTTGTCCCGTCCACCCTCGCCAGCAAAGAGGATGCAACACCAGGGAGTTTCTTCCTTTTAATGGTTTATTCGGACACCTTGAATTAAGCTTATTTCTTCTTTTGGCGGCCCTGGGCTCTCTCCCAGCCTGACCTTGTATAGCCTACTCAGCCTCGTCTGCCAAGGGAGATAGCCAGCCGTTTCCTCATAGGTCAACTAAGTGAGTACTTCATTAGCATGTAAGTGTGATAAGGAATACAGCATACCGTGCATGTACTCAAGTGATTTACTACCAGGGAGCTGCATGTGGCCAGCGCCATCTTGTAAATGAGATGAACAACGGGTGGCTCACTACAGCTTCTGACAATGGGCACACAAAGAGTATGCAGGAGCAACCACCAGGAAAACATTTATGTTGCGTTTCTGAGAGAGCAAGGTGATGACGACCTCTGGGTAAGGTAGAGTCTGAGAAGTAGAAGCAAGAAGTAGTTGAAGCCAGTGAGTGAGATCTCAGTGAAGAGAGGAAGACCACCAGGTCACTGTGCTCTAGCCTCTACTCTAAAAGAGAAAATTAAGACAATTAATGGATTGCTGTGCCTTTGATATCAGAGGCCTTAATTCTGAAACTCTTCTTTTTAGGACTTTCATCTTTATAGAAAGTAGCTTTTAAGGTGCTGGTGTGGCATATGTTAGCATGATGATTCAGACACTGTTGCTCCAAAAGTTGCTTCTGGTTCCAGATAGTCTTTATTTACCTATAACCCATCACATATCTTCTAATAAAAGGGTATAGATGTAGGCAGATCCACTAACAAAAGTTTCCATATTTTACATTTTAACACAGTAAGGTTATCCTAATCTAATTTTCATATGGATACCTCGACATCCCATATAATATGGTGACTCTGACATTTTCAGTTATCAAGAAAGATCTGTCCTGCCTCCCTATATAATAAATCCATTGATATGTTTTAAAACAGTAATAGTATCCAAGACTGTCCTTGTGTTTTAGTAAAGAGCAGAGATATTGGTTAGGAAGCAACCCACACACAAAGAGCATCCTTGTTCTTCCTTCCTTCCTATCTATCTATCCATCTATCTATCTATCTATCTATCTATCTATCTATCTATCTATCTATCTATCTATCTACCCATCTATTATCTATATTGTGTACTCAAAGAAATAAGAGTACAGCTGGCAGAAGTCTGTTTGCCTCCCATTATATGAGTCCTGGGAACCACAGAGTGTTTATCAGGTTTGGTGCTGTGTTTATTTTCTGAGCCACGTTGTGATCCCCCAATATTGGTGTTTTATAAGAACTTAATCTCTAGCACCAGAAATACACTAATTAGACAAATATGTTTTGGTGTTATTTAAGGGGAATTAAATGAAACTTTCAAACAGATCGAGGACATCTATCGAGGATTGCTAATTTATCTTTGCCATCAATGTTTCTGACATTTAGGTAAAAGGTCTTAATATCCTTCTATGAGGAGATAACTCACCTAAACTGTGGCTCTATAATCATAAATTGCATGAATCCATCACAAAAGGCAACTCATTAGAGTTTTAACCTTTGATAAGTTATATGGTTATGTCTCATGACAATAGACACCCTCTGGTAACCTCTTAGGTCAGAAAAGGAAGTTGATATTAATTTACTAAATTGTGTGGACTCTTGAACCTCCAATACTGAGATTATTATTTGATTTTACACTATATATGTATTGAGAAGTGTTCCTATTATATCATGCAGGTATTCTAACGCTTCCTTTAGACGTGATCATTGTTTAGTTGGTAACAATACCTACCTTGGATAGAGAACTACTATGCAGAATGAACACACCCATGGTCACATTCCATAAAACAACTTTTTTAATTGAAGAGTTTATTTTATATGCCGTGTGTGTGTGTGTGTGTGTGTGTGTGTGTGTGTGTGTGCATGTGTATCTGTCTGAGGGTCTGCACACAGGAGTCTTTTCTTTGTTGAGTCCAGAATAGAGACATTCAGTCCTTGGGAATTGCAGGCAGTTTTAAGCTGCCAGAATTGGTAATTGGGAACAGTACTCTGGTTCTCTGCAAGAACAAAAATCACCTCTTCACCATCAAACCTCCAGGCCTAAAGAATGTAACACTCTTCACGATTGTGTCAATTCTGAATGAAACACACAACAATCTTTTATATATTATATATTTACTATGGTTCTTCTTCCTAAGTAATTATGAAATGCCACATAAAAAATACATAAAGAACAATATAAAATGTCCATGGAGTATAGAAAACATAAATGATAGCTAGTCATAAGGCTTTATTTATATTGTTTTATCTCTTTGTGCTCTCTCCCTCTCTCTCTCTCTCTCTCTCTATATATATATATATATATATATATGTATATGTATAGGTATAGGTATAGGTATAGGTATAGGTATAGGTATAGGTATAGGTATAGATATAGATATAGATATAGATATAGATATAGATATAGATATAGATTCTCTTTGCTTATGCCAGGAAGTACATGCTGAAGTGATAGGGACATGTATCTTCTCTTCTGTTTGATCTGTGATCTACAAGGCATCCAGAAGCTTTCCCTAAGGGGCGCATTTTTCTGTGTGGATGCAGGCCGTTTCATATGCTAACACTAAGATGTAGAGTTGTACAGTCACATTACTTTTGTAGAAGGAGAAATTAAAGCCAATATTCAAGGAACGCGAAGGTGTCCTGATTAGTCTTTGTCAACTTGACATAAACCTAGAGGCTATCTCAGATGGAAAAATGCTCCTAAAAGAACTGCCTGTGGCCATGCCTGTGGAACATTCTCTGAATTGCTAATTGATTGGTCCTAGACCATTCTGGGGAGTATAATACTCAGGCAAAGGGTCTTGGTGGTAGAAGAAAGACAGCTGGTGATTCAATGAAGACAAAGCCAGTTAGGGGCATTCCACTATGTTCTAATACTTCAGTTCTTGCCTTTAAGATCTGGTGATGGCTTCCTTTGATGATGTGCTATATAGTACTTGCTTAATTAACCATTTTCTCCCCCAAGTTGCTTTGGTCAGTGCTTTATTACAGCAACAAAGAAGCAAACTTGGATCAGAGAGAAGGAAAGAAAAAAGATCATGTGATTAGAGGTCTGGATTATAATTTTTTCTACTATTTTCTTTTTCTTCTTCCTCTTCCTCCTCCTGCTCCCCCTCCTCCTCCTCTTCTTTTTCTTCTTTTTTTCTTCTTCTTCCTCTTCCTCCTCTTTCTTCTTCTTCTTTGCTTTTTAATTTTTTAAAACAAGGTCTTCTATAGCCCATGCTAACTTTGAACTTTCTTCATAGCCAATGATAATATTCAGTTTATGAATCTTCTCTTCCCATGTACCCAGGTGATGAATTACAAATTACAGGCATGTACCCAGGACGGTTGGGTAATGTCATGCTGTGGATAGACTCTAGATTGTTGTTTTGGTTTTTATGCTATATAAACATTTACTCAATAACCCACACCCCTGGCCTGATTTTGTCCAAGTATGTCTTACTTGTATTAAAAAAAGGAAAAGAAAAGATCTGGTCAGTAATTATACTCTACATGAAAATATATATTCTGATGTTGTCCCCCCAACCCTCACCGCTGGTACTAAAGTACTGATCTTTCTTGGCTTCTAAATTTAACTAACTTCACCCATACCTGCTTTTGAAGTTAGGCTTGGCTGTAAGAAACAGAAGTGTTTTTTCTTCTCATTAAAATAAATTAATGATATTATATTATGTAATTTCATCATATTTCAATCATTATATTTCTACAAATTAGAAATGATACTATAATAAATACTAGTTTAAAAAGCTCTTTTCACAGCTGGAATTAATATTTATAATAGAGCATAAAGATGCAGTTAAATAGCAAGAGAATAAACATTTTAATGTAAATCCTTATTAATAAGTTGCATTCTAAAATTGATAAAAGTTTATTTCTTAAAAAAATATTTCCATGTTGAGCACTAGTGTTTTTCAACATCTCTCATTTAGAAAGTGAAAAATAAAAATTCATTGATGTTTCGATTTGTGCATGATCTAATGCAGTGAGGCTAAACACATTTAAACATGTTACACTGTTTGATACATTTGACCTATTCGTAGAAAGTAAAACTGAATCCTATTAAGAAGTAGTACCTGTAACTTCAGCAAATAGAAAGTCATCTGGACCATTAAGTAATAAATGTGAAAAATATTAAATTTATTCATTCCGTTAATACTGCTAATGGTCTCAACCTCTATTTGAGCACCACTGATAGCAAATTACCATGTAACTTCCTAAGCACAGTACTTATACTGACATTCCTTCAATGAAATTGCATTATTAAAATACTTTCTGACATATGTAGATGAGCTGTGGTGGTTATTCATTCAAGAGTGAAGAAAATAAATGCATTTTTTGCACCATTCTCTATACTTCAGGACATCTTAGTACTAAGAAAAGCGTCTCACTCAGTAGCAGGTTTTAAAAAGAAATCACTCTTTTCCAAGCAACAGCGTGACTTTTGACACTTCCAGGCAGATTAAGAACTGAAGTCACAGTGGGCAGCCTTAAGAGTCTAAACACACTGAGCAATGGGTCTCTCCATTGGTGGGCAGAAATTAGTGACTAAAGCCCTTAAAACCATGGATCAATGGTAGCGATGTGCTCCAGGGAATCTGTGAACAAGCATCTTTGTTTTCTGTCTCACAGAGGGCGTCAGTAGAATGTGCCACCTGCAGAAGTCAATAGAAACCATTGTGACAGTGGGGTGTGGTGCAGGTTTTAAGTGATCTGAGGTATGGCCAACGGAAAACAAAATATGTGGCCGACCGAGTCTGTGGTAATTACTTTCTGCGCGACAGGAAACTCTGAGACATAAACGAATTAATGATGGCAAAATATCATCAGAACAAATATGATAAGTTAGATTTTTTTTATGTGAGCCTGTGGTATAATGTTTTAATTTCAAGAGTAATGGAGAAGACATAAGCCATTTCTTCTGACTGGATAGAAAATGTGTCTTTGTTGTGTCATAATTAATATGATACTACAAGCTTGGAAGAGTGAACACACAAAGTAAACTCATAGCTGAATGCAAGTCCAGTTTAACCACCAGAACACGTATGTCAGAACAGAACAGGTTAGGAGCTTTCATTTTGATGATAAGTCCCAGGACCTTCCTGTTCACTTCTGTCTCATCCTGTACTCTTGCCTTTGTATCTGCTGCCTTTTCAGGACTACACCAGAACAGCAGAGGAGAGTGGATGTTCAGCTGAAACCATACAGATGGAGAAGGCAGAGCTGAGACTTGACTGAGAGAGAAGTGAAAGAAACCTCAGTAAACAGTGTCTGACCATGACCACTTTCCCCCAAGATGCATTGCAGCAGCTCCCATACAGGCAGGCATGAGTTTTCATCATCTGTCTATCTATGTGTGTGTCCAGAGGTTCTGCATATTTTACATTGCTATTTACAGTAATCCACATCACACATTACTTTTTAAATGAAAGTGCGAAGTGTATTTATTTTTATTTGGTGTTTATAATCTGCTGGTTTGATGATGATCTAGCCTATATTATCTCTAGAGTCAAAAGACCCCTTTATGGCTCTGAGTTTTAGCTTGTGTTGACTCCAAAATTGTCTACTTCCCCTAGGTTAATTATGTAATATCCTACTATTCAGTGTTCCTAACTTTGACAGATTGTAATTGTTGCTTTCTTTATAAGACTATCCCTCTAAATAGTGAATGTTCTCTTAATCTAAATTGGATACATTTTCTATCAGCTTGTTCATAGGAAGTATCATTTGAGGTTTTAGATTTGTTGCTTTAGTAAGCCTTATTTCTCTGTTTTATTTATTTGTTTGTTTACTGTCTTGTGTTATACTATAGCACCATACTAATATCTGATTGTATTAATTTGTACCACTTTGCCCTTGTGATTTTTCTCCCCAAAGGTCTTGTGTTCTGTAGTTCTATCCAAGGAAAGCCCGTTCTGTGGTTCTGGTCCCTCTAATTGTTTGATTGGTAGCTGACTTACCATCAAATTGTCCAGTTTTAATAGGAATCTTATGTTTGCAATGAATTAACATTCTGATCATTTTCTTTATATTTTAGTGTATTTAAAAATTTAATTTCTAAGAGATTAGTCTTCCTCTTTTACTTAATATCTTCTCTAATATTTATTTCACTTTCAAAACTTTAATCAGAGTCAAATTTCAAGAACTACTTGAATTATCTTTGGATGTGTCAACCCTGCCTGGACACCCAAAGGAACCCACCACCTTCCACTTAGTAGCTTGGGAAGATTCTTCATCCTGTAGTGGTGCATTTTCTGTTTGTTTGTCAGTGATCTTTCTACTCCAGCACTGTGGAGAGTTTTCTTAAGTGTCAACAATTCTCTAGGAAACAATGAGTGTTGGTGCTTTGTATATATGATATACTATGGGGATTACAGTCATAGCTTTCTGGAAGGAAGGCAGGTTCTTAAAATTTTCTGTGTGTCTCTGTGTCTCTGTGTCTCTCTGTCTCTCCCTGTCTCCATCTCTCTTCCTTTCTCTGCATTTGTGTGTGTGTGTAAATGAGTGTGTGTGTGTGTGTGTGTGTGTGTGTGTGTGTGTGCCTGCAGAGTCCAGCTGAGGGTGTTTGATCCCTTTTGGCTAGATTTCCAGAGTATTTCAAGCTTTACAATCAAGTGCTGGGAATCAAACTCAGATTTTCAGTAAGAGCAGAAAGCTCCCTTAGCCAGCACACACATTTGCAGATCCTTCTTTCTTTCTTTTTTTCAATCTACTTTACAAATATGGCTTCTCTGCCTAGCAATTTCAACTATTGTTTATCTATTCTATTTTGAGATATGGTCTTACTATATCCTAAGAACTAGACTGGAGTGCTGCCCAGGGTAGTCTGGAGTTCCTCTGTTCCTAAGCGCTGTGATGCCAAGGCTCCTCCATGGTTTTCACTCACACTGGAATCTCCTGTGTGTTACCCTGTAAATCTTTCTTCGTCTTTCCACTTTGACAATTAGATTTCAATTCTGTTATCTGTATTTATTGGCATTTTCATTATAGCTAATCTTGGCAGTGCCTTTTATAATTGTCATTCATTGATCCCTGGGATGGAAAGAATTATGGTTTTGCAGAAGAAATAAATATAAAAAGAAAATGTCAGGAACCTTGAAAAACCTATCATTCTTGTAGTCTTTAATTTTAGTTTGCTTTGTGCCCTAACACATATTTCTATAAACCCTTTCAGTTTCACAAAGACTCATCATATTACTTCATATCTCACTATTTTTTCCATTTCATATTTTAATTCTTATGCCTCATGGTATAACTGTATGGTGTAACATGCATAGATCTCTGAAGGTACACATTTTCTGACTCACCTTTTGTCCAAAGCACTTTTTTGCCTTGGGTACTGTATTTCATTGGGTTAATCAACCTTAGGGTTGATTCATCCTTTAAGCAATTATGATTAACTACTTATTTGTCCATCTTCCTAACATTTGAAATAATGTTTAACCATAGTAGATATATGTGTACTTTTTTTTAAACTTTTTATTGATCAGTTGTGAGTTTCACATCATCGATCCCAATCTTACTCATCTCCCAGTTCCATCATATCTGCCCTTTACCCTTGCAACCTCCCCCACCCCACCAAAATATAACATACACACAAACGGACCAGGGCAAAATCATAGAAGAACACAGCTCATCGGGGAAGTTTTGGAGCAGTAGGACTAGCCCTTTCCCACACCTCAGCCAAAGATTTTTGGAAGGGCAGTCACCCAGTGTCACCTTCAGCTGGAGGCGGGATCAGCTCGCCTGCTTTCATATCTTTAGGGCCAGCTCACCTGCACCCTTGCCTCCAGAGCCAGCTTTACCATGCTGTCCAGTCAATGAGGGCTGCCTCATTTGTGCCTTTGCCATTAGGACCAACTCCACGGTGTTATCCCGGTAAGGTGCAGAGCCAGCTCTCCTGAGTCCTGCAGCCAGCAAGGGACAGTGCCAGCTCACCCACTCTCATGACCTCAGGACTGTTGTCCCAACTGCCTCAGGTTGTGAGGGGGGAGAGCATCACCCCTATACCCAAACCACCTCCTGGCAGAGAAGCGGCGGGTTCAACTCTCCTGCTCTCAAACCCTCGGAACTGCCTCATCTGTGTTGCATCTCGCTACTAAGGTCGTAGTCTGCTGTGTCCCAGACACTTTCCTGAGCTCAGTGCAAAACGGAGGACTCCCTTTTCTTAGTAGGCATTCTCCTCTGCCTGACCTGAGGAGCCTAACCCCTAGTCTTCTACCTGAGGAATATCACGTAATCATCGGCCAAATTGCCTCTCTGTGCAAATGAGGTATCCGCAGAACCTTAAACCTCTGTCAATGAAATTTCACCCCAAGAAGAAGCCCTTTCCCCTCTCCCAGGATCACATATAGAGACCACAATTCACCCCGATAAAGTGTATGCACACAAGCTGCTTCGTTGAGTAGTGTCTAAGACAGCTGTTTTCAGACAGAGCTGAAACACTAAAAGCTTCGGAGACCTCCTCCGCGTGCATTCACGGCCAGACTGGGACCTGCTGACATACCTGTTTTGGATTATGTTTCATCCTCTCTCACCTAGTGCGCATCAGGGTCTGGACACACCAAGGGGAGAAGCAGACCATGACACTGACACTGACACTCCTTTCCGCTCCATTCTTCCGTGCCTGTTGTGCCGCAGCACCTGGACACTCCAAGGGAAGACGCCTAAAATGGAACCATGAACAACTGTGTCGCTGTAGCAGGGTCAGCCCTACTATGCTGCCCAAGCAAGGTGCATGGTCCACTCTCCTGAGTGCTGCAATCACTGAGAGGCAGGGCCAGCTCCCATGCTCCCATGACCCTGAAGCCAGTTTGCCCAACTGCAGGTGGTGAGGGGCGTATCACCAGGCACCCACGCTACCTTACAGCAGAGGAGTGCCAGGGTCAACTGTCCTTCTATCTAAACTTCAGAAGGGCTAGCCTGTACCCGACTCCGACCCCCGCCACCAAGTTCAGCTCTGCTGTGCTCTCTGCTGTGCTGTCAAGGTAAGGAGCAGGGTCTACTCTCGAGAGTGGTGAGGGGTAGGGTACAACTCTCATGTGCTCATGATTCTGTCGGGAGCTCTTTCAACTGCCCGAGGTGGCGAGGAGTAAGGGTAATTCATCACCTCTGTGTCCTTACCACCCCAAGGCTGGTGGGTGGTGGCATCAGCTCTCTGAAATGCTTTTGAAACAGCTCTTGGAGCAGGTTCTCCCACACCCTTGCCATCAGGACCAGCTATACTCTGTTGCCTCGGCAAGATGCAGGACCTGCCCTTCCAAGCACTACCGATGAAAGATGGGGTCAGCTCTCCAAAATCCTGCATCAGTGAGGGGTGGCCAAGGTATGCACATGCCCTGAATATCCTAGCAGCTGCCCTGAGCAGGGGGCATTGACACGTTCGCTAGAGGTAATATGAGGCACGGGCTTCAACACTAGCCCCTACCTACCTTTGTGTAGCCACAGACCAGACTGGGACTTCACTGTGGCCTCAGATGGCAGGGTTGGGCATCAGACAGCCTGTCTACACCCTCAACTCTACAGTTCCATCTCTTCAGGATGCTCAAGGTGCTCCACTTCTCTTTTGCATCTGACCACCACATGCTCACACCCCGTGGCGGCTCCCCGCTGCAGGCTGGCCATGTAGCTGGCAGGCCCCTGGGTGACATCCTTCGTGCATGCTGCATAGCGGGTTTGCATGTGAATGTCTATGGCTCATTTGTGCTGTAAGTTCCAGGGCAGGTCTGTGAGACTCGGCAGTCTGCAGGCCTGTGTTTGTCTTCCTCTTCCAGCTCTTCCCCACCAGGATTTTATTTTATTTTTATGAGTTCTGGACATAAGACTGCTTTGGCTACCAAGAAAGGAATGAAGTTATGATGAAGAAAGGCCTGTCGTTTGCCCTGCCCCTGACTGATACAGGAACAGCACCAGCGAGGTGTCTCATTGTCCATTGCCAGGGAGTTGCACTTTTAAATGTTTATAAAAAGCAGATAAATAGAGTATTAAAATGAGCAAATATTATACATTAAGATTTATAATATTTTTACCTAATTTTCTTGTCGTCTTAGGAAAATTTGTATGTATATTACATTTTCTGAAAAAAAATCTTAAGAAAATTGTCTTATTAAACTGATAAGTTTCCTTACCAGAGTTGCACCACTCACAGCTCCAAATATTGTTTCAATTAAATGTAAATTCTTGGAAATATAATGGATATATTCATATTATATATTGTATAGATTCGTATTCATAGATGCTATTATATATAAATTATATATATACATAATATATACAACTATATATAATTATATATAATATATGCAATTATATATGTGTATAATAGCTTATACAAAAATTAATTTTTGTAAGTTTAGTATAGGACTATAAGATTTAGAAAATAGCACACATAAAAATAAAATTTTAACAGAGTTTTCAAGAAACACAGTTTTGGAACATCAGGAAAGAAGGCCCCTGGGAATGAAGGGATGATTCAACATTTAAAGTTCCTGTTGATCTTTCACAGGACCCGAGTTTGGTTTACAGCACCCATCTTTGGTGGTTCATAACCACTGGGATCTAAAACCTTCTTTTGGCCACTGAGCACTTGTACACATAAATGTACATAGACACATAAAAAAAAAACAAGTAAACTTATATAAAAGATTCCCATTAAATACAGGTGGTTAAAAATAGTGTGAAAATAGTGGTTGCATATTTATGAATATTGTCCTTGACATATTAAATTCAGAACTGAAAGCAATGAACAAGCATGTGAATAATGCTGCTACAGTATTAAAATGTTTCTCTCCATAAGAAAAATCTAGACAAATTGATAGTGTAATTTATTTTCATATCAATAAATATACCCCATATGGAACACGGTGCTCATGGTAAAATGCTTTTCTCTTTTATGTGATGTCCTAAGTTGATTGATGATGTGTATTGGAGGTTGTAGGGAATATTCTGCACATAGCCAAAAGTAACAAGATCAGACCTCCAAGTACTCCATCTTACAGAGAGCTTTGTTTTCACAATGGAATAGAGGGATTCAGATGACCCGGAGCATCAATCAAATAACAAAAGTGATGAATCACGTGTTAGAGGAATTGCGGATAAGCCCTATATTTCAATGGTCACAATAAGGATAAAACCTCAACTGCTTGCAATATAGCACGGTGTTAAAGGCTTGTTTCACATGGACAAAGATAGCCATGTCACCTCTGCACTGAGATCAAAAGAAAAAAATTAAAAAGGAAATTAAAATTTAAAAATAATATTTTATTTATCATTATTTTTAATGTATTTTCTTCCTCACAATAGTCATTATTTAAATGACAAATTACTTTAAAGTTTAGAGAAAATGGTTTCAATTTTATCCCATAATTTTAAAGAAGTATGGAATCTGAAAGGCTAAATGAATAGGCAAATTAAGAGAATTTTCTAAACTTACCCTGTGATGAGTGCTTTGAAATAACATCACTTCATATGTTTGTTTTAAAATTGAACATTCATATAGACTGTATACTGTTTAGTGATTATATTTTAACTTGTTATTTATTATATTTAAAACCATGTGATGAACGTTTAATGAGTGATTGACATTTTCAACACCCTAAATTTACTTAAGGAGGGCTTCAGTTATGTATTTTCAGTTATTATCTCAGATAAAATGTATTATCTGTCTTTCATTACAAATCCCATCCTGCTTGTGTTTGAGAAGGGCAGAATGAATTTGTAGTTCTCCCAATTTATTCTCCTCAATTATTCCTGGAATCATTTCTGAAAAATGTATTTGGTTACACTTATATTCCTATTAGCTCAAAATTTAAAAATAATTATTTCCAACTTCCATTTCAAATCCCCAATTACTCAGGACGTACATCATGTGTGGTTTTTCTGTAGTTACAGATAATCTGAGTGGTCTAAGTGTACTGCGCGGTTGAATTTTTCTCTGAAGGCCCATGCACCGAGTGCTTCATCGAAACAACAGTGGCTGAGAAAAAAAAAAAAGAAAAAAAAGCTTTACTGTGAATTTTTATGTTTGTAGATGAGGGAAGCAGAAATCCCCTGGGCTTACTAGATGGAGGCAGATGTGTGTTATAAACTACAGTTCTACCCTGTACCCTGCCACCGTCTACCTCCCCTTCCATATATCACCACCAAAACTAACAAGATAATAGAAACCAGGTTTTGATTCTAGGATGATCTTGGTTGATGATGATGAATGGAACAGAATAGACAGCCCGCTTTTCACGAGTTAAACTGAACTTGCGCTGCCAAGCACACAACAACTGAGAGATTAGCAGACATGACAAGGGGAAAAAGGAATTTATGTGCAAACACAATGCCACTTGGAACGAAATGAAAGAGAATTATGAAAATGTGAAACGTATAGATACTGAAATGCTGGCAGAGAGGAAAAGCCCTCACAACACATCGTATAATGTTGGAAGCAATTGTTGTGGGGAGCGGGGCCAAGTACACAGAGCGAGATATTTTTGGGGAAATGTTTTTCTTTTAAATTTGGGCAACATAAGAAACCACACAGTTTTGGCATACAATACAAAGAATTATAGTAACTACAAACCATCTCAGATATAATAAGGGAGAATCTTATCAGCTGACACTCACCAATAACAAAACTAACAAACATCTCCACTTACTCGCCTACCATTAGTGAGGCTTGCAGAATCCCACCACCATTGATAGAGTTTTGTGGTTATGCTATGATGAATATGACTGTACAACATTTCAACCTCAAAATTACTTACAAGTAAATGCTGTGTAATCCTTACTACACTGAGATCATTTAAAGAAAGATATTCAAATGCCCTTTTTTAAAAGAAAATGTGATTCCATTATTTACGGGTTTCTGGATCAAAATAAACACATATGATTGTGTTTATCTCTAATGTGCTGTAGCACTGTGTTTTAGCTTTTTTTTCTATTTCTCAGACTGAAAACCTGATGCGAAACATCTTAAAGGAGATTGTTTTATTATTATTTTTGTTAATTTATTTTTTTATGCTTGACAGTGTAAGTTGGGGAACATCTTAAGTTCAAATCCCTAATTTTTCCTTGTATATGGCTGTGTGCTCTAAGACCCACCGCAGATGCCTAATGCCTAAAACTGTGTCCAATACCAACCCCTTCTTATGTTTTTTCCTCTTTTGTAATAAATTAATGATAACTAACAATAAAAATAAGATAACTATAATACATATTGATAATGATTATGCAAAATATACAGATTACTTATTTATGAAAAGCCATTATCTAGCACCAAATAATATTTATCTAATATAATATAAAATTAAATTAAAAAGAATCATGATAACCTTCAGTACTTTAACTAGTCCCTCAAACCAGACACCTGATCTCTAGAAATAAATAAGTCAAACAAAACACATGTCAGAAAATGTGAGCAATAAATCATTCTGTACATTAAAAAATTCTGTATATTCAGAGAAGTATATATTTGGTCAATGAAGGGGGGAGGATAAATCAGTCAATTGCAAAAGATATGACAGTTTGTGTCTAGAATTCAAGTACTCAGGAATCTTGGGCAGAGAGCTCAGAGTCCAATGCCAGGACAATTCTATGCCCCCTACCAAAGTCAACTGGAAATAAAATCAAGGTAAGCAGCAAGTTAAATCTGCAAACAAAGATATACCAGTAGATATTTACAACTAATATTGATTTGATATAAACTAAACTATCCAGCTACATTTGTGTTATTAGCATCAGTCTCAGTCGATTTTAACACAATCACATGGTGAATATTATGTGACTCAGACTCATTAGAGAGATTTAACAATAACAAACAAAACTGAGAATAAAATGTCAAACTTCATGAAGAAAAGAATGTGATGAAAAATAAAGCTGCAGAATTAGTACTAGAGATTAAAATATACCTTTATCAACAATGCATAGATTTGGCTGATCAATAATTAAGTGGAAAAGTCAAACCATATTGTAAGTTAGCTATTCCTAAAAGGAACCTGTTAACTGTTTGCTGCCCAACAGCAGGATGCCCATGATACCCAAGTAAACTTAAGGGACTCAAGGCTAGACTATAAACTAGATTCTAGGAGAGTTCTAAATGTGTATAAAAGGTTTGAAAACAAAGAACTTTGTTGCTCATTCACCATGAAATTGTAGAAATAAGTAACAAAAATTTCAATAGTTTACCTATTTGTAGAGAAGCTTAAGCAGATGATGAGTAAAAATGTAAATTATCGTGAAATTAGAAAATAGTTTGAGATTATTAAAAATAAGCATAATAATTTAAAAAATAAGACAAAGATAAAATGGCATTAAGAAAAAAGTTGTAAATGGTTATTAAAACAAAATCGCAAGTCTGTGATTTAGCACAGTGAGTAAAAGCACATGCCACAGTGTGGAAAATCCGAGCCTGATCCTCATATCCCACGGTGAAGACGGAAAATAAAATAGTGAAAATATCTTCTTATCCACATATATGCTGAGTTACATGTGACCTCATGCTGATTTTATAGAAACACACACAGAGAGGAAAGGAAAGAGAGAGAGAGAGAGTCATGATAATACTAATAAATAAAAATAAAATTTAGAAAAGAATAATCTAAATCAAACACCTACAGTTTTACATAAATTTTCTGGAAAAGAGGAATGAAAACAAACACAAAGCTGGATTTAAGAAGAGCCTGATTAGACGAGTGTTCAAGTGCAATTAGAATAATTGAGAAAAATAAATGATAATGGGATTTCGTGACGTGGTTAATAGGACAGGTAATTTCCAGGTCAACTGTGCAAAAGAAAAAGTTATGGAAGCCAAGATTTCATGGAAGATAATACCCAGAAACTCACAGAGTTCAGAGATGCACCATGCAGGGAAGTGACAACCCCTGTTATATTTGTGAATCAAAATGGAAAGAGTTTATCTTTTGTCAACGAATATCTACGCAGAAAAATGATAATGACGACAAAAAACCCACAACTTTACTTTTTCAAGCTGAAAAAAAAAAAAAAAAGAAAACAAGCATGGAAAATCTGTGCAGACTTCCAAGAGACTGAGTCTGGATTGTAAAGTCTTCCTACATAAAGCTGGCTAAGGATCTACTTAGCTAGAGGGATAACAGGCACAATGACAAGCCACTATGTGTGTCTCCATTGCTACGGCTTTCTCTTAGCGAAAGGACATGGAAAGCTTGGGTGTCTGGTTTAAATGCTTTTTCCTAAGCCTAGTGTGATTTTTCCATGGTAAACGTCCTGTAAAAGTTGGAACTTTAATGAACAGTTAAAGTTTTTTTGTTTAATTTTTGTCTTAATTCTGCTAGGCAAGCTCCCACTGGGCAACTTTTCTGGTTCACATTTCTCATGGTTGACATAGACCACATTAGCCAGAGCCATTCGCTCGGAACTGCTCAGATCCAAATGTTCTAGCAGAGCAGCTATAAAGATACTCATGCTCAGTAACCGACATTTCCAGACATCTTAGGAAGTTTATGGGAGTTCCACTACACAGAACTATTTCTAAGCTCCCCACCGTTTGGAGAAAAGTGGCCTCACCTATTTTATTGAAAAATTTCATATTATATGTGTTCATGTTTCTGCCTACACACAGCTTTCCTCAGCTTTTCCGAATCTATCTACGAGTACACATCTTTCTTTCTCTATTTATAAAACAAACAAAAAAGAAAGGAGAAAAAAAAGAAAAAAAGCCAAGCAAGCCAGAATACAAGAGAATAATATCAAACACACACACACACACACACACACACACACACACGCACGCACACACGCACAGCACACCCACACACACTACCCATAAAGATACAAAATTGAAAACTGTAGTATACAAACAAAAGACCAGGAAGACAAAAACAAAAACAAACAACAACTACTACAACAACAAAAAGCCAAACAAGTAAAGCAGTATAAGACAAAAAGACTACACATTGCCTTTCATTTTGTGTTTGGACATCTACTGCTGGGCATTGGGTCCTTAAATGCAGTTTATGTCCCTAACAAGACTCCATTGTAGAAAAGTAACTTTTCTTTACAAGCCATTGTCTGTAGCTTCTTGGTTAGGATCGAGTGCACAGACCTGATTCATCCTCTTAGAATTTGACCTCCATCTGGTTTGGTCCTGTACAGGCCAGGCACACACTGCCACAGTATCTGTGAGCTCACAGACTATTCAGTCTTGCTGTTTCTGGAAGATGCTATTTCCTTGGTGCCATCCACCCTCTTTTGGCTCTTAGATTCTTTCTACCTCCTGGCATGCACACATCACTGAGCCCTCATGAAAGAGTCTTGATGAACATATCTCATTTAGGACTGACTGCTCTAAAGTCCTTTCTGTTTGAGTACACTGTCCGGGGTTTTGTCTCTGAATCTTCCATTGCAAAGGGATGCTCCTCTAATCCTGGGTGAAGAAGAATACTTACATCTGAGTATAACAGAATATTAACGGGAGTCATTTTATTGCTTTGTTCCTTTAGTAAGAGGAGTAGTATTTTGTTTTCCCCCTAGATCCAGGGCCAATCTTATGTCAAATATTTGACCACCTTAATCATATGAAGCTTAAGTTCCATTTTGTGGAGTCAGCTTTCATTCTAGTCTGAGGGGCTGGTTATTTTTACAACATTTGCACCACTATTGCAGTACTGTATCACACAGATAAGCTACCATTGTAGATTACAGTGTGTATAGATGGGTTAGTGTCTACCTTTCTTTCCTGTTAGCACACAGAGTACCTTTCAGAATCATGAACGTATACATATAAAGTACGTATATGCACGTATAAAGTACATATAAAGGCTCTGGTTAGGCTGTAATTCAACAGCTTAACTACTGCTTGTTTAATGAGATATTTAAGATTTGTATTCATCAATGAATTCAGTCCATAAGTTTGTGGACAACTTTGCCTTAGAAGTAGCTTGAACTGTTTCAGAATTTCCAGTGTCTCCATGGCTAATGTCTCAACTTGGTTTAGTCTCTTCCTGACACTGGATCTTTCCTTTGGTAGCAAGATGTCGAGCTGGGGCATTGTCTCGCCCATTCTTAAATATATATAAGAGGCTTCTACAGAAGTAGTTTTCAATTTGTAGAGTCATGTGGAATCCCACATTCTTTAACATTCTTCATTTATTATCCGTTTCCTCTCTGTTCCTATCATAATTAGTAATTTTTATACTGATGTTCAAGGTTTAAATTCAGTGACATTTTTTTTCTGATGACTCTGATATTTTAAAACCTGTAAATAATATGTCCAGTTTTACTGTTATATGTATGTTCAAAATATGACAACTTACAATTTATTTATTGATTTTTCTATGGTGGGCATTTTCCTCACAATCTCTGTAATTCAGTCATATCCCAAACATAGACTTCAGCTATTTTATCTCCTGTGGCTAACATTGCAGCTATCAAAATTCACTACAGCAACTGATGCACTACAAAATTTGAGATTTGATATTTTTAATTACCTGGGAAAATAATGGATAGTACATTTTCATCCCTTATAAGAAACTCTATCTTACTCTATTTTCCTGTTATATTTATAATTACTGACAAAGGTGAATTCTTTGTATGATCCAGAATTAAGATGTAAATCTTATCAATAATTTCACATTTGCAAGTTTTAAAATTTAGAATAACTTTTATTAATAAGAGAATATTGTTTTATACTGTATACTGAGGGGAATTGTATGTTTGCACTGCAGAACTAACTTAGTTTGATTTAACTATGTTGATTATAGTTAGTAGTTTATACAAAAGTAGGAAAAATCACTTATCTACTTGACAATAGTTGTTCCCACTCCGAGTACTGGTATTCATTCATTTCTGTATGTTTATGCTTTTGTGCATAGATTTTTTTCTGTTCCCTGGCTTATTTTTGATACTCTGTATAGTACATTGCCGTAATTAAGTTTATATTTACAAGGTCATTATCCATACATTTGTATTTTTTCAGGAGTACCCGATTTCCTTTTAAATAAATTTCTATTTAATTTAAATGTATGATGCTTCTAGCTGATTTATATTAAAAACTCTCACGGTCTTGACAGGAACAACAGTAAATTTATACAGAGACTTTTAAAAATCATGGCTTTCTGTATGAAAACAAACATTCTCATATAAGTTAATAATTGTATCAGTTAATAATTATACATAGAGAGGAAGAGTTATTTAAATTTATTTACGCTTTGGTTTGCTTAGTGTCCTTGAAAGATAGCTTTACCTCGAAGTAGAATTATCACGGTCTGACCCTGTTGCTGACACCGACATGCTCCTTGGGATTCTGTTCTGAAAATAGAACTCGTACCAGGTAGCATCATGTCTGATTTCCACAGACTTGTCCTTGAGGACACAGAAAAACATTCTCTCCATGAGTTAAGCAATGAAAACTCACTATTCCCTGTTTGTTCCAGCATTGCTCTTGGCAGAAGTGGGGCAGAAGATCTCAGGGAATTTTAGAAAATGTAAAAACTCCCCAGCAGTCAACTCAGAGAGGCACTATTTAAAATTCTTTTTGCCAGAACCTGCTTGGGATTTCATTTCAGAGTATCCCTTGCAGCTTCGGTGGGATCACAAATCTCGGAATGATTCACCTATGGGCTTAGCCGGCTCCTGGCACAGCCATTGACAGTCAAGTTTCATGTCTGAAAAAAAAATACATAGTCATGCCTTCCTAAGGGACTATGCCTTTTTCAGTGAATAAAAACATAAATTGCAAGGCAATAATGTATTTTTTATTTCTTTTAAAAACATATATATGTGCTGGTATTTTCTCCTGTGTGCAAGCTTATTCCAACAGAACATGAAACCAGAGGTTGACATCTGGTGACCTCCTTAGTTACTCTTTACATGACACGGTGAGGTAATGTACATCAGTTGACTCCAGAGCTGTGTGAGATACAGCTAGCTAGGTGAGCTGGTCCACTTGAACCAGAAATCCCTTTGTTTGCTTACTGGATGGGAGGAAGTCTGTCACACTTGCCTGGTGTTTATGTATATAATGGAATCTAATTCTGTTCCCTACACTTGTGATAAAAGTGTCCTATTCACTCTGCATTCTCCTTATACCTTACACTACATATTTTCCTTAAAGTCAGATTAATTTTCTACATACACACACACTCATTCACACAACTATCATCTATCATATATAGATATATGTTCTATCAAATATTTATCATCTATCATCTATTTATATCTCTATATAGATGGATAGATATAGAAGGCAGATACATTTGCTTATATTTATATTGTATTGTTCAATTAAATCCAAATTTTTATAAAAATAATAAATGATTTTTAACATTATGACAACTCTGCAAATCAACTGTATTTTCCTCTTACAATATCAGCTTGTGTGATCTATTAAAATGTTAACCTGATTTGAGTAGGTTAGTCCCTTTTACTTTAATAATGATGAGATGAAAATAATACAACACAATTGGCATTATCATTAATTTTAAAATGGGCAAAAAATATGATTGTTTTCGGAGAGCATCCCCATGATTTAAATAGGGTCTAAAACACCCTATTTTATGAGTTAAGAGTATTTTCAGAAAAAAAAATCTCAATATTTATTTTCTTCAAATGCACCAATTACTTATCTTTATTTTATGTATCTGATCGTTTTAGTGTGTATACATATACATATACACATATAAATATATACACATACACATATATACCTATAGAGTTCATTTCTATGCATGGCTGAGCTGTGGTGGTCAGAAGGGTACATCAGATCCCCTGACACTGGAGTATACATGGTTGTGAGCCACCGTTTGGGTGCCGTGGACTGAGTTCTGACCACCTATATGAGGCAAGTAATCTGAAGCACTGACCTTCCTCTACAGCTCATATTATTTTAACAAAATCATGAGTAAGGTATGTGTTCCCTTGTTATTATAGTGTGTTTTTTCTAGTATAATTTTACCAAGCCACAAGCAGTTCAGTAATGAGCTCTGGAGCTTTACCGCATTCATAAGTAACGATTGATGCAAAGCCTTTCACTACTCTGAAGCTCGTGATGCAGCCCCTACTTTGTGCGATATTTTTTTATTTTCCAATTCCCTCCTTGGCATGGTCAGACTATGTAGCTCAGGCTGTCCTCAAACTCCAAATCCTTCTAATTCTGACTCCCAACAGCTGGGATTAGAGACATGGTAACATAATTGACTGCTTGCTTGCAGGACTGACTAGGTCTACAATCTGTTTATTCTGTAGAAGTGAAATCTCAATTTAAAACTTGTCGGGAGTGGGGGGGATGGGGACATCCTTGGGGAGACTGGGGTGGGGGAGAGGAGGTATGGGATGTGGAACAGTTGGAGGGTGGACCAGGAGGGGAAGAAAATCTGCAGTGTAAAAAAAAAAGATTAAATAAGAAGGAATTAAAAAAAAAGCTTGCAGGGAAATAGCTTTATGTAGTATGTGATGTATTTTAAGTCAAGTTGACTAAACTAGTAGATGTTATTTTAATTACTATGTGTACCATCTCATCCCATAATAGTTGAGAAAAAGTGAAAATAATTAAAGCAGAAAAGGAGTAAAACTTATTTGGTTATCTAATTGCACAGTAGCTGAAATCATTAAAAGACATAACTCTGTTCTATTCTAAGGTAAATAAAATTACTCCCAGAAATTTGGCAACTATTCATTAGCTTATGATACTTTAGTGAAAGTATGATTCAACAGATACAAAAAGAAAAAAAGGCAGGTGCTTTCTTATACTAAATTTCTATTCTACAATTTTAAACCCAATCTTTAGTCTACAATGTGTATTGGTAAAATAGTATTGAGATATATAAGATTCTGAACATTAAATCATTTTATATAAGTTAATACATGTATCATTTATAGTTACCAAAAGGAAGAATTTATTATTAGTGTTATATATCTTGGTTTTAATTTTTTCCTTTTTTTCATTAATTACTTGGGAAGAAGTGTCTGTCCTTTTTCCTAGCATGCCACGAGTGATAGTTAAAATTTAATAACACAAAGGCAGGTTTCATTTGAAGACATGTTTGAAAATATGAGTCACTATAAGCATTGAAGATTTTGTTAATAAGCCTAAGTTCCAATGCGATTCATGTGTGCATGAACAGTTGTATTGAAAATACTCTAATTAATGACTTTATTTAGATACTAAACCTTGTCTATCTCCATAGAAATAGCCTGATAATTGAATGTTTTTTTTTGTATTGCATCATGGAAAAATGTAACAAATTTGACTGTTAATATATGAGTAAATGGTTAAGAAAAAGCATATTGGGTCAGGTGAAATGGCTCGGAGGTGGCGTGCTTCCCGGTTTTGAGGAGAGGTCAGGGAGTTTGTACCTGTCTGTAGCTTACAGCCCCAGTGGACCTGATGGCCTCCTCTGGCCTCTGCGAATACATGACATCTAGTGTTTATATATATCCACATATACACATGCAAATACATATACATTTCAAAATCCCCCAAATCCTATTTTAAAATACAGTCTAGAGTTTCTCTATAAATATATGGATTTGGTAGTTATTTCCATTTCTTATAAGCAACTATAATACTACTTTTGAATTTATATACCTTGGTGAATATTTCCTTTTCAAGTCCTCTTTTGAATTAGTCCTACTGTAATTGTTGCCTAGTATTTCAATAGCATACCTAAAACTATGGACACATTAAGCAGTATTCAGAATTTGCCTCACATTTCCAGAGAAGAAAGTGGTGAAATTAAATTTTTAAATTTTTAATTAAAAGTTGAAATCCAGCTGATAATTCTTTTTTTAATTCAATATATTCTTTATTTACATTTCAAATAATTTCCCCTTTCCTGGATCCCCCCTCCCCAAAAGTCCCATAAGCCCTCTTCCCTCTCCCTGTTCCACAATCTACCCCTTCCCACCTCCCTGTCCTGGTATTCCCCTACACTGCTACACTGAGCCTTTCCAGGACCAGGGGCCTCTCCTTCTTTCTTCTTGGGCATCATTTGATATGTGAATTGTGTCTTGGGTATTCCAAGCTTCTAGACTAACATCCGCTTATTAGTGAGTGCATACCATGAGTGTTCTTTTGAGATTGGGTTAGGATGATATTCTCCAGTTCTAAGGTCCATTTTCCGTATGACCTATACAGAGAATGTTCTTATGCCTTCGACATTATAGTTTTTTGTTTTTTGTTTTTTTGTTTTGTTTTTTTTTTTTTTTTTGGTTTTGGTTTTTCGAGACAGGGTTTCTCTGTGTCGCTCTGGCTGTCCTATTGCTCACTCTGTAGACCAGGCTGGCCTCAAACTCAGAAATCCTCCCACCTCTGCCTCCCAAGTGCTGGGATTAAAAGCGTGTGACATTATCGCCTGGCTATAGTTAGGTTTTAATTGTATTAGTGTTTAGGTCTGGATGCTTGCTATGGGAAACAAAATTTAACTTGAGTGGAATTTGGCTTGAATTAGTACTAAAATGAATGGACAACCATAGGCCCATAGGCTTGAAGACAGATGTTTTCAACATAATTCCCTGATAGGTATCCCTAAAGAAGGTGACTGACAAAGAGCTATTGAAGAAAGGATGCAATTTGAATAGAGATGAAGGATTATATTTATGAGCAGAAGCTTTTACTTATTTCTTAAGACTAATACTGAAAATATTAAACTATGTTAGACAGTTGATGATCCTCGATTTTAAGATGGAAATATTAGAGAAAGAAAGGAAAAAGTAAAGCCCAAAGAAACTTGTTATGTCTATAGTTCTATCAAAAATTCATAAAAATAATAGCACAAAAATTACATTGAGGAATATTATAAATGTCTTTTTTTCAGAAAATCCTTGCATCCCCCATCCATAATCTTAGCTAACTGAAAATCCATCACATTTTGGTGAGTAAAAGAATGGGAGACTGCAGAGAATTCTGTCAAGACATCTTTTGTCTTACCAGAACAGGGACGTGGGAAGGGGTAGATGGAGGAACAGAGGAAGGGAAGAGGGTTTATGGGACTTGCGGGGAGTGGGGACCCAGAAAAGGGGAAATCATTTGAAATGTAAATAAAAATATATCAATAAAGAAAAATTTAAAAAAAAAAGAAAAGAAAACTGGGAAAGCAAGTAAAAATAAAAAAAAATGAAATGAAAACATGCATAGATTTCAACATGAAAACCTTTATATCTTTATAATTTGACCAGAGAAATGATTTGAAATATCTTTAGAACTAAAATATAATGTCCCATAAGAATGAGCTTAGTAGTAATCTTAAAATAATAATTTAAGTTTAATAATAAGAAGAAAATAATTGTCAAAAGAAGTTTACAGAAGAAGAGGAATGGGATTACCTAATTTGTATACTGTTTCTATATTTTATGTTATATATATAATATAAATATGAAGTACCATGTGATGTTTTGATATACATTTATTGTATATTGATCAAACAAAGCTAATTACCATATTTAGAACTTCAAACATTTGTAAATGGGTTTCCAGAAAATGTAAGTAAAATTCAGCCTTCAAATACACAAGTAGATTATCAGTCTTTGTTTCTTCCTTAGGATCCATGACCTACTCAGTTTCAGGTTATGGGTATATTTGGGTTCCTTCACTTGGAGTGGCACTGAGACCCAATCAGGAAGTGGTTGATTACTTCCATAGTAGTTATGTCACTATTGTATAAGGGACATACTTCGTCAGGCTAGTTTGTTTATAGCCTGATAGATTCACTGGTGATAAACTTGTCAATTAATTTTATCCCATAATGTGCATAGCAAATTCAATCATCATAAAAGCTAGTCAGTAGTACTGAAGCTTTCAGGTTATTACCAACTTGACTTAACCATGCTCTGTGACTCAAGTGTACAGTATTTTTGGCAGAAAGTGGCCGATGTTCCTAAAAGTAGCCTTTAATACCTAGGGTTTATGTATAAGGTGTCTACTTAAGTTTTGTTCACCTATTGTAGGTAACTATATTTAAAATACAGTGTACAAAATTCTAAATTAATAATGATACCATTTTTAAAGCAGAGGCATTGTTTTAAGAAGAATTTGAATGGTGGGGACAATAGGTATATAGAAAGGGAAATTATCAGAGTTCATTATATTCAGGTATGAAATTGTAAATAAAACAAAAGAGAAAGCAAATCATGAAATGATAAAAAGTACATTGAAATATAAATGTAAATTGTTGGCAAATACATAAAAATAGAAATAAAGTATGAAGTATACTTTTTAATGTTAAAGGAAAGATAAAAAGGGGCCTTTTAAGATGAATGAGATTCAAGCATGATGGATAATTTCATAAAGCATATGAAATAAATAATAGTGCATTTCAATACAAAATTATATTTTATCATACCAATGGCAATACAAATAATTAGGCAATTTCTTTACTGCATGGTTTTAATGCTTAAGAGTGTATGTAAATTTTCAAGAACATGCGAGAAAGATTAAAATTGAAGGTAGCATCAGGGAAGACTTTCTGTACTCCAATATCATATTGGGCTATATGGACTGAACAGATATACTGTGATCTCTGAATTCATCCTCAGAAAGTAATGTCTTCTCTAGCATACACAGAGAATTCTCTGGAATAGATAACATGTTTAAGCACCAAGCAAATATCAAATGTGAAATTACTGAAAGAATTTGAAGTGTTTACTGGCCAAAGTGGAACAATATCAGACTGATAACAGCATGGAGATCCATGAACATGTGGAAACAAATATTATTTTTAAATTAACCAACTGGCCAAATGAAAAAAATCAATGGGAATGAAATGTTTCCATAAAATAATGAGAGCAAGCAAAATATGCAGCAAGCAAAACATGGTGGACAGAACAGACAGGACAAAGAGAGAAGCTTAAGCAATGGTCTCGACATCGAAAGCAATCTCAAATTAAAGGAAGATGTCATAATATCTTACCATATAACAACAACAACAACAACAACAAAACATGTCTGAAAAGACAAAATGAGCTGTGAGGTATCCACCAGTCCCCACTCGAAGCAGCTTGAGATGTGTGTGTTTTCAGTTAGAACAGGGAAGTCAGTTGGGCTTTCAGATTTGAAACCTAGTTCAGGGCTGTCATAAGAGAGTGAAACATAAGGCAGCCAACTGATCACTACTTCTGGTCATTAATCACAGAATCAGTCTCTCCACCTGTTGAGCCAGTAGCGGCTCCATCTGCTCTCACAGGATTTTGGCTTGGAGCTCATTGTTAAAGAATACAGAGGTGAGACCCACAGACAAGCGGGACAGGAATGTATATATGTACTAGAGCTTGCAATTGGAGACTCTAAACTAGCTCTGACATTAGGTTGTAACTCAATTTCAAGTGGGGCAGTCACGGGTCACATCTACAATCAACGTCAATCTTTAAGTGAAGCTTGAATCTTGAGAGGAGTGCTTCTATCGCAGTTTTCTACAGCTAGTGTATAAAATGAAACACAACTTAGCATCATCTTGATGGTATACAGACTGTATTTGTCACCCACCCATCAAACTAAGGCCATGCAGCAATTGTGCAGAACAAGAAAAGTAAATACATATTTTAGAATGTATGTATGCCTCTAAGCCTGTATTATTCCCAGTTGCAATATGGTCCTAAGTGAGACTGTGAGACGGTACAAGTCTTTGTGTCTATATTCGTGAGAAGGGTTGAAGAAAGCTTGAGAAGGCCCAGAGGATGGAGGGCTTGTCCTCATAGAGAGCAACAGATTTGCCTCCACACAAGATGTATCCAGATACACAGATATCAAAATTCACTAGTCAGGTTTAAATGGAAAAAATCCCGTGCACCAACATAAATGTCTAACTGACAAAAGTTAGACATTTAGCTAGGGATGTGGCTTTGTGGTTAAGAACACTGGGTGCTTTTCCAGGAGTCCAAAGTTCAATACCCAGAATGCAAGTGGAGGCTCACAACCATCTATTACTGTAGTCCCAAGGTATCTGATGTCCCCTTCTGGTATGAAGACATGTAAGCAGACAAAATATTCATATATATACACATATATATGAATTCATAATTCATATATGAATTCATAATTCATATATGAATTCATAATTAAATGTATTTATAAAGTTATATATATATTTATAATGAAGAATAAATAAATATTTAAAATTAAATAAAATATTCTGAAACACCAAAAGAAATTGACAGTACAGAGACTTTTATGAATGACACTTACTAATAAATTGATTATCCTAGAAGAAATGGAGAATTTCAAGTAAAATATTACAAGCTATGGCTCATGAGGAAGAAATTGAAAATCTGAACAGAATATTTAAAAGGAGGGATTTCTTTTTAAATCTCTCCACAAGAAAGTTCAAAGCCACTAAGGACTCTCTGTGGGGTGAATTTTACCAAACTGAAAAATTTAAATTAGTATCTTCAAAAAATAAATGACAAATTTTGCATCCCAAAATTAATGAAAAAAATTAATTTTAAAAGAGTGTGATAACCTGACACCTCAGATAGATAATGACATATCAGGTAAATTTCCATGGATATGGAAGGCACTAACAAACTAAATGTATTAGACTTTTAAGAACCCTGTCTAGGAATGAAGTCCTGTGAGAATTCTGAGTGCTTGAGTGTTCCAAGAAAGCAAAACAAGAGTCTTATGACCTCAGTTTCTTCAAAATACAATTATTCTTGGAAAATGTTTTTGTTTTCCTTCCTTGTGTAGTAGAGAGGAGTGAGTTTAATCAGGTGACTCATTATTGTTGCTGTAGTTATTCAATTAAATGTTTAAAATATCTTTCATGTACCTTTTCGGAAAGACATATTTTTGCCGTGGCTAGCTTGTCCTTGTGATGTTGTACAGCTTAAAACACATGCGAACTTCATCTGGGTAAGCTTTCTTAACCTTCAGAGTATAAATGATTTCGGGGTTCAGACTAAAGATGCTGATTGCTAAGAGTTTATTCAGTCTTCTTTACCAGTTCAATTTTCTTAGATCCCTCTGCCATTAGAGTGGGAACCTTAGACATTAGAAAATATTACACCAAAAGCCATTGGATACAATATTGACTCACTAGACACTAATCATTCCATATTTATTCCATGATAAAGGAACTCTGGGGCAAAATATGTGCAATTTCTTCTTCTTCTTCTTCTTCTTCTTCTTCTTCTTCTTCTTCTTCTTCTTCTTCTTCTTCTTCTTCTTCATCATCATCATCATCATCATTATCATCATCATTATTATTATTTATCCTTTTTTCAATTCAGTTTTTATCCCCTTCCTGTTCTGCCCTCTTGCTGTTCCTCATCCAGTACTCCTCCCTGCTCTGCCCTCCATCTCCAAGAGGATGTCCCCACCTCTTACCTCCACCCCATCAGACCTCCACATTCCTTAGGGCCTCAAGTCTCTCAAGGGTTTGGTGCATCTTCTCTTACTGAGGACAGACCAGGAAGACCTCTGCTGTATATATGTTGTGGGCTTCATATCTGCTTGTCTAGGCTGCCTGGTTGGCAGCTCAGTGTCTGAGCACCCTGGGGGTGCAGGTGAGTTAAGACTTCCGGTCTTTCTATGGTATTGTCTTCCTCCTCAGCTTCGTTCATCTTTATCCTAAATCAACCACAGGGGTCCCCTGGCTTTTGTCTATTGGTTGGCTGTAAGTATCTATATCTGATCTGACTCTTTCAGCTGCTTGTTGGGCCTCTTGGAGACCAGCCATGCTTGGCTCCTGTCTGTAAGCACACCATAGCATCAGTAATAGTGTTAGTCCTGGAGCCGGATCCTCCTTTCCCTCAGTCTCTTCTCCATTTTTCTCCCTGCAGTTCTTTTAGACAGGAACAATTCTGAGTTGGAGTTGTTTTTTGTTTTTGTTTTGTTTATTTTTACTGTGGGATGGAAACCTCATCCCTCCACTTGATGCTCTCACTGTCTTCCTAATGGAGGTGGACTCTACAAGTTCCCTCTCCCCACTGTAGGGCATTTCATCTAAGGTCCCTCCCTTTGAGTCCTGAGAGTCTCTCATCTCCCAGGTCTCTTCTGTGACCTCTCTGCCTGTTTCCTTTCTTTCTGCAGGCCCTAAGGGAATCAGTCCTGTTCACCCCCCAATACCTGATAATGTTCCCCCTTTCCCTTTTCTGTCCCCTCTGTCACCCAGGACCCTTCCTCCCTCTGTAACCCCTCTGCCTCTTGATTGCTTTCCTCTCCCCCCCAAGTGGGATTGAGTCATCCTCACTTGGGCCCTTCAGCTTGTTAACTTTCTTCAGTTCTGTGGATTGTATCTTGGGTATTCTGTACTTTTTTGGCTAATACACACTTATTAGTGACTATATACCATGCATGTCCTTTGTGTCTGAGTTACCTCAGTCAGGGTGATATTTTCTAGTTCCACCCATTTGACTGCAAAACTCAGGATGTCCCTCATTCTTAATACCTGTGAACCACATTTTCTGTATCCTTTCTTCTGTTGTGGGACATCTGGGTTGTTTCCAGCTTCTAACTATCACAAATAAATTTGCTTTGAACACAATGATACACATGTCCATGTGGCATCATGGGGCATCTTTTGGGTGTATGCCTGAGAGTTATAGCTGGGTCTTCTGATAGATATTGTTTCCCATTTTCTGAGGAACTTCCAGATTGATTTCCAGAGTGGTTGTACCAGTTTGCGATTCCACTAGCAGTGGAGGAGTGTTCCTCTTTCTCCACATCCTCAACAACATATGCTGTCACCTGAGTTTTTTATCTTAGCCATTCTGATTGGTATAAGGTGGAATCTCAGGGTTGTTTTGATTTGCCTTTCCTTGATTGCTAAGGACTTTGAACATTTAAATGCTTTTCAGCCATTTTAGATTCCTAACTTGAGAATTCTCTGTTTAGTTCTATACCCCATTTTTTGATTGGATTGTTTGGATTTTTGGTGATTATCTTTTGTGTTCTTGATATATTTTGGATATTAACCCTCTATTAGATGTGGGATTAGTGAAGATTTTTTCCAATTTGTAAGTTGCCAGTTTGTTTTATTGACTATGCCCCTTGCTGTACAGAAGCTGTTCAGCTCAATGAGGTCCCATTTATCAATTCTTGATCGTTGACCCTGAGCCATTGGAGTTCTATTTAGGAAATTCACCTGACTCCCGCACCCTGAGTGTCAATGAGTCTGAGTCTCTTTCCCAAGTTTTCTTCTATTAGATTCAATATATCTGATTTTTTGTTGAGATCCTTGATCCGCTTGGACTTGAGCTTTGTGCACAGTAACAAATATGGGTCTATTTTCATTTTTCAACATACAGACTTCCATTTAAACCAGCACTATTTATTGAAGATGCTTTCTTCTTTCTCCATTGTGTATTGTTTGCTTCTTTGTCAAAGATCAAATATCCATAAGTGTGTGATTTTATTTCTGGATCTTCAATTCTATTCCATTGATCAACCTGTCTGTCTCTGTACCGATACCATGCAGGTTTATCACTATTGCTCTGTAATATACCTTGAGGTCAGGGATGGTGATTTTCCCAGACTCATGCAAGTAGAATTTGTTGAAAGAGGCAGAGTAGGAGGACCACGAATTCAAGCCCAGCCAGGGCTACACTTTTTTTGAGATCCTACAATAGCAACTTAACAGCACCTCTGAGAGCTCTAGAACAAAAAGAAGCACATATACCCAAGAGGAGTAAAAAGGCAGGAAATCACTTCAATAGTAAAGAATATGAATTTGGCTAAATTTTAAATACACTGATGACTAAAGGCAAAACAAAATCTCTCGAGAAACATTTACAAAGGAATTTGAGGATAAGCAATAGATGAGAAATACTCAGGATCTTGGATTTAAGGAATAAAAATGAATTAATTTTGTACTGCAAAGCGACCCCTGAATCACATAATCTATCAAAATGCAGACCACATCCTTCTTCCTCTCGGTGAGGTTGTCTTGGTTTTGTCTTGGTTGTGTCTGAGGATTTCTTACCATTCTTTTGCTTCCCCTGCCACCATAAGCAACCAGAATCATCAGGTGTACTGGTGTCTTCTACACTTTCTTCCTGCAAGTTAGATTAACCTCCGTTGAAGTGGTTTTCCTTGGGAGCAGAACTTTGATTTGTACAATGCCATATTTTGGCCATATTTAGTAGGTGTTTTTCCCCCACTCTGCCTGCCAGGACCCCACTGAGCTTTGATTTCTTTTTCTCCTTCATTACAAAAACCTAGGAGAGCCTTGGGAAAAAAAAAAAACACTTGCGAAGATGGAGGGCTCCTGGAGGGTTTCAGTCCCAAGAGCCTTAGCCCCCAGCCTCCAGCAGTTCCTTAATTGCCTTTTAAGTGTTCCTAATAGTTTCCCTACTAGCTATTTGCTCAAGCAGTTTGTATTCTCAGTAACTTGTCACTCTCTTTATTGTTCTGTCTCTGGCCTCTTGACCTCAATTATGTGATGTTTCTGAGAGGAGGTGTTAATTTTTATTTTATTTGCCTTTTTTCTCTCTTTTTCTCTTGTTATGAGCACGAGAATATGGGTTTCCAATCTCTACCTGTCAGAAATGATCCTGCAAAGCATCCCATTAATGCACATTTTAATATGAAAGCCCTTTGAAGTTTCACAGAGCAAGGAAGATACATTGCATAAAATCATAATAATCACACATTATGAGTAACTGCCAAAAAGACAACCTAAAATTTCAAGATTCTTGGACCAAAGCTGAAAACATATTCAAAACTATTTAGGGATGAGTACTAAACCATCTTGAATTTGAAGTTTATCAACCTTTCCAATAAAAGGCACAAGAAGGGAACCAAGCTAAACACTTTCATAGAATGTAGACTTTGGAGTGCTTACATGTGAAATGCTGAAGAGGCTTCCAAGTACACTTTCCTTACAGATTGCCAGAATTCAAGCTAGTAGTGCTAAACATAAACCAAGGAGCTGAATGCTAAAGCCATGAGGTTAAATCACTGAGATGGCAAAGCCTGAAGGTCGAGTTTGGCAACGTGGTAAAATTTGTACCGTAGTAAGAGCATTTCGCAGAGTGACAGGAAACTACTATCAGGCAGGAAGTAATCCTTCTATGAGTGCCAGGTTCATTGCTGTTTGTGGCTTTATTCCAGGAAGGTCATTTTATGTGCGTAACGCTGATTCATATGAGGTTTCAAAAGTGACTGTTGGCATTAAAATATAGCCACATGGTTGTCTTACCATCCCAAACTACTAAAGCATTTCATTTGCTGCTAAAATTGTAGGGCTTAATCTTCTGCATCCCCACCCTGCTTCTTTGTAGTTTCTCATTGAGGAATTATACTTAGCACCACAATCCCTTAAACACCTTTGGATTCCAAGTACTAACTTGGGATGTCCATCTGTTGTCAGAACTCCATGGTGCTAAAAGAAAACTGTCAGGGAAACGGCAACCAGAGATGCGTAGCTGGTATAATGCTCTTCTCCTTTACTATGGCAAAACTATTATCTAAGCTTTGGCAGGAAATTAAAGGGATTCTGTCTTCTTGTCAGGATTTGTGGTGTGTGTGTGTGTGTGTGTGTGTGTCTGTGTGTGCATATTCTGTGTCAATATGTGACGTGGAGTATCCCCAGGTGTGTGCCAGAGTATGATGCCTGACAGCATGCTCACAAACCTGAAATCATACCATTGCATGTTCTATGTGTTAAAGATACAAGCAAGATAATGCAGATCCCTATTAGCTGCAGACACCACATACTTTAACTCAGAACTCCGAGGATACCAAGATGGATTGGACCTGAAAGTTTACTCACTGTGGACAGTCATTTGTGATACTACATGGTATCATGCAAGCTTCCAAGGGAGGGAAGCCACCAATAGTCCTACCTGGCTATGATGTTTATGAACCACAACAATGAGCGGCACGACACAATAATTCTGAGGGTGCCATATTGTCACACATATCTTGGATGTAACCAACAGCTCTCTTATTGGACTTAAAAACTAGTCAGCAAAAGGGAAATCAGGAGGTGTGCTGGAAACCTAGCCAATTACCCAGAGCTAGTGAAGTCATGGGCCTTAGAGGAGAACCTATACCCCTAACTTTATTGAACCGCTGTAATCCACAATTCATACACTTGTCCTTACACCCACAGATAAGTGTAGTTCTCATCCCTCAAAAGAGAAATTTTTCTTTACCACAGACCTAGACCTAGACCACAACTAATAAAATTCAGAGTTGTAGAATCTCATTGCATTTACATATCTTCTACATAAATCCTGCACCTTAAGCTCAGCAATCATTGTGGAAAGAACGAAAGACAGATTATACGAGAGAAAGAGAGTGGGTTTCCATGAGATTGTTCCTTCTAGGGATATCAGAATCTAACCCCATAAAGTCTCCTGGCAGGAGCCTACACAGGAGAGGGACAAGGACAATAAAGACAGACACGCTTGCAAGAATGAAGAACATGAAGACTCAGCCCTACCCAGAGAAGACAGATAACCTGAGAGAGCAGCACCAATAGTCTTCAACAGGGAAGAGAGCATCAGTTGGTTATCCAGTAACAAATCGTCAGTCCTGAGAACATACAATACAAACAACATGTTCTAGACAGAGTTCTTTGTATACTATCTTGGATTTTGGTTTTGTGTTTTTGCTTTTTCTCTTCCTCCTCTTCCTCCTCCTCCTCCACCTCCCCCTCTTCCTCCTCCTCTTCCTCCTACACCTCCCTCCTCCTCCCCCTCCTCCTCCTCCCCCTCCTCCTATACCTCCCCCTCCTCCTCCCCCTCCTCCTATACCTCCCCCTCCTCCTCCCCCTACTCCTATCCCTCCCCCTCCCCCTCCTATACCTCCTCCTACACCTCCGCCTCCTCCTCCTCTTCCTCCTACACCTCCCCCCTACACTTCTCCCCCTCCTCTCCCTCCTTCTCCCCCTCCCCCTCCCCATTCCCCCTTCTCCACTTCCCCCTTCCTCTCTTCCTCCCCCCTCCTCCTCCTACAACTCCCCTTCCTCCTCTTCCCCCTACACCTCCCCCTCCTCCTCCTCCTGCCCTCCTCCTCCCCTTCCCCCTTCCCCCTCCTCATCTTCCTCCTCCTTCTCTTCTTCTTCTTCTTCTTCTTCTTCTTCTTCTTCTTCTTCTTCTTCTTCTTTTCATCTTCCTCCTCTTCTCTGTTTAGGAGAACCAAAGCAGGTTCCCAAAATGACAGTGCTGTTGACACTGTAATGCATGACAGTCTGAGCTCAGGTTGGATTCTTTAAACATAAAGATCACTTGGCAGATAAGCAAAATCTTAATTCAGCATTCCTCAGAACCCTCCTAAAGCAGGATTTTGTTTGCCAGAAAAAGCCATTACTTTCCTTATCTGCCCCCTACAGCCAACTACATCCAAGAGTATCTAGTCTCTTATTAATGCCAATAAGCCTGTCACAGATCAAACCCATGTTAGCTCCCAGGCTGTTCTGGTTTAAACACAACCTTAGTGGCTATGATACCTTCACTTGCAATTATAAAGTCAATTATTTTTCACTGTAATTTTGTTTCTCAAATATAACATTTCTTCATCACTTTCAAGTGATAGAAATTAAAGGATATTTTCAATTTCATTAATGTTTGTAATTCTTACTTCAAAATACTAAATAGAAATGGTTTGAATGCTGTTCCATGTTAATACCTGGGTTACTGTAATAGAAATGGGAAAATTACCTTTGTAAAAAGCAGTGATGGGGAATTTGGAATGTAAGCATCAATGGATTAGCAAGTTTATAGGGAGCTAATTAGTCAAACTTCTGGATCTATTGTCAAGTTAGTTGTAGAGATGATTAACTAAGAATGGAATACACTCCTTGATGGTGGGGCATACTACCCCATGGGCTAGGATCCAAGATGGGGTCAAATGTGACAAAACGGAGAAAGTCATGTGAGACAATTTCTGTCTTTGTTCCTGTTTTGCAGAGATGTCCAAAAACCATCCTTAATTTTCTGTTATTACTGTGCCTCCCACCAGGATTGACAGTAGCCTTCAAACCAGGAGACAAAATGGTTTTCTTAAATATTTTTTTGTTTTGTTTTGGTTTGGTTTGGTTTTGCTTCATTTCCTTTAGTTGTCTTGTTTGGCTAGGTATTTTAGTCACAACCTTGAGCAAAATAACTAATGCAGTAAATTTCTAAATGTAGTGTTTTCTGCTGGTGTCCAGTTGGAATAATCTTTTTTGTACGTTGTGTGAAGATGCGTCTCTGTCCTTCCTCACTTGCCTAAGGCACCTTCTGTTTGGTTTAATAAAGAACTAAATGGCCAATAGCTAGCCAGGAGAGGATAGGTGGAACTTCTGGGCAAAGATAAGAACACTGGGAAAGAATGAGCTGTGAGGATTCACCAGCCTATCCTGGAGGAAGAAGCAGATGCCAGAAGAAGTAGGTGCCTGGGCCAGAGTCAGAGGGGCAATGGCCCAACTGTAGTGTCAAAGCTTATAATAAATACAAAATAATTCCCACCATTATTTGGGAGTTAGTGTTTCCAAACAAAATACAGTTATAATAGTAAAAGCAGTGATCCAGATGAAAAGACCGGTGGTTCTGAGAGGTTCAAATTTCTAGAGTGAATCAAATCATTTAGAAACTTAAATCATCACAGGAAAGACATGCATACATTGCAGCAGAGTTGTTCTAACTAAAAGTCTCCTACAGACGGCATCTGGGATCTGCAATACCCACCTGCTTTTACAGGATACTGAGAATTGGATGATATTAGTGGAAGGCAGCAGGGAAAACTGCATCTTGCATGTTCTGAATGCAGACTGGTGCTGAACTAGAAAGGAACTCGACAATCAACGCACCAAAATGCATAGCTTAACCATCCTTATGATCAAACAGGCCAATTGAGAAGTGGGGGATATCCCTTTAGAATACATCACATGCAGAATCAGGACAAAATTTCCACTAAGATATTTGATATCCTTCAAGTTTTTGCTACAGAAACCCAATTATAAAATGAAAGAGATAAATTGGGCAATGGCTGAGGTCAAAAGGGGTTTGAATAGATAAGGACATGCTTCAAAGAGAATAAAGATACCAAGGCATAATTAAAATTCACCTTATGTGTTATTAAAAGGAAAATGTACAGTCTTAAGATATTAATGGGATAGGTAATATGAGGGCTGATCTTGAAATCCCTCCCTGGCTTGCAGATAAAAATGATCCTAAAAAGATGTATTGGGAAGAAATGTAAGGCTAAAGGGAAAAGAAAAGCCTTGCCTATATTTAATTGATGTGTCTAAGAGACCAGAAATGGTGACAGTAACGTTTACAAGATGTTCTACTTGTATTGATTAGTAAAACATTGTAAATAAAAACATTTTACTTTTTAAGATTATTTTATTCTGTTTCTATGCACTATAAATTCCAAGTTATAAAGGCCGTGCTATTTACTTTCTACGAAGGATAAATGTAAAGTTTTAGATTTTTGTCTAATTTACTGATTAGGTTTTTTTCTTCCAAGGATTGTTTAGCTTTATATCTTTAAATTTCATGACATATTAGTTCAGCTTAAAGATATGTTTCCTATGGTCTTTATGTGTTTTTCCCTTGAAGTGTATAAATATCTATTGAGAATAGTTTATTGCTTTTTCTTTTAAGCTTTTTAGTTCTGGAGCTCCCAATCTTTTTTGCTATTATTATTGACAGGAGACTCTTCTCTCATGCAATATGTCCAGACCACAGTTCCCCTCTCTCCACTTCTCCCAGCTCTGTCCCCACCACTCCTCCTCCCCACCACCCCTCCCCCCAATTCACTTCCTCTCTGAAGCTTGCTCTTTTTTGAAGAAAATAATTTCTTAACAAATGTGGTGGCAATATTTTGGTTTTGTCCCTAGCAAATGAGAAGGATGCTTACCCGTGTCCATATTTTCATGCATGCCCTCTGCTAAGTAACATGTTCTCTTTTCTAATGTTGCTCACCTATGGAAAAGAGCAGAGATTTTGGGAGATTTTCAAGCAAACTATGAAATGTACATCCAGCTTCTAATTCAGTCTCCACGTAAAGGAATTCAATCGTAAAAATATATTGATCCAGATTTTATTTTTTGTTTTAAATGTTTTAATATATTTATTTGATTACTCATAATTCATATTTTATAATTTTGCATATTTTATTCTTTCAAACCCACACTTAATATTTGTCCCTGATATACTTCTCTGGCAGCCACCATTTTTTTATACTCAAGAAATTAATGAGATTTACATATGTTTAAATCTTTCCTGCGAGGAGGGATTGTGTGCACCTGTCCGTATGTCCTGCTGATCTAGTTGGGCTGCATTGGTCAAATATTCTTTTCAGTTATTCAGTTTTCTTTGTGTGCTTTTAAATAAGAGATATCCATGTATCCTACTATGTAATTTATGAGGTAACCCAGGCCAGTCTTCAGTTCCTTCCACAGCCTCCTGAACACGGAGATCACCTGTTTGCTCTGATGTCCAGCTTGATTAAAAATTCTCAGTACCTCATTCTGCTGACCTCCAAGATGGATGCAAGTGTGCTATGCTTGTAAATGTCTAATTTTTGTCACATTTGAGTGGTCATCTTTTTTTTTTATTCAAAGGAGAACAATGGGAAAAATACTAAGGACTAAATGGATATCTTCAATCAAGATTTAATTTAAGAAATTATTCTTCATTTGGTGGTAATGGAATTTTTAATTTCCTACTCGGTAAATTGAGCTTATTAAACTTATTTCAGAAGGTTAACTGGAGGGGGACTCACTGATGTAGATTTTAGATGGCTATCTTCCTATAAGTCCTATGAGGTGATGTGCCTCCTCAATCAGTGTAGTTCAGGCAGGAGTACAGGGTACCATGACAGTAGCCGGTGGGCTGTAGAATATATTGAAATACCTGAGAGTGTAAGTATGGAATTTAATTGTGCTGAGGCTGTGGTGGCAGTTTTATTCACCCCTGCTATGGGTGACAGGACACGCATCTAGGCTCAGCCATCGGCCCTGTAATAACTAGGTCACATAATGGAGCCTTTACAATAGGGGATAAACATTTAGTAGCATATTCTATATTTGTTTCTGACTTATGTTTAATGGATACAGGAGAGGCTGGGATCATGGCACTAGCTCAGTATTTCTCATGGATAAATGGGGTCGTGTCAGGAAACAACTGATAGGAACTATGAGATCTTTTCATGCTGCATTGGATCTGCTGAACATTCTTCAAAACACGACACTTTTCTCTGGAATCCAGAGACTTCTTGGTAATTAAAAATTGTGTCTGTTCCTAATAGCTCTCCCGAGATTCAGAGGCTTGCAGAAAGAGCCGAAAGATGAAGGGGGAGAAAATGTACTGTCCTAAAACATGTCCCTCACCAAATACTCAGCATCAGCGTGGGTGACAACTGCTCACAATCTGCACAAGCAAAGCACAACTCCAGCCAACCTTTCACCTAATTACCCTTGCACCCCATAAGACCATATTTTGGAGTTATCAATTTTCCCATAAGTAACTCTTCACTGCTACACCTGGAATGAATTCTAATGAGCTCATTGATGCCCCAGGCTGAAGTCCCACATGATTGCTTCAGGAGTCAGTGCTGTCCTGGCTGAGGATAGACACAGTTTCATTTATCCTCTAGCTGATTTTAAGCACAGAGGTCAATATCCTAACTTTATTCCCACCTCTACATTCTTTTTTGATATTTGAGTGAATTAAATTTGATATCATCTGCTTCCTGCAGAAACAAATTCCTTCAGTTTCACCCAATATAATTGACATTAATTCTCTGTAACAGCAGTCCCAACATTTTACTGCTTTTCATGAAAATGGGACTCCAGTGGCTTCACAGAGATCAGGGAGACTGTATGGGTCTGACCTAATCCCTCTGCATATACATTTTGATTGCTGTATTAGTCAGAGTTATCTATAGTCACAGAACATATGGAATGACTTTATATATTTGAGAGGCTTTACTGTAATGGCTTGCAGTCTGTAGTCCTACTAATCCAACAATGGGCAGCTGTGAATGCCAGGTTCAAGAAGCTGGTAGTTGCTTAGTCCCACGAGACTAGCTGGTCTTCTGTATAAGCTGGAATCCTCAAGAGGTAGGTTCCAACAGATGTACTGTCAAATAAGTGCAAGCAGGAGAATAAAAATGAATCTTCCTTCTTCCAGTGTCCTTAAGTAGGCCTCGAGCAGAAGGTGTGTCCCAGATTACAGATATGTACCACCACTTCTGGATTTGGAACTTGCTCTGTTCCAGGCTGGTCTTGAACTCAGACATCTGCTTTCCTCAATCTCCCGGGATTAAAGTATGTACTACCTTGCTTGATCCTAAATTTTTCATGGTCCCTATGCCTCAAGATCTGGATCAAAATCTCATCAAGATCCTGGTCAGAAGCCTGTATCTTCCAGCCTCAAGATCTGGATCACAGGCATGTTCTTTATTTTAGGACATTTATTGCAGTTCATTCCAGATGTATTCAAGTTGACAAACAAGAACAGCCACTACAGTTGTGCAGCTGAGTGCTCTTGTTGCATTCCTAACAGTGTGGGTGGGGCTGTCTCTAACTTTTGCCTGTGGGACCCCTTTCCTCCTACAGGGTTGCCTTGTCCAGCCTTAATGTGAGAATATGTACCTGGTCTCATTGGAGCTTATTATGCCATCTTTGGTTGTTGTCCCTGGACGGCCTGTACTTTTCTGAGGTGAGGTAGAAAAGGTTCGTTGCGGGGAGGGTACAGGGGAGATATTGGGGATCTGGGAAAGAGAGGAAACTGCAGCCAGGATCTAGCAAACATAAGAGAGAAAAATAATTAAAGAGGAAAAACAAACAAAACCCTCCAGTCCTGCAGACTTCTTCCTACATGAAGTAACATTCAAATTTTATTAGTTTCTTATTTGTACACCACAGCTTGATGTTAAATATGGAAAATCACAAAAGTACTAAACATATTTGTTTTGGTCACTTGGACTCTTTCTGCAGCATTCTTTGTATTTGAGCAGGCCCTTGAGTACCACTCTTACCCCCTGCCTGGTGTAGCATACCTGTTAAGTTGCCTTGGGGTCCCAGGGTTCTGCATCCTACAGTAGTCTTTTCCTTTTGTAAACATTATCTTTTGGTCCAAAACACTCTTACATTCTGTTAAACACCAGACTTCTCCAGCTAAAATGTTTTTCTTAAGAATTACTTTGGGCATTTTTCTGTCCTACATGAGCAGTTCTTTCTTGTTTAATTTCTCTCATTTCAAGTAAGTTTGATTATTCCTTACTTTGTAGATCTTGATGTAAACCATGGGAAAATAAAATATCACTGTATTGAAAGACTAAAAATCTTCCTAAAATAGTTGATGTTGGGATGTCCTGGCTCATTGGGTTGCTATAGTAAATGGCAGATGTTAGATTTTTAAGCCACTGGAGTTTATTATTTCATAGTTATAGATCATCTAATATCCATGTTCAGTCCATTAAGTGATTAGCTCTCTGTGGACATCCTAATCAACTTTCATACACAGATTGTTCTGTTTTAAATTTATTAAGTAGAAGGGATGAATAAGGTCCACAGGTCCCTTTTTGTGGTACATTAGGCCATTTCAGGTAAGTTCTGCCTCCATGATCTTCTCAGTCCCCAACCTCAATTACTATCCTCAGTAGCATCATGTTTCCACACAGACTTAGTGAGGGACCTTCATGTGGCACTGTCCCTGGGTAGATGTGGACAAAAGTACTCATTCCATATAGGGAAGGACCACAAACCAAAGGAGCAGAGTCACAAACAGGAAGAGGGAAGACACATGACACAGCCTTGGTACTGAGAGACCATCTCGTCATGGATGAAGACTCATGAAACCAGGACCCAAGAGCTCTCCCCTGAATTACAGGAAGCTGAAATGTTGAGGAGTCTTATTTAGTCATTTTGGCTGGTCTGAGTCTCCCCAGCTTTCCTTACTGCTTATGTGACATCAGAAAGGGAGGGATGGGGTTCATCTGGTCAGTTCCAGAGACTTTCTAGGTTTAAGGAATTGTTATTAACCAAGATTTGAAAAACTTCTTTAAAACTTTCTGGAGTCTGAATGAGCCTCTCTTTAGTACTTCCTGGCTCCCAAGAAACTTGTGTTCATGGCAGAAAGTTTCACCACAGAACACACACTCAAAGAAAGAGCATGGACAAAGACAGTCAGTCCTTATCAAGGACCGTGCTGTGCTCCCAAATACACTTTTAAGCATTACTGGATATTAATTACTTGACTAGTTATCAAAATGCATGCTGATGAATACTGGATTCTTCAAGGATATAGTCACTTTTCAATTACTAATAAGTTGAGACATCTATTATTTTTCTTTGAAGTATCAGATGTACAGCTGAGACCTAATAGAAAACTAGTCACTCAATACAACTTACTTTTCCCATATTTTATTTACTTCTTTTGTGTCATTTTTTTCTTACAATTTCAGAGGAAATTATGACACACAACAAAGAATACACTGTGGAATTAGAACTGACATAAGTGTGATTTTACCACAAAAATCCATACTAAGTGAGGTAACCCAGACTCAAAAGGTGAATCATGGTATGCACTCACTAATAAGTGGATATTAACCTAGAAAACTGGAATACCCAAAACATAATCCACACATCAAATGAGGTACAAGAAGAAAGGAGGAGTGGCCCCTGGTTCTGGAAAGACTCAGTGAAGCAGTAATCGACAAAACCAGAACGGGGAAGTGGGAAGGGGTGGGTGGGAGGACAGGGGAAGAGAAGGGGGCTTACGGGACTTTCAGGGAGTGGGGGGCTAGAAAAGGGGAAATCATTTGAAACGTAAATAAATTATATCGAATAAACTTGTTTAATACTTTAAAAAAAATCATCAGAACCTTAAGAAAGTTTCATCTCCACAATCTCACAATGCTGCTGGCTTTTGGCCCTGCTGAGGGGCCTGTGCCATTTGGTTAAATCAGCTGTACTATATGTACGAAGCTCTTTCTTAGTTAAAACTTCACAACTAAAATAGAGTGGTGAGCATAGCCTATGTATGTACCTCTGTCCATCACGCTGGACTTGTATAGAGTTACAAATCTGTTTTTCAAAGGTGGTGGTATGTATGCATGACAAACATGTTTCATGTTTTCAGATTGTAAGTGTTGTCCTTGACAACCTTCCTTGCTGTGTCCTAAGGCTCTACATCTCTTTCCTCTGTCCCTTCCTTTATATTTTACTTCATCTACTTGCCAAAGTATAAAGACATTTCTACATTCTATAAAACATGTTTATGTTTTAGTATTTTTCATTCCAACATAGATAATTTCTGAAAAAAAATCAGACTAAATATGACTCTACGGTCCATAAGCCCATTTGGTTAGCACCTCATTGCTTAACTTATGTGGTTAGGACCTCACTGTTGATCTTATCTTTGAGATTATTTTTCCTTTAAAAGAAAGACATCATTTCTCAATTTACAAACATGTTCCCAATGTGTGATCTTTAGTCTGTTACGCCTCTTTGCTCTGTTCTTACAGGATAAATACATAATCTCTTATGTTCTCTTACCTTCAGCATCTGCATTGGCGTGTAGGAGATTTTCATTTCAGTTGTTTCATTATTTCCCTAAATCGATAGGATTTAGATTCAACTATTTGGAGATGTTGTGTGTGTGTGTGTGTGTGTGTGTGTGTGTGTTAGTGTATGGATGCGTGCATGCTTGCATGTGTGGATATGTGTATGCATGTGTGTGTTAGTGTTAGTGTATGTGTGTATGTGTGAGTATTCATGTACAAATGTATATTGTTATCTATGCATGTATGTGTGGAGTCCAGACATCAGTGTTGGGTGTCTTCCTCTATTGCTTACCACTCTTGTTCTTTTTGCAAAGCTTCTCTTCGTCGAAGCAGCAGCTTGGCATTTTGTCTTGACTGATGGATCAGCAAGCCTCCAACATCTTTCAGTATCTGCCCATCCTCTCTTGCATGTGCGAGACTGCAGATGCAAGACCACACAATACCTGGTTTTTACATGATTTCTAGGATTCAAACTCACATCCTCTTACTTAGTTGGGCACTTTACTGTCTGCCTCATCTCTCCATTTTATGTCTTTCTTTCCCCTCCACTTGTTATTTGACTGGATTATTAAGTCAAAACTACAAATAGCAAAACTAAAGAAACAATCTAGAGAAAATGTTCATTGCTGAGTGGTACTGAGAACTACCCTAAGCAATACTGAATAAAGTGTGCTAACTATTCACAGATGATAAGACAATATCTGAGACAGACTTTACCTCATGTCTGCTTATGTGATAGGAAATTTTAAACTGAAATGAAGCCTATCATCCAAGGAAACTCTTTACAAGAAACTGGTAAAGAAGGATTCAGAATAAGTAATGAATATCCTCATTTTTCTTCCAGTTTTATAGCCTTTTTGATCTAGAAGTTGAACACTGCAGATAAAGTAAAAGAGTTGAAAACAGTGAGATCAGTAAATTGTTACATTGGTTTGTGTATAGTGAGAGCACAACTTGAACATGTCAGATAAACTGACAGATTTGGTTTAAGATGTTCATCATCCACTCCAGTAAGAAATATCGTTTTCACAGATATTAAGGAATTTCTACCAGTCAAGTGTTACTGGGGGAGAATAGGACAAAATCATCTGACACTCAAGGGAGAAAAGGTATAAATCCTTCCCAAACAGGGAGTGGATAAAAGTGGGACGTGATTAATAAAACTTATTGAAACAGAAGAGAAAGAATGGAAAAGTAGAGGAGCAAAAAGACTCCTTAAGAGAACATTTTTAAGCTTGGAATTTTAGGAGTGTTTGTGATAGGCATCAATGGACTAAATGTTCTATATTCTTGACAAACACAGTCATACTAAAAATGGCCATACTCACTTCTGTCTGCACATACAAATTGAAAACATATAATCTAAGGTGGATGAACATGACAAGACTCAGCTTCCTCCTGGTGTGTAGTCCTTGATGGCGAACCTGTGTCACTGCACATGGATCTGCAGACAAGGACACATCGACAGTTCAAGGGACTCGGATGGTCTTTAAATATAACAATGAAGTTTTGAAGGAGAAGTGGTGGAGTATAGGGGAGGGATGAGGCTGGATTATGTCAAAGCACACTATATGCATTGAAATTCTCAGAGAATAAAATATTTCAGATGGCTAAATATGGAGCTAACAAACATATCACTAAATTGTGTTTTAATAATAAACATGAAAGCTACATCAACACGCCTGATAAAAGCTGAGGCTCACATTTCTGACAGTCATGTTTTTCCATCCATTTTGGGAAATAGATTGGCATTATTAAGTACATTTGCAGTTATGAATGCCCCCTGGCCCAGCAATTACATCGTAAGTATATACAATGCTAGAACTCATTGCATTCAGGTTTGGGGTCATGTGCAAGAGTTCCAGCAGCACTGTACCAGAAATCCGAACAACTCAGACATCCATCAACATTAGAATGGAAAATGAATAATGGAGTCTGAATGAGATAGGATATTAAATAACTAATATGAAAAACCTGAGTTTTAGCACAGGTTTTACAAACACAAGGTAAAGGGGGAGGGACATAAAACATGAGGGATAGTAAGCTGTGGTTTGGTTTGTTTAAATAATCAAAAAAATAGAAACAGCAAAATGACAGGATGTTCAGCTTGGAGGGTCAAACCTGGCCTGCAACCTGCTTTGTCAATCATTTGAGTGGAGCACAGACACTCATTTTTCTCTACATCCTCTAAGGTTTGGTACAGGTTCAGTAATGCAGCAAACCCTATTTTAAATGTTGCATGATTAAAATATATGCAAATTTATCCTTGCAAAGAATTTTTGTCAACTGCCCTAGTAAACTGCTATTGGCGATGGACATATGTTCTAAATCTTCAAGACAATAACCAATGCTAGAATGATGTTCATTATTTATTCCTATTGGTAAGAGGTATAAGCACACAGAGGAAGATGTAAAAGACCTTCCTTGTGGTAAGCCATCTATTTTAACATTTATTTGTATGTGTGTGTGTGTGTGTGTGTGTGTGTGTGTGTACACGTACGTGTACACGTGTGTAAAAGAGGAACAGGTGCTAGGAGATGCTGGAAGAGAGTGCTATAACCTGGGCATGGAGTTACAAATGATTGAAAGTCCTCAGATGTGGATGGTGGTAACCTAACTCAGGTCAACTGAAAGAGTAATACATGCTCTTGGCTGCTGAGACATCCTCGAACCTCACAATGCTCTTATTTCATTTTTAAGACTATAATATAAATACCTCATTCTCCATTCTGATTCTTCCTGCATATTTGTGTTATACATATTTACAAAACTGCTTTTCATAGATTTTAATATGTATCTACAGTATGTATGTGTAAATTCAGTTATTGATTTGAGATGTGGTCTTGTATAACTTCAGCTTCCTTTAACTTACTGTATAGTCAAGGGTAACTCTCAACTTTTGATCATCCTGTATCTGCTTCCTGGGTGCTGATATTACAGCTTTCCTATCATTAAGCAGGAAGCAAAGGCAGGAGAATTATGGGAAGCCTGTGGGACAGCTATAGGTTTATTTGACTTAAAGAGTGTAGTCCATCAATGAGGGAATCAGGGCTGGAACTCACAGCCATAAGTTGGAATAGGAACTGAAGAGGGCATATAAAGACACTACTTCCTGGCTTGTTTTCAATAGGTTAGTCAGTTTTATGTCTTAAGCAACCCAGGATAATCTACCTGGGGATCATACCACCACAATGGGGTGAGCCTTCCCATTAATCTAGAAAATGCCCCACAGAATTTTCTTTAAGCCAGTCAAATGGAGGAATTCACACAGTTGACATTCACTCTTTCCATATCATCCTGGAGTATCACCTGTATTCCATCTGGAGTAATGCCTGAATCTAAAAGACAGGAGAGGATCAAAATAATCCTGAGTATGTCACAAAGAGCTTGCCGTGTAGACAAATTGACTTCTGACGTCTGGAATCACCCATGAAAGAGTCAACCCTGGCTTTTCACTGCTTCCTGTCTACAGAGCTTTCCATAGGATGGCCTTGGTAATCTCACCAACATCACACAGAGATTTGTGTTGAGTGAACATAGGATGTCTGTCATTCTCATCAAAACTGGTGAGAAGGAGGGGAGAAGGGCAGATGATTCTGTAAGGTACTATATACCTGGTGAGAAAGAACAAATTCCATTAAGAGATGGCGACATTAATGTGGTGCTGGCAAAGCATGTTACTGAGGTGACAAACCTACTGCTGAAAGTATGAGTACTTCTAAGAGAGGTCATGCTTTTTTCTTATACAAAAAAAAAAAAAAAAAAAAAAAAAGAGTACTGGATTTATCCTTGGTGCTTAACTTCGCAGATCTTTATGGTTTTGGTTTTGCAATGTCTCAAGATTTTATATAATTAAGAAAAGTAACTGTTGTTGATTGGTTGTTTAATACTGACAGGTTGAGAGAGACATCAAGATTGAAAGCTTGCAAAGAGGCTGCACAGTTTATGCAGGGAGTGTGGTGTGTGTCAAAGGATGGGTGGCAAGCTTGAGTCATGCGTGGAAAGTCTCCCACAGATCTCATCAGCTGTATCCCCAAAATGTGTATAGATACACACGCACATGAAATTCACTATTAAAATAGCATGGCTACCTGCAGCTGCACTCCCAAGTCCTACACAGGCATGGGAGAGACCATTCTTTCCCTGACTCTTCAGCTCCAGGAGAAACATGCTCCCCAGAGTTTTACCTCTGGCCTTCAAAACCACTTTCTACTGATGAAGAACAGTTGCTTTTGCTTTTGTTTTGTGTAGTTTCTTTGTTTTACTCACTTTTTATGTGTCAGAAGAAAGAACTTGATTGACATCCTCATTGTATCTCTCCTGGAGGCAAACCTAGATAAAATTTTTAAAAAATCTCTAACTCTGTGATTCTATTATTTAAATTCCAATTATAAAGGTAGACTTGATTAGGTAGAGAAATGTCATTTCCTGCTCAGGGCTACCTCTATCTCTGGGTAGAGGTGGGGCACAGAGCTCTCTGTCCCAGGTCATACTCCTTTCTACTGCATTTTTTTACTGACCTAACTTAGCTCTTCTACACATTTAAATAATGCATATATTTAAAGGGTAACCTCTTCTAATGGGGAATTTCATTTTCCATGTCTTATTAATCAGACTACTACTCATATTCTCCTAAATGATAGGGGATTCTTCAGATCAAGATACAGCAAATTCAGTGTCATTGGAAATGTTTCTTGCTATAAAAGCAGGTGAACCATTATGAATCTGTAACTGTTCCACCATGCCGAGCTGAGCAACTCACAGCGAGGTTCTGCACTCAGAAATACACAGCCATATGGCAGACAAAGTTACTTTTTACTACTTCACTCTATTTGTTTCAAAATAGTGCAGTGCCACAAATCCTGAGTATTAAGAGTGCCCCATCTGGAGACGACAAGTTTTGGGATCTACAAGTGCATGTTAGGTTTCCTAGCAAATTCTCAACTTCCGACACTGAATAACTTGGAACCAGCTTCAGAACCAATGCAGCATCGCTTCACAGTGTGATCTGAGTGGTCCAACTAACAGTAGTAATAAGAAAAAAATGCTTAATCACAGAAACGTTTTAAAGCTAGTTCTCCTTGCATACAATCCTTGGTTTCATCACATATGACTCTGACAGCCTCTTAAAATGTTGACAACACACAGCTTTATGACTCAGTTGGTTTTGCTTATCTAATCTGCAAATGTGGGCATTGATCAAGTAGACATTTGCTTGGTTATGTCCACTAGGCTTACTCATCGATCCATCTACCATGAGACCAATTCCCTCAAAGTCTAACCCCACTGAAAGAGACCAATCACTGACTGACCAAAAGACTGACAGACACATCTGTATCAAAAGTTGACCAAAAGTTGTTCTATCACCTCATTATCTCAAACTACTAGTGGAGGACTGTGAATAACCAGACATGGGTTTTAGGATTCCAAGAAGTCAAATGCTTGCTGTAACTCTAGGCAGAAAGGTTGTTATTTCATTGTCTATAGAATAATGAATTTATAACACATTTTGCCTCCAGAGTAAGCCAAGTAAGTAGATACATTTCAGAGAAGAATTTCTATCTGGGAAGCCATAGAAGTAGACAATTTTAATGTTTACTTTGTGGATTGTAGTCAATGAACATTATTTAGCTACTAATAATATTGTGGTCACAATTGTCACTAAGGGGCTTTTTGCATCAAAAAATGAGAATTTGAATTTGAGCTCATCGTAGTGAAGACACACAAAATTGGCCTTTACCCCCCCACACATACACACATACACACAGACACACACACAGACACAGACACATACACACACACACACACACACACATACACACACACAGAGGGTAATGGGAACACAGATATGCATTTTTATTGGTTGATATAAGTAGCTAGGCTAAGTTTCTTCATCCCTTAAATTGTTAGTATCCTTTTCTGCCTAAGCTCTGACTTGTATTACCCATCACTGAATTAATTCTCTTTGTTATTATCCAGGCCTGCTTCTCTAGAAACAGAAGATTCTTTAATTTTTCTCACAGAAATATGTATCAAGAGACATATTTTCAATTCTCAATTTTATTAACTCTCTGTTTTTCTTTTCCTATACATCTCCAAGGTTCTCCATGCCTCATTAGTAGTTTGAATTTTAAAATTAGATACGAGGAAAGCTTGTTTCCATATTTTTGATAATGACAGTCAACATTTCTAAGTAGAGAAAGCTAGCTCCTGGCCTCTGTGCAAGGTTAAGTGATGCCTCTGGATTTCTGCTGATAAAACTTTACAGCATCGCTTTGGAAAATAACAGTGAAAAAAAAAGCTCTTTCAGGAAGGCTTAAAGTGCAAATCTGTGGGCTTTCTCAGATTTAGCAGGTTAATTCTAGAATTAGTACTCCCTTGTGGTATCTTAGCATTTTAGCATGTTAAAGATAAAACACATTTAATGATCACAGGAGAGAACGCAATTACCAAAGCAAGCTCATTTGCTCTCCCCTCCTGGTCTATGCTTTAGCTGGAAAACTGGGGTAAACATCTGTGTGCATGGTGCAATTTGAAGGGCATGAAAGATGATGTTTTTAGGCGACATGATTCCAGTTCCAACTAGGTAGTCACAAACAGCATGGAGACATCATTTCCACTCCTGAATTCTTCTGTTCTGTGTCTACTGGATGATCTGAATAAAATCTGAAATGATTATCCAATTTAATTTTATCATAAGTGGTAGGATATTTTAGGTGAACTGTCTTAGCTACAAAATCCTATATAAATACATTTTAGATACTTTGGCAAAAGCCAGTGCCAAGGGAGAAGCTACACTAAAGTGTTGTTAATTAGAACTTCAAAGCTTTACACATGTAAACAAAGGCATGGAACTGACTTTTATCAATTACAACAGTCTATGTCCTCACCATTGACTAGTGAAAGTCAAGAAATTAAACTTTTTCTTTTTGTAACACTCAGATGCCACAGGAGAACTTATCTGGAAAGATCCTCTCACTCTAGAAAAAAGCAAATCAGCAAATCATGGACTTGGAAGAGAAGCCCCAAACATCTGACCTGCCTATGCTTAGAAGACATATGGGAATTATTTTAGGTATGGGCTGGGGAGATGGCTGAGTGGGAGAAGAGTTTACCTTGCAATAATGACAGCCAAGTGATCTTCACAACCCAACTAAAGTCACTTGTGAGTACCGAACTCTGAGGTTGTCCTGTGATTCCACATATGTGCAATAGAGCAAAGCACATATCATAGCAAGTGTATGACCATATTCATACAAATACCAAAGAACATGCCCATACAACACACATACACACACACACACACACATATACCACGGAAGGGTGAGAGAGAGAGAGGGAGAGACAGAGAGAGAGACAGAGAGAGAGGGGGGAGGGGAGAGAGAGAGTGTGTGTGTGTGCTTTTTAAAAGTACAGTTGACATGTGAAGTATTGACATGAGGGTTGTTTCCTGCAGTTAAGTTTCTATGAGAATCAGAGTCCGTCTGTGTTTAAATAATAGAGCAGTGTGTACAGGTATCATATGTGCAGTGTACAGTATCATGTATAGTAAGCTACAAAACAATTCTAAAGATTGTTTTCTTCCTTGCTGTACAGCTGGAGAGTCATCTTTGCTTTATTGTCACGATCCCAGTAATTTCTAAAGACCTGACTGTGTAGTGGTTTGAAAGAAAATATCTCATAGAATCTTTTTAAAATAGAGTAAGTTAAAATCCCAACAGAGCTAGTAGTACTACTGTGATTTAATTAATGGTCATTATTTGGAAAATGCTTACTCAATATGAATTCCGACAGAACAGAGAAACTGGCTTAAAATAGCGATCTTACATTCTTCAAATAAACATCTTCTGGGCAGTGTTTATTACAATACAAGTGGCAGGGTGGGTACATATTTACTGTAAACAATTCCAAAGGGGGGGACCTAAAACATTAAGTGGGAGAAAAAAATTGAATGTAAAGCAATCAAGATTAGGTCATTGATCCTTAATCACAAAAGATACTACAAACGTATTCCTAGCAAATAATCCCATCCGACATATGTGCACATTTCCAACCACTTCTGGATGTATAGCCAAGGACTAAGGCATTCATAAAAGTTATATTAGAAGTCTTTTGCTTTATAATGCAAACCATGCCTGTGACCCAAAGGAAGAATATACAATAGTCTTCTGTTAGATATTCAGTCCCTTTCATTCCTTTGATGCTTTTCCACTTTCAGGGAAGGAGCAAAGGGACTTTGGGTTTGTGGCCCACTCCCCTGTTGTCCTTCATCCCATAGTCACTGAAGACTCTGGGAAACCTCCACTGCTCACTGGAGCAGGCATGCACAACCCAATGGCTTTCATCGGCATCTTCTCTGCTTTAGGAAAGTTTCTAACAGAGAGCTAGGCGCTTTATTATACAGTCCAGCCGCTCCATTCACCATGGCCTGGCATGAAACAAGGACTAGCAGACAGCCCCACAAAGGGTTCTCTGTCTGTGAGACCCTCGGATGAGTTCTTTGTTCTTTGCAGTGTTGAGGAGCTGGGGAACGGAATGGGTCTCGGAGGATCAGGAGAACAGGTGGATGAGAGGATTTTTGTGGCCCTGACAACCTCCTTCATTATTTCTCTCCCCTACATGAACTACTGTGAATTTGACTCAGCATCTCCCTTGGCATGCTACCTGGACCTAAATTCTGAGCATTCGATTATGTATCAAGACTTGTGGGAAATGAATTACACTGATATTTCTTTTTGTCTGTCATGTTTTATTTTCTTTTTCTGTTTTAAATATATTACATATGATTATAGTTTATCATACATGTAATTTTGAATGTGCATGTTTGTGTGCATGAATGCATGTGTACATGTGTGTGTGTGTATGTGTGTGTGTACGCGTGCACACACGTGCATGGTTTGTATGAAATTTTTCCTCGCGCTCTTAAAGACAAATCTGGGAATATAACAGTATTAAAGTTGCAGAAATGTTTCATGTAAATATAATACCTAAAAATAAGCAAATCAATGAAACGAATCACAGCAAGACCTGAAGAATTTTCTCAGAGTTGTAGGGGAGTACCAGGACAGGGAAGTGGGAGGGGATTGATTGGGGAATGGGCAGAGGGAAGAGAACTTATGGGACTTATGGGGAGGGGTAAACCAGGAAAGGGGAAATCATTTGGAATGTAAACAAAGAATATAGAAAAATTTAAAAAAAAGAATTTGAAATTCAGAAACACTAATAGCCAAAACATGGGCATCCATCACTGGGATTTCATTCAGAACTCCTCATACAGCTAGCTATAGTCTTTAGATATTTTAATGTATAGATATCACATGGTTATTAATTTGTAATTTTTATTAAATAATTAATAAATATCATGTGGTCTGTAATGAGGACAAAGTGTAAAGGGAAACCGAACAGGATCCTTAAACCTATGACTTAAAACAAACTAACAAACCAAAACAACAACAAAACAACCTTCCATACTTAAGATCTTTAAAATCTCAAGGAGATTGAAAATAAGTGAATGAACTGAGAAATCAGTTGATGCAAAACATGCATCATGAAAAGGACAATAGGGATGGTTAAAAGGTGGGAGACAGCGGGCAAATGAAAATCCCCATCTAAAGACAGAACCACAAGAGGTTACAATGGATGTGAGGTATAAAGATGTTCTGGGAAGAGGTCACGTGTACAGTGAATGTGAAGGGGCATTTAAGAGGCAATGGATAAAAGGACTTTCAAGAGGCAGGTTCTGAGGCCATGCTCCTTGAGATATCGTCAGAAATCTTCAGAAAGAGCCAGGCACTCCACAAACGTTGGTCAGAAAAGTGAAATAGATGCGAGGTAATAACTGGCTATAGAGGTCAATGGTTATGTCTTCTGTGTTGCTTTTTATTGATCAGGAGTCATTGTGTGGCTGTTGGGATGTCCAATCATATATGAGCTTCTGCAGGAGCTAAGCAGGGCACACACTCTCATTAGATGAGAGACAGCTACAGAGTCATTGGGAGGGTGCTAAGCCCTGGGGAAGATAAAGCTATGAGATTATTATGCTAAAAATACTAGTGGACTGTATTATTGTTTTATTGAAGAGAGCTGGAAAGCAGAACATAAGTCATGAAAAGGGATGGATCAATTCAGAGTCTCTGAGAAACAGAACTTCTGTCTGCTCTGTTTTCACCCTTGATAGGAACAGAGTTTCCTGCATGGGTGGCCTTAATGTCTTATGCTCTAACAACTAGTTACCTACATTTTTGTCTCTTTTGGTTCATTTATTACAATTGTTTCACTCTACAATAATATAGGTGACCTTTGAACTCTGTTCATACATAATAATAATGGCGATCTTAACCCATGCTACAGGATGTATTATTCTGCTATTTTTAAATTATTTAATATACATTAAATAAATGTATATTTCTGTACACTCTGAACATTCCTGACATCCATAAAACCCAGAATCAGAAGATAGGATCCCATGAAACTGGAATTATAGATTGTCATGAGCCAACATGTGGGTTTGGGGAATCAAACCTATGTCCTCTGGAAGACCCATCAGTGGTCTTAAACATTGAGCCATCTCTCAAGTCCCCACTTTGTCATTTTAAAATACTTAATAATATTTGGTAATATGACTGTATTATCATGTGATTCTCAGGTGATCAATTAGCACTTGGCTATTGTAAGTTGTGGTACTACCAATATGTGTTCATTTGTTGTTTTTTTTCAATATTTGTGGAAGTGAAATATGTGGGATCCATGGGGACCTTCCAAACTGTTTTAGTCAACTGTTGAAAATGTAAAATAATTTTAAAACTATTTTTTTGAAAAAATGTTTCAACTTGACGTGCTTATACATTTTGACCCTTTTGTTGACATTCTGTGGATTTTTTTTTCATTCATAGGGGTGATCCTTTTAGTTCTTTGAGTATTACAGAGGGCAGTTGACATAAAAATCATTGTCAAATTAATTCCAAAGTGTATATATTTTCCTTTGACAGTATTCAAAGCTTTCTTTTGTTTCTTGAAAATCAATTATTGTATACTCATGTGGGAAAGGTAAATAGCTCGAGGGATATGTGAACTTATTAGACTTCATTATTATATACAAAATAAATAAATAGCCAAGTCACTAGGAAAAAATGTACTTGGATTGCAGAATGGGTCTAATGAGAATTATGAGCATTCCTGTATTGTGAAGCAGGAGAGAAGCTTACAGAGTGGAACCAGAAGTAAAATTCAAGAAATACTAAAGAGAGGTAATTTTCCAAGCTAGTGTGGGCTCAAGGACAGCACCAGACCATTCAAGTTGGGCATGGTGGCCTAACTAATGTGGCTTTATTTTAGAAGAAATCTCAGGTTTTTGGATTCAAGAGAAGCAGACTAAATACAGAGATAATAAAGAAAAATATTTGTGGAAAAATTGAAGAGTATGAGAAAACAGACAAGTTTCCTATGAAATGCTATGAAATAATGTTTTTGTCATTGTAATAAATATTATCTTAGATTAGAGAGAGAAAGAAACTGTGACTCGGGAAACCATAAATTATTGTTTTATTTTAAACCATTTAAACACCAGGGGTTAGAAAATATACAAATATCCCAATAACTATAACAGCTGTTACCTATTATAAATAATTTAAAATTATCAAAACTTCCATGATTTGACAATTTTGTTCCCTTGGAATGATGTTGAAAGAGCCTTGCTAACAGGTAACCATCCAGAAATTGTCTTCCTTCATAATTTCTATCCATTAATGTTGTCCTGAGCTCATAACAGCACAATTACAACTGAAAATCTCAGGCTCTGTGGTAGTCCTTGTACTGTATCCAAACTCAACTTGATTTTACTTCTGGATTACTGTTCAGACCTCTTCAAATATGCAATACAACCCACTACAATCAAATGTAGATCAAGTACACAACCATAAAATAATTTTGAAAAAATTTGAAAAAACCAAAAAACAATTTTGAAAAAATAAAAGTGTTCCTTCTGTTTCTATTTTGTGGAATAGTTTGAAGAGTATTGGTGTTAACTCTTCTTTGAAGGTCTGGTAGAATTCTGCACTGAAGCCATCTGGTCCCGTGCTTTTTTTGGTTGGAAGACTTTCTATGACTCCTTCTATTTCTTTAGGCATTATGGGACTGTTTAGATGGTCTAGTTGGTCCTGATTTAATTTTGGTATTTGGTATCTGTCAAGGAAATTGTCCATTTCCTCCAGATTCTCCAGTTGTGTTGAGTACTGGCTCTTGTAGTAGGATCTGATGATTTTTTGGATTTCCTCAGTTTCCACTGTTATATCTCCCTTTTCATTTCTAAGTTTGTTAATTTGGATACTTTCTCTGTGCCCTTTGGTCAGTCTGGCTAAGGGTTTATCTATCTTGTTGATTTTCTCAAAGAACCAGCTCCTGGTTTTGTTGATTTTTTGTATGGTTTTCTTTGTTTCTACTTGATTGATTTCGGCCCTGAGTTTGATGATTTCCTGTCTTCTACTCCTCCTGGGCGAAATAGCTTCTTTTTGTTCTAGGGCTTTCAGGTGTGTCATTAAGCTGGTAATGTATGCTCTCTCCATTTTCTTTTTGGAGGCACTCAGGGCTATGAGTTTTCCTCTTAGCACTGCTTTCATTGTGTCCCATAGATTTGGGTATGTTGTGTTTTCATTTTCATTAATTCCTTCTACGAAGCCACAATTATGCTGATACCAAAGCCACAAAAAGATCCAACAAAGAAAGAGAACTTCAGACCAATTTCCCTTATGAACATAGATGCAAAAATACTCAATAAAATTCTTGCCAACCGAATCCAAGAACACATCAAAACGATCATCCACCATGATCAAGTAGGCTTTATCCCGGGAATGCAGGGTTGGTTCAATATACGGAAATCCATCAATACAATCCACTACATAAACAAACTCAAAGAACAAAACCACACGGTCATTTCATTGGATGCTGAAAAAGCATTTGACAAAATTCAGCATCCCTTCATGCTTAAAGTCTTGGAGAGAACAGGAATTCAAGGCCCATACCTAAACATAGTAAAAGCAATATACAGCAAACCGGTAGCCAGCATCAAACTAAATGGAGAGAAACTTGAAGGAATCCCACTGAAATCAGGGACCAAACAAAGCTGCCCCCTTTCTCCTTATCTTTTCAATATTGTACTTGAGGTACTAGCTCGGGCAATTCGACAACATAAGGAGGTCAAAGGGATACAAATTGGAAAGGAAGAAGTCAAACTATCATTATTTGCAGACGACATGATCGTCTACCTAAGTGACCCAAAGAACTCCACTAGAGAGCTCCTACAGCTGATAAACAACTTCAGCAAAGTGGCAGGTTATAAAATCAACTCAAGCAAATCAGTGGCCTTCCTATACTCAAAGGATAAGCAGGCTGAGAAAGAAATTAGGGAAATGACCCCCTTCACAATAGCCACAAACAGTAGAAAGTATCTTGGGGTGACTCTTACCAAACATGTGAAAGATCTGTATGACAAGAACTTCAAGACTCTGAAGAAGGAAATGGAAGAAGACCTCAAAAAATGGGAAAACCTCCCATGCTCATGGATCGGTAGAATCAATATAGTTAAAATGGCCATTTTGCCTAAAGCAATATACAGATTCAATGCAATACCCATCAAAATCCCAACTCAATTCTTCACAGAGTTAGAAAAAGCAATTATCAAATTCATCTGGAACAACAAAAAACCCAGGATAGCTAAAACTATTCTCAGCAACAAAAGAAAATCTGGGGGAATCAGTATCCCTGACCTCAAGCAATACTACAGAGCAATAGTGTTAAAAACTGCATGGTATTGGTACAGTGACAGGCAGGAGGATCAATGGAACAGGATTGAAGATCCAGAAATGAACCCACACACCTATGGCCACTTGATCCTCGACAAAGAGGCTGAAAACATCCAATGGAAAAAAGATAGCCTTTTCAACAAATGGTGCTGGTTCAACTGGAGGTCAGCATGCAGAAGAATGCGAATTGATCCATCCTTGTCTCCTTGTACTAAGGTCAAATCCAAATGGATCAAGGACCTCCACATAAAGCCAGACACTCTGAAGCTAATAGAAAAGAAACTGGGGAAGACCCTTGAGGACATCGGTACAGGGAGAAAGTTTCTGAACAGAACACCAATAGCGTATGCTCTAAGAGCAAGAATTGACAAATGGGACCTCATAAGGTTACAGAGTTTCTGTAAGGCAAAGGACACCATCAAGAGGACAGATCGGCAACCAACAAATTGGGAAAAGATCTTCACCAACCCTACATCAGATAGAGGGCTAATATCCAATATATATAAAGAACTCAAGAAGTTAGACTCCAGAAAACCGAACAACCCTATTAAAAAATGGGGTACAGAGTTAAACAAAGAATTCTCACCTGAAGAACTTTGGATGGCAGAGACGCATCTTAAAAAATGCTCAACTTCATTAGTCATTAGGGAAATGCAAATCAAAACAACCCTAAGATTTCATCTTACACCAGTCAGAATGGCTAAGATTAAAAATTCAGGAGACAGCAGGTGTTGGAGAGGGTGTGGAGAAAGAGGAACACTCCTCCAATGCTGGTGGGGTTGCAAATTGGTACAATCACTCTGGAAATCAGTCTGGTGGTTCCTCCGAAAACTGGGCACCTCACTTCCAGAAGATCCTGCTATACCACTCCTGGGCATATATCCAGAGGATTCCCCACCATGTAATAAGGATACATGCTCTACTATGTTCATAGCAGCCCTATTTATAATTGCCAGATGCTGGAAAGAACCCAGGTATCCCTCAACAGAATAGTGGATGCAAAAAATGTGGTATATCTATACAATGGAGTACTATTCAGCCATTAGAAACAATGAATTCATGAAATTCTTAGGCAAATGGATGGAGCTAGAGAACATCATACTAAGTGAGGTAACCCAGACTCAAAAGGTGAATCATGGTATGCACTCACTAATAAGTGGTTATTAACCTAGAAAACTGGAATACCCAAAACATAATCCACACATCAAATGAGATACAAGAAGAAAGGAGGAGTGGCCCCTGGTTCTGGAAAGACTCAGTGAAACAGTATTCAGTATTCGGCAAAACCAGAACGGGGAAGTGGGAAGGGGTGGGAGGGAGGACAGGGGAAGAGAAGGGGGCTTACGGGACTATCGGGGAGTGGGGGGCTAGAAAAGGGGAAATCATTTGAAATGTAAATAAATTATATCGAATAAAAAAAAGAAAAAAAAGAAAAAAAAGAAAAAAGAAAAGTATTTTCACACAATTCAATATGTAATTTTTATTATTATTAATTCCTATTTATATTCTAATGAGACGGAGAACAGGAAGGTATGTATTTGGGAAGTTGGGAAAGAAAATCTAGGAAAGTGGGGGAGAAGGAGACCTGTAATCAGAATGTACTGTATGGGAAAACAATCTATTTTAATAAGATTTTACTAAAAAATAAGGATTTGTTAAGACAAGCAATCCAATGACTTTTAATGCTTCTGATAATTATTTGTGGAATGCCTCTGGGAATACTTTGTTATATATTCTCTTGAATATTCAATTTAAGGTTGAATTACCATCATCATGAGTTGAAAGTATAGCTTCCTGGTAGAGTTCTACTTAATGTTGGTTTGATTTGTCTATCTCCCTCCCTCTCTCCCCTCCTCCCTCTACCCCCATTTCTGAGTGTGCATCCATGTCATTAATAGTGATTTATATTTCTTTGTACAATGAATGTGAAGAACTTAGTTTTGATCTTGAAACTTTTCATACACAGATGTATCTTTGCTTGGCCTGTGTTTCTTTTGTAATTTTCCTCTTAGCCTATCTGTTAGCTGGCCTTGCCTATGATGACATACCTGAGGTAAACAGCTTAAAATGGGGGAGTGCTTATTTTAATTTACAATTTTGGATGTTTCCATCCATGATTCCGTGGACCCAATCCTTTGTGCCCTGTCTGTTGTATTTCCTCACAGCCTGGCAGCAGAGCAATTATTTCATGATGTTCAGGAAGAAGTCAGGCTCACCGTGCCCTATCAGGTCACCTGCTCAGGGACCCTAGTTCTGTTTAGTTAACTAACTACCAACTAATTAATTAATTAATTAACATCCAAAATGTTACCCCCCAAGTGTCCCCTCCCAGGGTTCCTTCCTTTCACCTCTGAGAGGATGCCACCCTGGGTATCCCCCTACCCTGGTGGATCAAGTCTCTGCAGGATTAGGCACAATCTCTCCCACTGAGGCCAAACAAGGGAGCCCTCTGCTACATATGTGCCCTGAGCCTTGGACCAGCTTTTGCATGCTCTTCCATTAGTAGTAGCTCAGTCTCTGAGAGCTTCCAGGGTCCAGGTTAGTTGTTGCTCTTCCTGTGGGGTTGCCATTCCCTTCAGGTTCTTCTATCCTTCCCCTAACTCTTCCATAAGATTCTTTGACATCTGCCCAATGTTTATCCGGGGGTATCTGCAACTGTCTCAGGCAGCTGTTGGATAGAACCTCTCAGAGGACAGCCATGCTAGGCTCCCTTTCTACAAAGTACAACATAGCATCATTAATGGTGTGAGGGATTGGTGCTTACCCACGGGATGGGTCTCACATGTTGGGTCAGACTCTGGTCAAAGCTCCATCTTTGTCACTGTCTTTCTTTTAGATAGGGCCAATTTTGGAGTCCCAAGTTCTTTTCACTAGGGCGTAATCCTAAAATGCCACCCTTGCCCAACAGTAGCACAGGCCAGCAGTCAGGTCACTAGCACAAGGTTTGGAAGAATATTTTAGACTTCAGTCTGTATTGTGCGGAACACACTCCTTCGAACTCAGAACAACTCTCTCTTGGAACAACGTATTATTTCTCCTTTGTTGTGTGCTCTGTAATGTTTGGTTTTCTTCTAAGTTGGGGGAAAAGTGTACATTCAGTTTTCTCAAGTCTGGCAATACTTTTCTTAGTATATTGCTCATTGTAGATAAACTCTAAAATGGTGTTAATAAAGATGGTCTGTGAAACCTTCATTTATATTTTTCTAATCACTTTAAATATTATTCTTTATGATTATACATACATAAATGCAAAAATATATGATAGTTTAATACACACATATCTGAAAATTTGGGGATATCTTCAATTAAGTAGTGTTTAATTTTCTTTTTCATCAACACAGTTCACTGGGGGAAAATTCATCGTTCTAAACCAATGTAAAATACTATCTTCACGTTGCATCAAATTCTCATAAAAGTATGTTCCATTTCTACCTGTTCATATTCTGATTTGTTTAATAAATTAGCAAATGGTGGAGCTTCAATTATCATTTCTTTATGGTCCATTACTAAGGAGTGAATTTCCTATCTTTCTTTATTTTATGAAGTGTTTTTGGTTATGAAATAACACAAGGAAAGATTTTTGTGAAGGAATTATGTCTTTATTTTTCTTAAAGCCACTTGAATTTTAAGGATACATTTATTTTACATATTAAATGATGGGTAGGAAGTCGAGGCACGACGCTAATCATCACCCCCACAGTATGGAGCAGAGGGTGACTATGTGGATCATTGCTGCTGGCTTTGCCTGATTCTCTGGCTCAGCTAACTTTCTTCTCTAGACAGCTCATGACCTAGCCCAGGACATTTTGCATCTTCTTCTTGGGCTGGATCATCCACCCTTAATAAGCGTCACTCCAATCTTCCAGAGACGTGCCCATAGGCCAATCTGATCAAGAGAGTTTCTAAATTGAAACTTTTCCTAGAAGATTTTTGGTTGATTTCGATTCTCAAGTGGACTGTGTAAGTTTCAATGGCCTTTCCTTGTAAGATTTTGGATGTAGCTAACCTATAGAATTTTGATTTCCGGCTGGGCGGCGGCGGCGGCGGCGGCGGCGGCGTCGGTAGCAGTGGCTGCTCCAGCTGAAGGGCCATCAGCGGTGGAACCAAGGCGACACAGGGTCCAGTTAGGCCCTGCGCCCACGACCACTGACCTTCGCTGACCAGCCGGGCGGCAAGCAACTGCGGTTCTGCGGAGCCTTTCGCTGCACGGAAGCCACTTCAGAACTCGGCTGCCCGCCAGTCAGGAGAGACTCACCGCCATCTTGATCCCGGGCTCCAGAGATTGGTCAGACTGAGGTACACAAACATAATCCTAGGCCCAACACCGCAGGGGTCGGAGCCAGACGGGCGTTGGCCTGCACCCAGGCCCTGGGCTGTTCGAGTGGCCATCGGGGCGCCAACCCAGCCAGGAGTTTTTTTTTTTTTGCCCCGGCCGGTGCACGCGCCGCCATTTTGCCTACAGGAGCCAGAGTGCTCGGGAGGGCAGAGACTGCTAACAAGCGTAGCCTGAGGCTAACAAAACGGGGGCCTAGGCCCCAAAAGGCACAGGACTGACCCCAAGAACTGGGCGGCTTGGTGGGCCATCTGTGTGTCAACCAGCCCAGGAGGTTATTAGCACAACAGACTCTCCCGGTGCTTTCGCGGAGCGCGGACGCACACGCCCGCCATCCGGGTCACCTGGCGGACCCAAATAACAGACATAGCCCCAGGGGAACTTTGCTCGGACCTTGGCCTCCCAGGCGTTTGCCTGAACTCAGGGCCCAGGCGACAAGGCTAACCTAGTGTGCGCCAGCCCGGTTGGGGAAATCGGCTGCCCAGCGGAGTGAGCGGAGCACAGGGGAGGTCACAGCAACATTCACCTTCGGAGCTCCCTGGGGGTGCACACGGGTTCCACCTGGTCCACAGACACAATCTGGGGCAAGGCCTCAGGCAGAAGCCCCCAGCTCAACTCTCTCCGCTTCAGATCACCCTGGGTGGCCGCCACATCTCCAGGTCCCTCAAGAGGCTAGTGGGGGCTTCCGGGCGGCCAGCTGGGAGAAGTCGGTGTGCTCCAATAAATCCTGCGGGCTCCAGCGGGAGCCTTCAGGTGCCTGCTTCGGGATCTGAACAGCCTGGACAACAGCACCCTGTCTATAGGCAGTGCAGAGTGTAAGCTGTGCACCAGAGGCCAACGGGGAAGGGGCAGCTTGCACTGGTGAGTCCAGCACTGACAAGACCAAGTAACACCAGTGAGAGCTAGATGGCAAAAGGCAAACGCAGAAACGTCACTAACAGAAATCAAGGCAATATGGCAACATCTGAACCAAATTCTCCTCTACCAGCAAGTCCTGGATACCCCATCACACCAGTAAAACAAGATTTGGATTTAAAATCACTGGTCATGATGCTGGTACAGGAACACATGAAGGACATTGAGGAGAAAATGGATCAAAAGTTAGAAGCCCTTGCAAGGGAAACACAAAAATCATTGAAAGAAATCCAGGAGAATACAAAAGCCAACAAGGAGGAAATGCAAAAAACACTTAAAGAAATACAGGAGAACTTTGCTCAACAGGCTGAGGTCATGAAAGACGAAACACAAAAATCTCTTAAAGAAATACAGGAGAACTTTGGTCAACAGGCTGAGCTCATGAAAAAGGAAACACAAAAATCTCTTAAAGAATTACAGGAAAACACAAACATGCAAGGGAAGGAGCTAAGCAAAACCATCCAGGATCTAAAATCAGAAGTAGAAACAACTAAGAAAACTCAAAGGGAGACAACTTTGGAGATAGAAAGCCTTGGGAAGAAATCAGGGGACAGAGATGCAAATATCAACAACAGAATACAAGAGATAGAAGAAAGAATCTCAGATGCTGAAGATTCCATAGAAACCATGGACTCAACAGTTAAAGAAAATGCAAAGTGCAAAAAGCTTGTAACCCAAAATATCCAGGAAATCCAGGACACAATGAGAAGACCAAACCTAAGGATTATAGGCATAGATGAGAGTGAAGATTTACAACTTAAAGGGCCAGCAAATATCTTCAATAAAATTATGGAAGAAAACTTCCCTAACCTAAAGAGAGAGATGCCCATGAATATACAAGAAGCCTACAGAACTCCAAACAGACTGGACCAGAACAGAAATACTTCCCGTCACATAATAATCAAAACACCAAATGTTCTAAACAAAGAAAGAATACTAAAGGCAGTAAGAGAAAAAGGCCAAGTAACATATAAAGGAAGACCTATCAGAATCACAGCAGACTTTTCACCTGAGACTATGAAGGCTAGAAGGTCCTGGGCAGATCTCATGCAGACTCTAAGAGAACACAAATGCCAACCAAAACTACTATATCCAGCAAAACTCTCAATCACCATAGATGGAGAAACTAAGATATTTCACGACAAAACCAAGTTCACCCAATATCTATCCACAAACCCAGCCCTAAAAAGGATAATAGGAGGACAACACCAATACAAGGAGGGAAACTCCACCCTGAAAAAAGCAAGATAGTAACCTTTCATCAAACCCAAAAGAAGTTAAGCAATCAAATTTAAAAAATAACGACAAAAATGATAGGAAGTAACAATCACTATTCCTTAATATCTCTTAACATCAATGGACTCAATGCCCCAATAAAAAGACACAGACTAACTGACTGGATACGTAAACAGGACCCTACATTTTGCTGCTTACAGGAAACACACCTCAGGGTCAAAGACAAACACTACCTTAGAGTAAAAGGCTGGAAGACAATTTTACAAGCAAATGGTCTCAGGAAACAAGCTGGAGTAGCCATTTTAATATCAGATAAAATTGACTTTCAACCCAAAGTCATCAAAAGAGACTCTGAGGGACACTTCTTGCTGGTCAAAGGAAAAATACAACAAGAAGAACTCTCAATCCTGAACATCTATGCTCCAAATGCAAGGGCACCCTCTTTCATAAAAGAAACTCTATTAAAACTCAAAGCACACATTACACCTAACACAATAATTGTGGGTGACTTCAACACTGCACTTTCCTCAATGGACCGATCAGGAAAACAGAAACTAAACAAGGACACAATGAAACTAATTGAAGCTTTGGACCAATTAGACTTAACTGATATATATAGAACATTCTATCCTAAAACAAAAGAATATACCTTTTTTTCAGCACCTCATGGTACCTTCTCCAAAATCGACCATATAATTGGTCACAAGACAGACCTCAACAAATATAAAAAGATAGAACTAATCCCATGCCTCCTATCTGATCACTATGGAATAAAAGTGGTCTTCAATAGCAACAGAAACAACAGAAAACCCACATACACGTGGAAATTGAACAATACTCTACTCAATGACACCTTGGTCAAGGAAGAAATAAAGAAAGAAATTAAAGACTTTTTAGAACACAATGAAAATGAAAACACAACATACCCAAATCTATGGGACACAATGAAAGCAGTGCTAAGAGGAAAACTCATAGCCCTGAGTGCCTCCAAAAAGAAAATGGAGAGAGCATATATTACCAACTTAATGACACACCTGAAAGCCCTAGAACAAAAAGAAGCTATTTCACCCAGGAGGAGTAGAAGGCAGGAAATCATCAAACTCAGGGCCGAAATCAATCAAGTAGAAACAAAGAGAACCATACAAAAAATCAACAAAACTAGGAGCTGGTTCTTTGAGAAAATCAACAAGATAGATAAACCCTTAGCCAGACTGACCAAAGGGCACAGAGAAAGTATCCAAATTAACAAACTTAGAAATGAAAAGGGAGACATAACAACGGAAACTGAGGAAATCCAAAAAATCATCAGATCCTACTACAAGAGCCTGTACTCAACACAACTGGAGAATCTGGAGGAAATGGACAATTTCCTCGACAGATACCAAATACCAAAATTAAATCAGGACCAACTAGACCATCTAAACAGTCCCATAAAGCCTAAAGAAATAGAAGGAGTCATAGAAAGTCTTCCAACCAAAAAAAGCACAGGACCAGATGGTTTCAGTGCAGAATTCTACCAGACCTTCAAAGAAGAGTTAACACCAATACTCTTCAAACTATTCCACAAAATAGAAACAGAAGGAACACTACCCAATTCCTTCTACGAAGCCACAATTACGCTGATACCAAAGCCACACAAAGATCCAACAAAGAAAGAGAACTTCAGACCAATTTCCCTTATGAACATCGATGCAAAAATACTCAACAAAATTCTTGCCAACCGAATCCAAGAACACATCAAAACGATCATCCACCATGATCAAGTAGGCTTTATCCCGGGAATGCAGGGTTGGTTCAATATACGGAAATCCATCAATACAATCCACTACATAAACAAACTCAAAGAACAAAACCACATGGTCATTTCATTGGATGCTGAAAAAGCATTTGACAAAATTCAGCATCCTTTCATGCTTAAAGTCTTGGAGAGAACAGGAATTCAAGGCCCATACCTAAATATAGTAAAAGCAATATACAGCAAACCGGTAGCCAGCATCAAACTAAACGGAGAGATACTTGAAGCAATCCCACTGAAATCAGGGACCAGACAAGGCTGCCCCCTTTCTCCTTATCTTTTCAATATTGTACTTGAGGTACTAGCTCGGGCAATTCGACAACATAAGGAGGTCAAAGGGATACAAATTGGAAAGGAGGAAGTCAAACTATCATTATTTGCAGACGACATGATCGTCTACCTAAGTGACCCAAAGAACTCCACTAGAGAGCTCCTACAGCTGATAAACAACTTCAGCAAAGTGGCAGGTTACAAAATCAACTCAAGCAAATCAGTGGCCTTCCTATACTCAAAGGATAAACAGGCTGAGAAAGAAATTAGGGAAATGACCCCCTTCACAATAGCCACAAACAGTATAAAGTATCTTGGGGTGACTCTTACCAAACATGCGAAAGATCTGTATGGCAAGAACTTCAAGACTCTGAAGAAGGAAATGGAAGAAGACCTCAAAAAATGGGAAAACCTCCCATGCTCATGGATCGGTAGAATCAATATAGTTAAAATGGCCATTTTGCCTAAAGCACTATACAGATTCAATGCAATACCCATCAAAATCCCAACTCAATTCTTCACAGAGTTAGAAAGAGCAATTATCAAATTCATCTGGAACAACAAAAAACCCAGGATAGCTAAAACTATTCTCAGCAACAAAAGAAAATCTGGGGGAATCAGTATCCCTGACCTCAAGCAATACTACAGAGCAATAGTGTTAAAAACTGCATGGTATTGGTACAGTGACAGGCAGGAGGATCAATGGAACAGGATTGAAGATCCAGAAATGAACCCACACACCTATGGCCACTTGATCCTCGACAAAGAGGCTGAAAACATCCAATGGAAAAAAGATAGCCTTTTCAACAAATGGTGCTGGTTCAACTGGAGGTCAGCATGCAGAAGAATGCGAATTGATCCATCCTTGTCTCCTTGTACTAAGCTCAAATCCAAATGGATGAAGGACCTCCACATAAAGCCAGACACTCTGAAGCTAATAGAAAAGAAACTGGGGAAGACCCTTGAGGACATCGGTACAGGGAGAAAGTTTCTGAACAGAACACCAATAGCGTATGCTCTAAGAGCAAGATTTGACAAATGGGACCTCATAAGGTTACAGAGTTTCTGTAAGGCAAAGGACACCATCAAGAGGACAGATCGGCAACCAACAAATTGGGAAAAGATCTTCACCAATCCTACATCAGATAGAGGGCTAATATCCAATATATATAAAGAACTCAAGAAGTTAGACTCCAGAAAACCGAACAACCCTATTAAAAAATGGGGTACAGAGTTAAACAAAGAATTCTCACCTGAAGAACTTCGGATGGCGGAGAAGCATCTTAAAAAATGCTCCACTTCATTAGTCATTAGGGAAATGCAAATCAAAACAACCCTAAGATTTCATCTTACACCAGTCAGAATGGCTAAGATTAAAAATTCAGGAGACAGCAGGTGTTGGAGAGGGTGCGGAGAAAGAGGAACACTCCTCCACTGCTGGTGGGGTTGCAAATTGGTACAACCACTCTGGAAAGCAGTCTGGCGGTTCCTCCGAAAACTGGGCACCTCACTTCCAGAAGATCCTGCTATACCACTCCTGGGCATATACCCAGAGGATTCCCCACCATGTAATAAGGATACATGCTCTACTATGTTCATAGCAGCCCTATTTATAATTGCCAGATGCTGGAAAGAACCCAGGTATCCCTCAACAGAAGAGTGGATACAAAAAATGTGGTATATCTACACAATGGAGTACTATTCAGCCATTAGAAACAATGAATTCATGAAATTCTTAGGCAAATGGATGGAGCTAGAGAACATCATACTAAGTGAGGTAACCCAGACTCAAAAGGTGAATCATGGTATGCACTCACTAATAAGTGGTTATTAACCTAGAAAACTGGAATACCCAAAACATAATCCACACATCAAATGAGATACAAGAAGAAAGCAGGAGTGGTCCCTGGTTCTGGAAAGACTCAGTGAAACAGTATTTGGCAAAACCAGAACGGGGAACTGGGAAGGGGTGGGAGGGAGGACAGGGGAAGAGAAGGGGGCTTACGGGACTTTCGGGGAGTGGGGGGGGGCTAGAAAAGGGGAAATCATTTGAAATGTAAATAAATTATATCAAAGAAAAAAAAAAAAGAAAAAAAAAAAAAAAAAAAAAAAGAATTTTGATTTCCTTCCAGTACCCACTACATATTATTTTACTGGGTGTCTTAGAACAATAATTTTTAATGCAAACACCCTGCCTAAAACTTTCAATTCTTATGAAGAATTCATTACTTATCCTTGTGCTACTGCATGCATTTCTCTAATTTATCTTTGCCTACATTTTCTAGTATATTGATTCTCTAGACATGAAAATATTTATGCTACACAATGAAAATAGCTATTGTGAATAAATTAGGGTAGACTGATGAACACCAACCTCAACACTAATAACACATCAAAAAATTAAAATCCCTGTTCCTGTCACCAAGTGAAATAAATTATGTCTGTCTTGGGGAAAAATAAAGCAGTTTCAAAAACACAGCTGGAAAACCAGGATTTTTTTTCTGAATATCATGTGTCAGAAGAGAATCATTCAGGCAATATCAATACTCAGGCCAGTTTTCATAGTTATTAAAATGTGCTGCATTCCCTGTTAGTCAGAAATGATCTCCAATCATCAAATACTCAAAATTCAAAGCTCCTCGATAGCACTTTGATTAGAAAAACAAAAAACAAACAAACAAACAAACAAAAACCTGAGTGACTTATGAACTGAAAGGAAACATTTATCTTTGCCTGTATCCAGTGCAATTACAGATTTCTGAGTTTTACCACAAAATGACCAGTTTCACTTAAGCTACTCATTGCATAAAACTATTAATGGAGTATATTTAAAAGGCAATAACCTACAATGGCACCTATTTGTTATGCTTAAAATGGGTGGCAGAGAGCATGATGACCATGATTTTAAAACAAATATGAAAGAAATATGAAAACTGTAAGTTTCAGTCCTTTCTCTAACTCCTCCCCATTGGGGACCCATGCTCAGTCCAATGGTTGGCTGTGAGCATTCGCCTCTGTATTTGTCAGGCTCTGGAAGATAGGAAGAACAATAATATCAATCAACCAGGCTGCACCCCAGAGCTCCCAGGAACTAAACCACCAGCCAAGGCGTACACTTGGAGGGACCCGTGGCTCCAGCTGCATTATGTAGCAGAGGATGGCCTAGTCAGACATCAATGGGATGAGAGGCCTTTATCCTTTGAAGGCTCAATGCCCCAGTGTGGGGGAATTCAAGGGTAGAGAGGTGGGAGTAATTGGGTGGATGGGGGAATGCCCTCTTAGAAGCAGGGGGAAGGGGGGAAGAATAAGGGGTTTCTGGGGGGGACGGGTAAAGGGGATAACATTTGAAATGTAAATAAAGAAAATATCCAATAAACAGCAGAAAAAGAAAAGAAAAATGTAAATTTGTGCTTTTACTCTCTCCCACAGTACCTCTTCTAATACAAAGCAATAAAATCAGTAGTAGAGATGGATTTAGGATGGCTAAAGCATGACATGAGGAAACATTCAGCCACACTTCAGATTTAAATGTACAACACTGTTATTACATAAGTTTTAGGCATAAGCATGGTTTTAGTATTGTATATATTAAATATACCTTAGCCTTATTTCTTACTCTCATGCATACAAACATTTATGACTTGATGTGTTGGCTATAAACTTAGTCAATATGATTTTTAAAAATCATGCTTTATTTCATTGTTTTTATAATGAAAAAGAAACTGTGGGGGAGAGCGGGGGAAACAACCACATGAAAGCCTGTCAACTTAAGACAGAAAATGGTAGGAATTGAGAAACAGAGACTAAGAAAAATCAGGAAATGACAAATGATGTAGGGGTCTAGACTCTCTTCAGTACCTTCTGAATCATAGAAAGATGAGAGGGTAGATTGACATTTAAAAATGAACTGCATAGCCAAATCTTAGTAGTCTTCATAGTCACTATGTGACTCCTCAGAGATTCCAAATCAAGATGACAACATTACTCCAATATGGCTCCCCACATGGTATCACCAATTTTTTTTTGATTCAAGGCTAGATTTATGGATAAAAACACACAGCTCTCATTTCAAACATTTGTTCTCGCAGGATGTAAGTGATAACTAAACACTACTACAGAAGATTCTAGATTTCTAGACACCATTGATGACAATGATCTGGATATTATTCTCAAGTGTTTGAGACTGGCTTCTTAGAAGCTTCCACAAACTATTGGGGGCTAAATTGTCGGGTTTTCTATTGCTCTTTGTCCCTAACCTCTGTCTTACATTTACTGTTCTATATGCAGTTGCCAAGATGCTTGTACATGTCCCATGAAGTGAGCAGGAAGCTGAAGGTACCGTGTCTCTGTGAAATATCTATAAGTAAAAGCATAGTATGTCCTAGAACAGACTTCTCCTTTGCCCGATTCTTGCCTACGATCTTCACATAATCTGAGTTACAAGGGTGTTGTGCTACAGATATTTTTGCCCATGGGACAATCTTTTTGAGCAACATTTTATAGTGTTGACTCTTTGTTTAAACATGCTAATCTCTCTGGGTTCCTCTTCTACAATTTGCTTTGTTTCCTGTGCACCGTTCAGGTAGTTAATTGCAGTTCCAAATGGTTTTCTTTCTTCTCATTTCAGGATGACTTTAGCCAGGCAATTATTTTAAAATAATAGTCAAACCTCCCATTTTTATTCTTCAGTGGGATGGGAGACATAACCTCATTATCCTTTTTTCCATTCTTCCCTTCAAACCACAGTTAAGCATCTGTTACACCTATTTCTGTGTCTTTTCCATCTTTATTTAGTTCTGAGATATAATTCCATTAAATAACTTCCAGATTGTCATTTTTCTCTTTAGCTCTGCTGGGTCTTTTATTTAATTGAATTTTAATTCAAATTTCTGTTGTGTAATTTAAGTAACCATGTATTTAATGCTTCTTACTTCTCTCAGCTGGCTTCTCTCTGTAATAATTTTCTTGACTTTTGTCTTTCATTGCTTTGTATTCTTAATTATACATTTTAAATAACAAAATCATTGTATGACAAGATCAAGTCACACTTTTACTCCTGTTTTCTTCACTTCTACGCAAACTGTAAAAGTCCATGAATCATAGTAAAATATACACATGTGCCTCAGAGTTTAATGATGCATCCCAAGTTCACCTTTATGAGGCTAGATCTTTCCCTTTGGAGAAGGATAAATACTTAGAGTTTATATTGATATTATTTTACAAAAAGTGCAGAATTTGCTGTTATAAGTGATGCTGATGTAAGTCTTTTTACAGTGTGAATGTCTAGCATGGAGATTTTAAAGACCTAGGGGTAAGAACTCCAAGTGTCTTGAGACTAAAGACAGCAGTTATGTTTGTCGATAAAAAAACAAAACAATTTATCTTCGACATGCATAAGTTGTAGATTTCCAGCATGACATGTTGGTTCATCCTTCTGCACAGAGTGTAGTACTTTGCTGTGGCTGCATCCATTCTAAAACCCTATCTCATCTGGGCCCAGGAGTACCCAGGATCCCATTATAACATATGATCCAATGACTTAGGTTAGTCAATCTTCATATAGCTTATCAAGGAATGTTAGCCTCAGCTAATGCTTACTCTCCTCATGAGCTTGCAATATTTTTTTGGGTTTCTTATGTTTATTTTTCTGTAGTTTCTTATGCTACATGTATATAAGTTAGAGAACTCTTTCATATCTGCATCATTATTTATATAGTCTTTTTATTTACATACCTGTTGTTGCTTGATTTACTTATATTTAAGTGACTAAGAGCATATATAGAGTACCTGAGCTTTACCATGCACCCCTTTGATACTCAGATACAAAAACATTCTGTCATACATACTAGAGAAAGACATTGCTGGGTAAATGGATATTTGATTACTTCAAGACACCTAAGACCCCGGAAAAAAAAAAAAAGGTTCCGGGAGTGGTGGCAACATCAGCAACAGCAGCAGCAGCTGGTCCAGAGGAAGGGCCATCAGCAGTAGAACCAAGCTGACAGGGTCCAGGCAGACCCTGTGCCCATGACCACTGGCCATTGCTGGCCAGCTGGGCTGCAAACAGCGGAGGATTTACGGCGCCTTTCACCACACAGAAGCCACATCAGAACTCTGCCTCCCACCAGTCAGTTACAAGGCCTCCATATTGGTTTTCGGACGCCAGAGAAATCAGACAGACTGAGGTACGCAAATAAAACCTGAGACCAACATCTCGGGGGTCTAAGCCCGGCGGGCGTTGGCCTGCACCCAGGCCCTGGGCTGGTCGGGGGGCCACCGGTGTGCAAACCCAGCCAGGAGGTTGTTTGACCATGCCAGCGCGCACGCCTCCGCCATTTTGCCTACGGGAAGCCAGAGAGTCCTAGCAGGCAAAACCAAACCGGCTAACAGGCATAGCCCGAGGCAGACATAGCAGGGGTCTCAGATAGTCAGGCCCTGGACTGTCCCCAGGCCCTGGGCTGCTCGGTGGGCCATCTGTGTGCCGACCCGGCCAGGAGGTTGTTAGCCCAGGCCGGCACATGCTCTTGCGAGCGCTGCCACCATTTTGCCTACAAGAAGCCAGAGAGTCCTAGCAGGCAAAACCAGCTAACAGGCTAGCCCGAGGCTGGCATAGCTGGGGTCTAAGACAGTCAGGCCCTGGACTGCCCCCCAGGCTCTGGGCTGCTCAGTGGGCCATCTGTGTGCCTGTGCCGAGCCGGCCAGGAGGTTGTTAGCCCAGCAGACTCTCCCCGCACTCTCAGGGAATGCACACACACCGCCATCCTGGCCAACTGAGAGATCCAATTAACACTCACAGCTGAGAGGAACTTTGCTCAGACATTGGCCTGCCAGGCTTTTGCCTAGACTCAGGGCCTGAGCAGCAAGGCTAGCCTTGTGTACACCAACCTGGTTGGGAGTTCCGCTGGCCAGCAGAGTGGTCAGCACGTAGAAAAGGTCCCTGCAGCATACACCCCTCAGTACTCCCTGAAGGAGCAAATGGGCACCATCTGGTTCATAGTCACAATCTGGGGCAAAACACACTAGGGCTGCAAAAGCACCCAAGAGGAGGACAGCACATCAACAATCTGCAACAGGGGAAACCCTGCAATCCAGTGTTGCAGAAATAGCCCTAGAGCCTCTCAGGAGGCTGAAACACCAGCCAGAGACAAGACCAACTAGCTCCAGAGAACAAGATGGCAAAAGGCAAACGCAGGAACACTACTAACAGAAATCTAGGCAATATGGAAGCATCTGAACCAAACTCTCCAACATCAGCAAGTCCTGGTTATGCCAACACACCAGAGAAACAAGATTTGCATTTAAAATCACTGTTCATGATGCTGCTAGAAGAACACAAAAAGGACATGAATGAATCTCTTAAAGAAATACAGGGGAACATGAATAAGCTAGAAACCTGTATAATGGAAACACAAAAATCTCTTAAAGAAATGCAGGAGAATGAGGCCCAAGAGATAGAAGCCAATAAAGAAGAAAGGCAAAAAAAACCTTAAAGAAATGCAGGAGAACTTGAGTCAACAGGCAGAAGTCATGAAAGAGGAAACACAAAAATCTCTTAAAGAGTTACAGGAAAACACAAACAAACAAATGATGGAACTGAGCAAAACCATCCTGGATCTAAAAACACAAGTAGAAACAACTAGGAAATCACAAAGGGAGACAACTTTGGAGATAGAAAACCTTGAGAAGAAATCAGGGGCCATAGATGCAAATATAAACAACAGAATACAAGAGATGGAAGAAAGAATCTCAGATGCTGAAAATACCATAGAAACCATTGACTCAACTGTCAAAGAAAATGCAAAATGCAAAAAGTTTGTATCCCAGAACATCCAGGAAATCCAGGATACAATGAGAAGATCAAACCTAAGGATTATAGGTATAGATGAGAGTGAAGATTTACAACAGAAAGGGCCAGCAAATATCTTCAACAAAATTATGGAAGAAACTTTCCTAATTTAAAGAGAGAGATGCCTATGAATATACAAGAAGCCTACAGAACTCCAAACAGACTGGACCTGAGCAGAAATACCTCCCGTCACATAATAATCAAAACACCAAATGCACTAAACAAAGAAAGAATATTAAAGGCAGTAAGAGAAAAAGGCCAAGTAACATATAAAGGAAGACCTATCAGAATCACACCAGACTTCTCACCAGAGACCATGAAAGCTAGAAGATCCTGGGCAGATATCATGCAGACCATAAGAGAATACAAATGTCAGCCAAGAATACTATACCCAGCAAAACTCTCATTCACCATAGATGGAGAAACCAAGATATTCCATGACAAAACCAAATTTTCACAATATCTTTCCACAAACCCGGCTCTGCAAAGAATAATAGGAGGAAAACTCCAATACAAGGAGGGAAACTACACCCTGGAAAAAGCAAGATAGTTACCTTCCTTCATCAAACCCAAAAGAAGATAACCACTCAAATATAAAAAGAACATCAAAAATGACAGGAAGTAATAATCACTATTCCTTAATATCTCTTAACATCAATGGTCTCAATTCCCCAATAAAAAGACATAAACTAACAGACTGTATAGGGAAACAGGACCCTACAATTTGCTGCATACAGGAGACACACCTCAGTGTCAAAGATAAAAACTACCTTAGAGTAAAAGGCTGGAAGACAATCTTACAAGCCAATGGTCAAGGAAACGAGCAGGAGTAGCCATTCTAATATCAGATAAATTGACTTTCAACATAAAGTCATCTAAAGAGACACAGAAGGACACTTCTTGCTGGTCAAAGGAAAAATCCACCAAGAAGAACTTTCAATTCTGAACACCTATTCGCCAAATGCAAGGGCACCCTCATTCGTAAAAGAAACTTTACTAAAGCTCAAAGCACACATTGCACCTAACACAATAATTGTGGGGGACTTCAACACTCCACTCTCCTCAATGGACGGATCAGGAAAACAGAAACTAAACAGGGACGCAATAGAACTAATTGAAGCTTTGGACCAATTGGACTTGACTGACATTTATAGAATATTTCACCCTAAAGCAAAAGAATATACCTTTTTCTCAGCACCTCATAGTTCCTTCTCCAAAATCGACCATATAATTGGTCACAAGACAGACCTCAACAAATATAAGAAGATCGAACTAATCCCATGCCTCTTATCAGATCACTGTGGAGTAAGAGTGGTTTTCAATAGCAACAAAAACAACAGAAAGACCACATACACATGGAGGCTGAGCAATACTCTACTCAATGATACCTTGGCCAAAGAAGAAATAAGGAAAGAAATCAGAGACTTTTTAGAATTTAATGAAAATGAAGGCACAACATACCCAAATCTTTGGAACACAATGAAAGCAGTGCTAAGAGGAAAACTCATAGCCCTGAGTGCCTCCAAAAAGAAAATGGAGAGAGCATACACTACCAGCTTAATGACACACCTGAAAGTCCTGGAACAAAAAGAAGCCAATTCACCCAGGAGGAGTAGAAGACAGGAAATCATCAAACTCGGGGCTGAAATCAATCAATTGGAAACAAAGAGAACCATACAAAGAATCAACAAATCCAGGAGCTGGTTCTTTGAGAAAATCAACAAGATAGATAAACCCTTAGCCAGACTGACCAAAGGGCACAGAGAAAGTATCCAAATTAGCAAACTTAGAAATGAAAAGGGGGATATAACAACAGAAACTGAGGAAATCCAAAAAATCATCAGATGCTACTACAAGAGCCTATACTCAACACAACTGAAGAATCTGGAGGAAGTGGACAATTTTCTAGACAGATACCAAATACCAAAATTAAATCAGGACCAAATAGATCATCTAAACAGTCCCATAACGCCTAATGAAATAGAAGGAGTCATAGAAAGTCTTCCAACAAAAAAAAAGCACAGGACCAGATGGTTTCAGTGCAGAATTCTATCAGACCTTCAAAGAAGACTTAACACAATACTCTTCAAACTATTCCACAAAATAGAAACAGAAGGAACACTACCCAATTCCTTCTATGAAGCCACAATTACGCTGATACCAAAACCACACAGAGATCCAACAAAGAAGAGAACTTCAGGACAATTTCCCTTATGAACATCGATGCAAAAATACTCAATAAAATCTTGCCAACCGAATCCAAGAACATATCAAAATGATCATCCACCATGATCAAGTAAGCTTTATCCCAGGAATGCAGGGTTGGTTCAATATACGGAAATCCATCAATGTAATCCACTACATAAACAAACTCAAAGAAAAAAAAACACATGGTCATTTTATTGGATGCTGAAAATGCATTTGACAAAATTCAGCATCCTTTCATGCTTAAAGTCTTGGAAAGAACAGGAATTCAAGGCCCATACCTAAACACAGTAAAAGCAATATACAGCAAACCGGTAGCCAGCATCAAACTAAATGGAGAGAAACTTGAAGCAATCCCACTAAAATCAGGGACTAGACAGGGCTGCCCCCTTTCTCCTTATCTTTTCAATATTGTACTTGAGGTACTAGCTTGGGCAATTCGAGAACATAAGGAGGTCAAAGGGATACAAATTGGAAAGGAAGTTGTCAAACTATCATTATTTGCAGATGACATGATAGTCTACCTAAGTGACCCAAAAAACTCCACTAGAGAACTCCTACAGCTGATAAACAACTTCAGCAAAGTGGCAGGTTATAAAATCAACTCAAGCAAATCAGTGGCCTTCCTATACTCAAAGGATAAGCAGGCTGAGAAAGAAATTAGGGAAATGACCCCCTTCACAATAGCCACAAACAGTATAAAGTACCTTGGGGTGACTCTTTCCAAACATGTGAAAGATCTGTATGACAAGAACTTCAAGACTCTGAAGAAGGAAATGGAAGAAGACCTCAAAAAATGGGGAAACCCCCCATGCTCATGGATTGGTAGAATCAATATAGTTAAAATGGCCATTTTGCCAAAAGCAATATACAGATTCAATGCAGTACCCATCAAAATCCCAACTCAATTCTTCACAGAGTTAGAAAGAGCAATTATCAAATTCATCTGGAATAACAAAAAACCCAGGATAGCTAAAACTATTCTCAGCCACAAAAGAAATTCTGAGGGAATCAGTATCCCTGACCTCAAGCAATACTACAGAGCAATACTGTTAAAAACTGCATGGTATTGGTACAGTGACAGGCAGGTAGATCAATGGAACAGGATTGAAGATCCAGAAATGAACCCACACACCTATGGCCACTTGATCCTTGACAAAGAGGCTGAAAACATCCAATGGAAAAAAGATAGCCTTTTCAAGAAATTGTGCTGGTTCAACTGGAGGTCAGCATGCAGAAAAATGCAAATTGATCTATCCTTGTCTTCTTGTACTAAGCTCAAATCCAAATGGATCAAGGATCTCCACATAAAGCCAGACACTCTGAAGCTAATAGAAAAGAATCTGGGGAAGACCCATGAGGACATCGATACAGGGAGAAAGTTTCTGAACAGAACACCAATAGCATATGCTCTAAGATCAAAAATTGACAAATGGGAACTCATAAAATTACAAAGTTTCTGTAAGGCAAAGGACACCATCAAAAGGACAAATCGGCAACCAACAAATTGGGAAAAGATCTTCACCAATCCTACATCAGATAGAGGGCTAATATCCAATATATATAAAGAACTCAAGAAGTTAGACTCCAGAACACCAAACAACCCTATTAAAAATGGGGTACAGAATTAAACAAAGAATTCTCACCTGAAGAACTTCAGATGGGGGAGAAGCATCTTAGAAAGTGCTCAACTTCATTAGTCATTAGGGAAATGCAAATCAAAACAACCCTGAAATTTCACCTTACACCAGTCAGAATGGTTAAGATTAAAAATTCAGGAGACAGTAGGTGTTGGTGAGGATGTGGAGAAAGAGGAACACTCCTCCACTGCTGTTGGGGTTGCAAATTGGTACAACCACTCTGGAAATCAGTCTGGCAGTTCCTCCGAAAACTGGGTACCTCACTTCCAGAAGATCCTGCTATACCACTCCTGGGCATATACCCAGAGGATTGCCCACCATGTAATAAGGATACATGCTCTACTATGTTCATAGAAGCCCTATTTATAATTGCCAGATGCTGGAAAGAACCCAGGTATCCCTCAACAGAAGAGTGGATGCAAAAATGTGGAATATCTACACAATGGAGTACTATTCAGCCATTAGAAACAATGAATTCATGAAATTCTTAGGCAAATGGATGGAGCTAGAGAACATCATACTAAGTGAGGTAACCCAGACTCAAAAGGTGAATCATGGAATGCACTCACTAATAAGTGGATATTAACCTAAAAAATTGGAATACCCAAAACATAATCCACACATCAAATGAGGTACAAGAAGAAAGGAGGAGTAGCCCCTTGTTCTGGAAAGACTCAGTGAAGCAGTATTTGGCAAAACCAGAATGGGGAAGTGGGAAGGGGTGGGTGGGAGGACAGGGGGAGAGAAGTGGGCTTATGGGACTTTCAGGGAGTGGGGAGCTAGAAAAGGGGAAATCATTTGAAATGTAAATAAAAAATATATCGAATTTAAAAAAAAGAAAATCCAAGTTTAGAAAAATTAAAAAAAAAAAGACACCTAAGACCCTAGCTATCTTTTAAAAGTATTTCCACTGAATACATCCATGGTGACGTTTAACATTGCAATTGTCAGATTCAATGGCTTATCCATTAAAACATGTATAAATTCCTTTTCTATTTCCCTCATAACAGATAAGTGTCATAATTACAGTCTGTGTTGTGGTTCGTGTCTCTCACAGAAGTTGTACCTAAGCTATTCTCAACATCTCCTTCCATCAGGTTTGTCCACTTATCTCAACAGTTCATAGATGTCACATGCATGTCCTTGATATTGAACTCTGTTGGGTTACAGTATGACAGATGTCTTTGCATATTCTCTAATCACACTTTGTTTGCAGCTGACTTGCTTTTTGATGCACAATTTCCTATTTAGCAGTTAGATTTTTCAGGTGTTTTTATAACATAAAGCTGGCATATTTGAAGCAATATGACTCTTCTGAGATGCTTTTGCAAAGATAAAGTTTCAGATAAACCAGTAATAATTTTTCATGACTTTCTCCATGGTTGGCATAAAAAATAAATACACCACAGGCATCCTCTTTTTAACTGTACTGTTCAAAGAGTTCACTTTTTTTCCTTCCAAAGTGAGGTAATAACACAGAGTTTGCCTGTGTGGGCTGGATGGAACAATCTGTCTCCATGGGAAGCTTCCTCAGAACTAGCACGATGTGTGAACCCCTGAAGATGCTTCCTTTTCACAAAGCCTATAGTTAGCGTCAGTGTTAGACCTACTTTGCTGGATCAATTCCAGCTTGAATAATACACAATGCTGCCTAACATTCTTTCTACAGTTGAAATGCAATACAGGATATTTCTTCACTCTTCATGAAAACATTGAATGATCTATTAAATTGTCATTTAGTCTCCAAGGTAGAAGCTTTTCAGTGTTACTTATTACTTTTCAAGACATAGTCAAAACAGGTTTGTTGTATCAGAAATAAATGTGTTGCTTCAACACATTCTTATCTTTTTTAACCCATACAGATGCACTATCATAAAGCCTTCAGATAATATAGCAGATATGACAATGGAGGCTGAGGAAAGCAAGATTACAGAGGAGTAAACACATCAATTTCAAAAGATTATGTCTGGAATGGTATAATTTATACATTGAATGACCTAGACCTAAAGTTCAGCTCTACATGGAGCCTAGAGATTTGAATATTCCAAAACCACACAGAGAGGAAATACAGGTATCTCTTTCTGAATTAGTGAGGTGCATGTCATTAAATCTATAGAAAAAAAATACTGTTAAAATACTCAATAGATATATTGTAAAGTACAATCCTGTGTCCCTATGTGGCTTCTGTTCACATATTCAAACTCATGGGTTGAAAATGTTATTTAGGACATCATAACAATTGAAGTAGAAGAATCACGTTCATCTTTGTCTTTCTTTCTCCCTGTTTTTCCTCCTCTGCTTCTTTCAGGACGTTTTTCACACTCCTTCACTTCCTCCGTCCACCGTCCATCCACCCTTCTGCCTTGGCCCCTCTCTCCCTCTCTCCCTCTCTTGCATTTTTCTCACCTTTAATGCATGGCTAAGCAATACTTCTTTTCATCTTTCTTACACAGAGACTTTTTTAAACGATTTAAAATTGAAGTTTTAAACTTTTTTTATTATTTGGTTTGTTGGGTTGGTGTCTTGTTGCACTCTGTGTGAACTACTCTGTTAAGTATACAAAGTGGGATTGTTGCGGCAAGCAAAACAACAAAATTCAAGTGTGCACACTTACTTTTTACATTATCTTCCAGGTGAAGTATCAAAACAAAACAAAAGAGAAACAGTAACTCAACATATTACCTCAGTTCCTTTGTGAGTGCTTGCCAAACAGATGTGGTAAATTCAGTAAATAGTCTTCAATAAATAATCTTTCTAGAAGACCACAAAGAAAAATTTCCTTGTAAAGAATACATTTTAAAAATATAATCTATCAGAAAAATTAAAAATTTTAGGAATAAATTGACCCAAATCGGTAATTAAGAGACTTTTTGACAGGACTACTAAATGTTCTGTGTTTTTAAGTAGTAATTAATAATAATAACCAGTAATGGGATACCTATCTTTGTCCAGATAGGTCAAGTTAAGATGATGTAGCATAGGCCACCTACTTCTCTGCAACTATGTGAATCTTAACTCTAAGGGTACCATTTTTAATTTTCAATATAAGAATGCCATAATTTCAGTCAACTATCTCTATTTTGGGGGAACATAAATCAACATTTTCCAACTCCACTTACTAATCTCACTATATGTGATGAACATATCAAAATGACAGTTGTGCACCCCACCCCTTAAGAAAGAAAGTGTTAAGCAGTGGCAGGCAAAAATAAACTTTAAAAGGATTCACCTGTCCTAACAGCCCATCTGCTCTCTACTCCCCGCAGAGCACATCTCTTTTCAGGGGTCCCTTTCAGGTATGCTCCTACCTTATGTAACACTCTCTTTATTATACGTTCATGCTGTGACCCTGTCAGAATTTCTGCAGCAGGAATGACCTCCGCAATGACCATCCACAGCCTGCCAAGCTAACTTGGTCAGTGTTAGCTGATTAAACTTTTAACAACATCCCCTGTGCAATAAAGGGCAAAATGACAACTTTGCCCATCGTCAAGGTGTCTGTATAATAAACTAATTAGTAAACCACACAGTCTGTGGAGCCCTTAATGAGTGCTATCGGCTGGCCTCTGTAATAAAAACCCAGTCTGCCCCCTTTTGGGATTCAATTAAGGCACAGACTGTCATATGCTTGGTCTAGCTGATCAATGAATCCATTCCGACCTTTGTCAGAGCTGTTTGCAAGGTCAGTGGCAGTAGTGGGGAAAGCTAGCTTGGTAAAGAAGATATACCCAACAGCGATGGACAAGCTGTGTGTCCAGTTGTTAATATCCTCGTGGTCATTTGACACCAGCAGAAGTTTCTCTCATTCAAAGGTTATCCGAAAGAGAAGGCAGAACTGAAAAAAATATGTTGGTATTTTTTCCCAGAAAGGTCCTTCTGTTATTAAAAAATGATCATTAGTGTGTTAACACCTACTCTTACCTTACGGTGTCTTCCTCCCTTCACCCAGTGGAATATGCTCTCCAACTTTTGTTCTTTCAAATATAGCTATTGATTTAACTCTCCAGATGTGAAGGTAAATGTCACCTTTTTGAAATGCAGTCCTGTTGTTACAGTTCAAGATGTTGAGGTTTTTTAAAAAAAGGAAATGATTAAAAAAGATGATTTTCCTCATTAAAAGTCCAAGATGTTACAAAATTGGTTTTTACAATTAAGTGAATTTTTTTTAGTATCCTACAATTCTGACTGTGGCAAATAAGATACTTTGAGTCAACATTTACAAAATAAATGTAAAAGAAAACATTTGATGAATGCTGATAATTTTATAATAAAAGCAAAACCACATTTGTCTGATATTTAAATGATAGTTTGAAAAATACAAAGAATACAGTTCTCTATCTAAACAGTAATAAATCTAAAGGAACAAATATTTGTAAAAATTTTTGATGGTACATTAAAGACAAAAGGTTCAATGGTTCTAACAAATACATTCATATAAGATGTAGACTGTAATCAAAACTAGAAAACCTGTTACATTAAGTAAAACTGGTATAATCTTTAAGTATTACAAATGAAGACATCAAAAAATCTAATTGTTATTTCTGAATGTTAGATATTGATCATGGAACCATAGAATATGAAATTAGTGAAAGATAAGTGAAAATAGACGTAATATGTAAATTACATAAAAGACTCCAAAGTACTTAGAGGCTGCAGAAATAGTTTGGCCATGACGTGTATAAACTGATCTTTCAGATGGCTGGACTTTGCATCCCAGCACTTACAAAGCACAAGAGTCAGGTTCTAACACCATTCTTTTCTCTGTGGGCATGGACACATACATTTTTCACACATTTTAACACAAACATACACACAAAAATGTAAATTTAATAAATGAAAAATCACACAATTAAAAATAAATATTATAAGAAAGAAAATACACAGCTACATATTTGCATACAGAAAAAATTCAACAACTTTCATGAGGCATAAATACCCCCTTCCAAAACTGAACAAGAAATTAATTAAAGTAGATTTCACCTAAAAAAATGCTGAAAAGTTTTTTGGGAAAATATATGATAAAGATCAGTTACTTAATTCTGTAAAAAGTCATGAAGGAATCAGAGAAAGATTTACTTAATGTAAACTAACAATCAGTATGTAAAAAAATGTATGTATATATTTCTATTATTAATTTAATCCTGTTAATTTACATGACAGCAGCTTGACATAGTGATAGCAAAACATATTCAGTGATTATAGTTGGTTAAAGTAAATGATTAGCAACAGGGTCACAAAGATGATGGGGAGAAAGTAAGAAAATTTCCTCATGTGAATTCTATACTATTCAAGAAGTTGTGTCATTATGTAACTGGCTTTAGAAATATATATCTAAAGAACCACCATAGCAGATGAAATATTTTATGAAGCTTAACAGATAATAAACAGTGACAAGAATTCATATAGAATAATCATTAAACATAAATGGGTAGAAAATCACTTTAGACAGACAAACGGATAAGAATAAGAAGTAATATTAAAATAGGTCAGATACAAATATGCAAATATGAGTCACCATTAGTTGTGTGAAGAATCTATTAACATCAACACAAGGTAGCATATTGTCCAGTTGAATGAAACTTTCTATCTGTAAAGACATGTTTCAGGGCCTGAAACACGGGGTTGAAGCTCTTTGCTAGAATGTGTAAATGGTACATATACCTATTGTCAAATCCTCAACATCCCAAAAATTATGAACAAAACTTCAATGAAATAACATAACACAGGAAACTGCTTTCAATGAGAAAACCCAGGCAGGATAAAACTAAAGAGAAGAAAACTATAAACTAACACCAATCCAAGGAAATATGGTAATGTGACAATTGATGGCAGAGCATATGTCACAGCCTGAATATCTGAGGCCCATGGCCATCCACAAGGCACTCACGAGGCAGTTTCTTCTCTAGGAAGACATTATGTAAGGATGTAGACTTCGGAAATGTGCCCATGCCCATAGTGGGGGAGGGGCAGATAAGAGGGTGTAATTTCAAGGTCATTCTTGGACACAGAGTGAGTGAAGAAGAGCATGGGCCACTACAGAGCCACTACCAAGAAGGGGGAGAAGGGAAAAAAAGGAGAAAGAGGGAGAACAAAGGAACAGGAGGAGAAAGAACAGAGGAGAAGGGACAAAAGGAGTTGTCGCCGTGATGGTGAAGGAGGAAAAGGAGGAAGATGTAGAAGAGGAGGAGAAGAGGAGGAGGACAACGAGGAGGAAGAGGAGGAGGAAGAGAAAGAGGGAGAAGATGAGGATGAGATGAAGGAGGAAGAGGATGATGATGACGAGGCAGAGGAGGAAGAGGAGGAAGAAGAGGAAGTGTAAGAGAAGGAAGAGGAGAAATCATGAAGTGGATGAGGAAGACGAGGAGGAGGAAATGGAGGAGAAAGTGGAAGAAGTGGAGAAGGAGATGAGGGAAGTGGAGGGGAAGAAAAGGAGGAGAAGGGTGTCTTAGTCAGGGTTTCTATTCCTGCACAAACATCATGACCAAGAAGCAAGTTGGGGAGGAAAGGGTTTATTCAGCTTACACTTCCACGTTGCAGTTCATCACTAAAGGAAGTCAGGACTGGAACTCAAGCAGGTCAGGAAGCAGGAGCTGATGCAGAGGCAATGGAGGGATGTTTCTTACTGGCTTGCTTCCCCTGGCTTGCTCAGCCTGCTCTCTTATAGAACCTAGGAATACCAGTCCAGGGATGGCACCACCCACAACGGACTCTCCCCCCTTGATCACTAATTGAGAAAATGCCCCACAGCTGGATCTCATGGAGGTACTTCCCCAACTGAAGCTCCTTTCTCTGTGATAACTCCAGTCTGTGACATACAAAACTAGCTAGTACAAAGGGGGAGGAGGAAGAGGAGGAAGAGGAGGAAGAAGGAGGAGGTGGTGGTGGTGGTTATATCAGGACCAGCATCTGAAAATTGTGTCTTATTCATTTATTTTCCTAAAATATGTAAAACAAAAAGGTGCTAACTTTTCCATCACTAAAAGAAGTTGGGGATTTCCTACCATCTCATAGTAAAGAGCATATGGGAACGGTTGTAGTGGGTCACGATCCAGCTAGTAGCACCCTTGTTTCATTGGACACACCAAAGTTACATTTGCAGCACAGTTGCTATCACAAGGTGTCTGTGGCACTTCTCTTGTGTTGTTGCTGTTAAAAGTTCAATTCACTCATGGGGCAGGCATGGGGTGAAGAGTGTTCATGGGGGATGGGGGGTAGGGGATGGGGACAGTGAATGATTGAGGATACCTTATTCCAAACTAGAGGCTATAAAATTTTAAACCAGTTTCATTTCAACTTATAAGCACTGTGTAAAAATCAGTCTGTCTGTGTAGACATAGCAACATGACCCTAACAAGCATTTAGCAATGTATATTTATGAAATTCATGTTTCTTTTAGATACTACTAATTATTTTCTTGGATCAAGCTAGAAAATTTCATGGTGTTAAGTGATTTGAGGCTGTTCACATTCATGTTGAAACACTGATACTCCTCGATATATTATTAATGATTATTTCCTTATTATCTTCTCTCTTTCTTTATCTCAGTATTTGAATGATGCCCTTGTAAAAATTCACTGTGTGCTTAGGTGTCTTTTTTCTTTCTTAGCAATTTTTTCCAATGCTTTCTCAATTTTTACCTGACATGGAATATCTAGGGCATATTTCCTGCTCTTTTAGGCCTGCCATGAACTAAAGTTAGTTTGACTATCTCAAACATTAGGTCTTTGCCCTAAATATGCTAAAGACAAGGAAATACTCTTTATTAATAATTCCACCTTTTTAAGCAAATCATCACAGAAGAAGGCCAGAAGATTAATTAATTATGTGTGCACCTGAGAAAAATTAAATAGCTGGAATAATAAACGTGTGCATGCCTCTGAATATTTGAATTAAATTTTACTACTTAAGTTACTACCAAATGTAATCTTTAGTCTGCAGCATGATAACACTGTAGGCGGATTTATTCTTAGAACAGAGAACACTGGATAGCTAAAAATGCACACTTTTGCTCTTTGAAATATATTTCAGATTCTCAGGGTGAGAATAGTTTTAAAGAATTTCAATTTGTTCAAATTTTAAATCAGAATAGAGTAAGCTCATGACAGGCTACTTACTATTTTGCACACCTATGCTGATATTTGTGTGCATTTTGAGAGTCTATAAGGGGGGGGGGTTATTTTATCTTTTTTAAAAAAAGTTTTCAGAATCTTACATTCTTGAAGGTGTTATGAAATTGCTATTAATAACACCAGGAAAATGAAAAGGTGGTTTGTGCCAGAAAATGTTATGCTTAGTTTCGTGCAAGCTATTTCTGGCTTTTTAGGAAAATTAGAAGATTCATTTGCACTAAAGGGAAATAGATAAAGTGGCATTAAATCCATCAACATGCCACCCATATTAAACAGTATAACTCACACTGCTGAGAGGATTTCTTAGCAGGTAATGGTGCCTGCCAGCAAGCCTGACAAGTTGATTTCAATTCCAGGACCCTCTAGTGGATGGAAGGAACCTACACCAAAAAGGATATCACATATGACCTATGTCATGTGTACCGCCCTACTCCCACAGTACATAAATAAAATATAATATGTTGTGATTACAACTGTCTTACAGATAGGGATGGATATGAGTATTTTAGCAAAATCCAGAAGAAATACTTTATGGCAAGAAAACATGTGACAAATAACATGAAAATGTTTAATAGGAACAAGGATGCTAATGACAGACACTTCAAACTATTAATAAACAAGAAAAGGAAGACTTAACATTTATATAAGAACGAGCTATCTAAATGGAGAAATTTGCAATGTATGTAGGGTATTTAGTATTTAACATAAGCAGTGATTTTATTAAGGCAATAGAATGTATTGCAAAAAACGTGCACTTCATTTTCTGCTTTCCCTTAAATCTGGGTTTATATTAGTTTTATGCCCCAAATCAGTGAACATCCCACACCAAAGCTACTATGTTGGATAGTTTCATGTATATAAGGCAATGTCTCTGTTAGTCTCCACCAAGGTCCCCAGTGTTGGAAACTGAACTTGGGCAGGTGAGGTAAGCTCTCCACTCCAGATATCCATGCATTTGAAAGCACCTAACATAGTCTAGCCTTGGTTTCAGACCTTTCATATTTTTATTATACATTGACTACACTTACCCCCTCCATCATCATGTGTCCAAGAAGCTTGTAGGAACATGCAAATTCATCTTTTTTGAGTGTGGGCATGTCCCACATGTCATGGCTCAAGTTTGGAGGTCTGTGGACAACCTCTGGAGACTTGAGGCAGGGTTTCTTGGTCATTCTGACTAACAAGCTAGGTGCCAATAAACTGCCGTGGATTCTCTTAAGAGCACTTGGATTGTAGTCTCTCCAAGCTGAGCCAGCTGTGCATGGGTGCTGAGGATTCTTCCTCATACTTCTGCAGGGCATTCCTTTCACACTGGGTCATCTCCCTCTCCCCAGCCTAGCTCGTAGGTTTAAAATTCGACTTCCCAGAAGCCCTCCTTTCTCAGGCCACTCTCTCTTCATTCTTCATTTCAACTTCTGGATGGTTTGCAATAAACTTGCTCAACTGGACCTTCTTCCTTGAACTAAGGGTCCCTATATGTATATGAAAACATGACATTTCCATTTCAATGTTATGGAAATCCTTACTAATAATACAACACTGATTGCTTTATCGCCCACAATTGTTCTTTCTGGGATATTCCTTTTCTCAATGTAAATTTTACTAATAAATACCTTACATGAATCAACATTTTCTTTCTCCTATATCCGATTCAGGTCTCCAGCATAAGACCACTACCAAAGACTTTTAACTCTGGGTACCTAGCTACCCTCACAGGTATGACTGACATCCAAGCATCATGCTTCCTTATTCTGCTGTCTTCTGCCATATGTCATCCACAGAGCTATCCAAAGGCACAAACCCAGGACATTCTTTTCTTTTCCTTCAGGTGAGTAGAGAGAATATTAGTACAAGTCTAGGAACATGCTAACTTGGAGGATCTAATAATTTTAAAGTAGAGATAACAGGATTAACAGATCCTGGGCATGTTTATACTACCAAAATCAACCCAGTCAAGGATAAAAGTACTGGAGGGGAGGATATGGTTGAATGTATAACCGTGGGCCTTGATGAAGAGGCAGCTCTCTCATGATCAGGCCATTTCTCCCCTGAGGACTCACTCACAGTAGCTCTGCTCTTTCTCACAGTCTTGCTGTTTGATGCACTGGAGATGCTGCCCTCCACATATCTGTACTAGTCATCCTTTTAAAGTTCACCATTTTGGGGTTTGTTTGTTTGTTTGTTTTTTTTTATTGGATATTTTCTTTATTTACATTTCAAATGTTATCCCATTTCCCGGTTTCCCCAGCTCCCAGAAATCCCCTCTCCTATCATTCCTCCCCATGCTTCTTTGAGGGTGTTCTTCCACCCAACCCAGTCCTACCTCCCCACCCTCAATTCACCTACAATGGGGCATCTATCCAGCCTTCATAGGACCAAGGACCTCTCCTCCCGTTGGTGCCTGAAAAGGTAATTCTCCTCTCCATCTGCAGCTGGAGCCATGTGTCTTCCTTGATTGATGGCTTAGTCCCTGGGAGCTCTGGGGTGTCTGGTTGGTTGATATTGTTGTTCTTCCTATGAGGTTGCAAACCCCTTCAGCTCCTTCAGTTCTCTTTCACTCTTCCACTGAGGACCCTGTGATCAGTCCAATGGTTGGCTTCAAGAATCCACCTCTGTATTTGCAAGGCTCTGGCAGGACCTTTCAGGAGTCAGCCATATCAGGCTCCCTTCAGCAAGCATTTCTTGGCATCCACAATAGTGTCGAGGTTTGGGTACTATATATGAAATAAATCCCCAGGTGGAACAGTCTTTGGATGGCCTTTCCTTCAGTCTCTTGTTTTTTGTTTCTTAAATTATTGTTACCTTTTTTTTATAGTCCAGTCGTTGTCCCCCTCTTAGTCTGCTGCCCTCCCTCCAACAGTTCCTCATCCTACTCTCCTCCCCCACCCCATCCCCATCTCCAAGAGGATGCCCCCATCCCTCTCCTAGCCAGGCCTCCCCACTCCCTGGGACCTCAAGTCTCTTGTGGGTTAGGTACCTTCTCTCTGACTGAGGCCAGATCAGGCAGTACTCTGCTGTATATGTGTAGGGACCTCAGACCAGCTAGTGTATACTGCCCTGTTGGGGAATCAGTGTCTGAGAGATCTTAGAGGTCTGGATTAGCTGAGACTACCGGTCTTCCTATGGGATCACCCTCCTCCTCAGCTTCTTCCAGCCTTTCCCTAATTCAACGACAGGGTTTCTCCAGCTACTGTCCATTTGTTGTATGTAACTATCTGCTTCTGTCTCAGTCAGGTGATTGTCGGGCCTCTCGGAGGGCAGCCATGCTGGGTATGGGTCTGTATGCACACCATACCAAAGTTTTTGTCAAAAATCAAAAGAACAAAAACAAAACAACAAAAAATACACTCTGATTGTCTCATTGTGTCAATCATACACAATATAGCACATGGTACCTTCCTATATAGTGTGTTTGCTTTATTTATTGCCAGTACAACATTATATTATTACAATATATTATAATATATAATATTATATATATAATATATAATATGTATTATAACTCAGTGAATTGATTTCACTGCTGTACTGACTATGCTTACAAGTAAAATTTCTAAATAGACATTGTTTGTGACTTAGAAATATAATTGATGAATAGTTATTGTAGTCAACAGTGATAAAATACTAATTGTGCTGATATTATATGATCATTATATATTTTAGAATAGAGAGGAGAGCAGGAGAAAGAACAAGAGAGACTGTATCTCTGTAGTCCTATCTGGCCTGAAACTCACTAAGTTTACAGCTGTCCTCCTACCTCAGAGACTGAACTCTAGAACTGTAGACAGAGAACACATTGCCCAAATCAGAATAAAGTTTTGGTTGAGAATTACAGTTGGAATTATACCCATGATAATAAAAAGCATTGGTCAAATTCACATCTAATCAAGAAAATAGTGCTTCTCAACTTTAGCAAATATTTCATTGTTTGTTTCTTTATCTTTACATCCAGACCCTGGCAGTTCTCCATCCATTATTTTCTCGAAGTCCCCACCCCCATGTCTCTTCTTCCACCACAGTTCTCATTCACTCCTCCTCCATTTCTCTTCAGATATCCATGGGCAGATTTCCCATGGATATCAACCAGTCAAGGAATATCAAGTAGCAGTAAGACTAGGCACCTCCTCTACTATTAAGACTGGATAGGACAACCCACTAGGAGGAAAGTCTACTAAAAGTAGGCAAAAATTTAGAGACAGCTTTTGCCCTACTGTTAGGACTCCCACAGGAAGACCAAGCCACACAACTGTAACATATGTGTGAAAGGTCTATGCCAGTCCTTTTTAGGATCCCTGGTTGGTGGCTCAGTCTCTGTAAGCTCTTATGAGGCCATATTAGTTGATTCTCTGGATTTTCTTAGATGTCATTGACCCCTCTGGCTCCTACCATTCTTCCTCCCCATCTTCAACAGGATTCCCCAAGCTCCACCCAATGTTTGGCCGTGGGTCTATGTATCTGATTCCGTCAATTGCTAAATGAAAGCTCTCTGATGACAACTGGGAGAGGCATCGATCAATGAGTATAACAGAATACCATTAGAAATTATTTGACTTTTTCCCACTACTCCTGGTTGATTCTTCTCTAGGGCTTACACTGTATTACAGCAGAAGAACACCTGCTCAACTATGTCCATAGCAGCTTTATTCATTCCAGCCAGAAACTGGAAACAACCTAGACGGCTCTCAAGCAAAGACTGGATGATGAAGAGGTGGTACTTTTCACAATTGTATATTGCTCAGTGGTTAAAAACCTTAGTGACTCTTAAAATCTTTGACTGCTGGATTGAATTTTTCTCTTTTCTTTATTTCTATTTTTTTTTCTTGGTCAGCTCAATACAAGCAAGGGTCATCCTGGAAAGGAGAACCTCAGTTGAGAAGATGACGCTCCGATTGGCCATACGCATGTCTATGGGGAAATTTTATTGGTTATTGATTGTGAAATGAAAGTATAAGCAGTGGAACCCTTGGATATAAAAATTTGGATCTAAGTTCCTTGTTGTATAATAATTCAGTCTAAGAAAATACAGAATAGCAAGCCAGTAAGTAGCTGTTTCTGCTATTACTGCTGTTTCTGCCTCAACCGTTCTCTGCTGCCAAGGGGTCCTAAAGAATAATAGATTGTTGCCATGTAAGCCAAATAAACCCTCTCCTCTGTTGCTATTGGTTTCTTTCTTCATTGTTTCCTTCTGTCCCCTCCTCCATCCCTCCCTCCCTTCTCTCTCTGTCTCTGTCTCTCTGTCTCTCTGTCTCTCTGTCTCTCTCTCTCTCTCTCTCTCTCTCTCTCTCTCTCTTTCTTCCTCCACAGCAATAGAAAGCAAACTAGGACAAACATTGATCAAAAGACTTCATATTGAAAATCAAGTTAGATAGTACATTTTCTGTTATCTCCCTCAGGTGGCAATTTCCATCTTGGTACATTACTAAAGATACAGGATTATTCTGGGGTGAATTGTGTCTTAGATGAAGACTAGGGAAAAAATGTAGAGCCTGATAGCAATGAATGCACACTTTCCCTCAGACATAGGATAAAACTATATGATTAAATAACAGATAGTAAAATTAGATTAAGAATTAAGAAGTCTTGTTCTTCTCAGTCAAGGCTGATAAACTGAGGAAGATGGGCTGATTTTTTTTTAATCCTGAAAGCACTTAAAAATAGATTCTCATCTTTTTACACTGATCTTCATGATAGTCTATTTTAAGATATCAGATTAGTTACAATGAACTCTTATCTTCAAGCGCTGGGATCATGGACATTCAATCTTACCAACAGTGATGAAGGCTGTGGTGTGTGCTTCCCAGGCAGCACCAAGTGGACATCATTCACAATGGTGTATCCTTACTTTCTCCAACTGTCAAGATTCTCAGATGCAGTCCTACTGGAAGTTAGCTTCACTGCCTACTTTTAAATGATCCTGTTTGTGCCTCTTTGAGCTTCAGACACCTAAGCCCATGCAAAGTCATTAACAAACACACAGAGCTTTCCCTGGTGTTTGATAAATTGTCCTTTGACACTTGTAGAGAGCCACAACCTTTATCTTTTAGATTCAGTAGCCTGACCATTTATCCTTCTTATCTGAGAATTATATAGACTATCTGTACCTAGAATGCAGATAATAAGAGAAAGAAGGGGGAGAATGGAAAAAATCCATTTTTTTTTGTTGGATATTCTTAAATTTTCCACATCTTGCAGTTGGATATTCAAATAAGACCTTAACTTATTTCAAAACATCGATGATCAAAATATTAACCTTTCCCTTGCAAGTTTTAAAATATTTAAATAGGTAAATAGGGTAGCAGGTTGAGAGTCAGGTGGTAGCCAGGCAGTGGTGGTGGTACACGCTTCTAATCCCAGCACTTGGGAAGCAGAGACAGGCGGATTTCTCAGTGGTAAAATTATTATCTTCCTCTCGGGGATATGAACACAGTCTTATTTAGCATTTCCAAGGTTGCATAAACACTCATATACACTCCCTTCACCTATTTGCATCCTGAGTTATTTCATAGCTGACAATTGCATGTTGAATGATAAATAACCTGTGTGACAATAAGCACCATTTTAAGACAATGGTGACAACATTGAAATTAGGGGCAAATTTTAATTTCAGTTACCCGATGCAACCTCTGAATTTAGCAACTCACAATCTGAAAGTAACATAAACACCATCATAAAGGAATGCATTTGTTCAAACTTCCAGAAATGCCTGGGTGAACGCAATCTGATTTAAGCAAGAAATTTGGGGGAAACTTCAGATTTTCATCATTCAACCTGGGCTTTATTTATAGCATCTCCTAATCACGAAAAGAAACACAGTAAGCCTGAGCCAAACACCTGTGTGGTATGCGCATGAAGCACTTGAAATGCTGTGAGCAGAGAGGACTCTGCTTTCTCTTTTATCAGCGATGACACCAGTGTGGCTCTAAGTGCTCTCACCTCATTTGTGTCCATGCAGGAAGTTCTGAGCTCTGCAGCCTGAAGTACATACAAGCTTGTCCTCAGAAGCCTTGAAATAAAACAGCAAACTTAAGAAGCAGTTACACAGCAAGCAGCTTTTTATCAGAATGTAAGAAAGGTATCATAGCCTTATCTTGTACGATACATAAAGAGAACCCTTTGTTAATATAGAAAAATGAGAACAAAATAACTGCTGATCTATCAGATAGATACATGTTTCTATCTGTGGTCATTGAATAAGACAATGATCCGATTAAATAAAGCATACATGCTAGATCGACTTTATCCATGGGCATGAAATTTCTGAAATTATGAACTTGTATTTTTAATGAAATGCTAATTAAGCACAGAGTCTAATAGTGAGAGCTTACTCAAGTCGCTGTCAAATCTACACCCTGAATGGGCACACTCTTTCAGGCATTCACGTGTAAGCCACAGGCTTTGGAAGAGAGAGACAACAGCCCTCTAGCTAAAGCTTTCAACGTTTATTTCACATTTTATGCCTCACACCAATTACTTGTACTATTATTACATTTGTGGGAAAAATATGCAAGCCAAACAGGTATAAACAGTATAAATTAGTAAGTCACACATTTGAGCAACAGTATAGAATTCCCAACATCCCTTAACCATAAAGCCTATTCTTCCGAGCCCAAAATAACATGGATAATTTGAAGTTCTTGGTCTCAAAGTTTTTCATATTTCTTATTAAGATATTTTAATTTGTATGCAAAGCCTATGACAACTACTGAAATACTGAAGAGTTACCCAGCTGTAATAGATTCAAGGACGAGCATTCCCAGATCTCCCAGCAGGGAATTTGTCCCCCAGTTTGAGAATGTTTCTCAAATACCACAGCTTTAACTTCCATACAGTTTCGTACTCACGAAAGATCCCAAGCCACGTTGGAAGCACGGCTTTCTTTCCTTCCCAGCACACAGATCGCCAATGGTAGATATCAGTACTATTGGAACCTTCTGTTTTTTTTCCCCAGCTAGTTATTGCCTAGAAAACTTCTAGCTTCCCAGCTGACTATACGTCTGCTTATACAACACACCACAAGCTCAATCATTTTTATATTGTCAGTGAAGGAAGAAATGTCAAAGATATTTTTTTTGAAAAGCCTGGATCATTTAAACAATCTTTGAGATTGTTTAAATAACCCAGGCTAGCTTCGAACTCAGTTTATATCCAAGGATGACAATGAACTTCTGGGCCTTCGGTCTCCCATCCTGGATGTCAGGAATATGGCCGCGAACTACCATGCCTCGTGGATGCAGTGCTGGGGATGGCTCTGGGCATGCTAGGGACATATTCTACTAAATTAGCTACATCCCCAGCCTGACTAGCATTTATAATCACTAAAGGATAGTAAGTTCCAAGTCCTCATTGCCTCACTTTTCCACAGAGAGGCAGGTTCAAAGCCAGCAAATACATCTCGCATGCAGAGAGGTTGGCCAGAATTCTCTGGGCTTACCCTGCACACCAGTTCTTTCCTCAAACACTCTCTTCATGTGAACAACCTTTCTTTCTTGGCTACAGTTTGTTTGTCGTGCCCAGTTGCTCAGAGAGGCTAAGCAGGTGCTCTTTAGGGCCGGGTAGCACATTTATTTTCTTCCTTCTATTGCTCATCCAATGAGTAGCACAAGTCTCAAGTTTGCAGAGGTAATTCAATGAGAAAGCGTGTAGAAATCCTTGCTGCCAACCTCCAAAGCCAACACCCCACACCAAATGTGAGAGAAAATAATGTATGAAGCCAGCAACACCAGAGTGTGACTGTGAGAATAAGTCCAAGTGCGGGGCGGGGCCTTCCGGTTGTGCAGTCAGGCATCTCACGAATGGAGGGAGCTGTCTGCAAGCAGCCTCAGCTACCAGTCAGGTGGCTTTGTCTCCGTACTCTTCCCCAAGGCATGGACCAGACCTCTGTCTCAGCTCCCACCATGTTCATCATTCCTTCTCCACTGTCCACTCTCCCGAGAATCCTCTCTGTGTCCTATCTCTTCCCCACTACCCAGTCTCCCGAGAGCATCACCCGCATTGCCCACCCTCGTGAGGATCACCCACATTGCCCGGTCTCCCAGGATCACCTCTGTGTGCCACATTTAGTTTTGTGGGATCTCAGCACTTCTGTATTGCTTGCTACCTCTAAGAAATAAAATGTTTAAAAAATGATTATTGGCTTATGAGTTATTGTTGTCTTTGGTGAGTACAAAGAGGATGTCGGCTTGTGGCATTTGGCGTTCTACGTGCTTGGTAACCCCCTTCGGTACCCGCTTCAGTCAGTCTAACCTTCTCACTCCTCCTGCTGCCTTCGCGCGTACACACTTTTGTCTGCACGTGTGATTTCCCCCAAGTTCTCATACTTCCTGCAAACTGTAGGGATTGTACACAATTAAATGTAATTAAACCACATTTCTCGGTTAAAAAAAGGTTGGATGCTCTATACCTGGTCATGCTTACTTTCTCTGTTTTAATTCATAACCATTATTTTCAAGTAACCATTAATTTTCTCCTCTACTGGGTCATCAGCCCAGCCTATCCTGGGTGTATGCATTGCATTTCCTTCCGTCTTAAAAAACGAAAGCAGTAAGCCTACATTTCCTTCATTTTCAAACCTTTAAAGCAAAATTCAGAATTGGTTCTGCTTTCATTTTCCTTTTCTCCACTTTACCCAGGCGTTTGGCCCTGAAATGAATTGTAAATATTTATTAGATATTATTGAATTTATGAATGGGATGTCAATAGTTAAGACAAAACTCTCCTGGCCTTATAGTCTTCTTATTCCATCAGCCATATCTTGTCAGTTATCAAATGACCTATATTTTCAAAGAAAATAGCACCTGACGTTCCATATCCAAAAATATCCCCTGAGCCAATATGTTGTCATCATTTGGTTGGACAAGTCTGAAAATTCCCTCACTGATCTTTTATTTACCTATGAAAAACCCAATTAACAGGGTTTTTTTTTCAATCCGAAAGTCAAAGTTATCATGTTTAAACCAAAATTAACATGTCACTTCATATGCAATATGCTCAAATGTCCTCTATCTCACAGAGGGAAAGGGTCAAACCTTCTTTAGGTTTCTGAAGAATATACACCTCCTGAGCCCTAACCCGTCTTTCAGCAGAACCCACAATGTGCTTCGAACCTCCAGATCTCTCTTTTATTTCTATAGCTCTTCAGAAAAACTTTTCATGCCCCTGCCTCACAGCTTCCGCATTTGCCTCTTGCCACTTTGTCTTCTAGCTTCATGAAAACTAAGGTAGCAATGCGCTTCCTGATTCCTCATTATGACCTCACAGTCATCAGGCCCTTCTGAAAACATGTTTAACTTCTTCCATTAGAGAATGGATGGATAGACGGCAGATGGGGCTCGGAGAGGTGGATAGGCAGATACAGTTAGATGGATGAAAAGAAGGATGGACATTAAAATCCTGAGTAATGATATATTGCATAATGGCAGGCAACATCATACATGTAGAACACAGGACATTTTGAATAATAAATGTAAGTAATTAAAGTATATCTGCTGATAAAGCTCATATAAAATGCTTTAATTTTTAAAATTTCTAAGACACATTTGGTATCATATAAATGACTTGTCAAAAACCAAGGGAATGTTTTCTAGGACAGATGAAAATATTGAAGTATGTATGAGGGAAGCTAAATAAGGGAGGGGGAGAGGCAAATTTCTCCTGAACACATGGAAATTATATGCTAATGAAATAAATAATTTAAAGTATGATTTTTTTCCTCAAAGGCAATTATACATAATGAATCTTAAAACCAATACAAACAATTAAATAAAAAACCAAGAAGATGGTCTGAATCTGTTTTTTTCAAAGGTACTTGATAAGATCCTGATGACTGTCAGGAATTCATCAATCACACACTTAACATATCCTGTTCCTAGACACACAATGAAGGAGCAGCAATGGGTCTCAGAGGGCTATTGCAGCTTGCAGTGATATGTGCATGTCTATGAATTTCCACTCATGTGTGCATGGGTATACATGTCTATGTATGTCTGTAAGTTTGTGATTGTGTGTCTGAGTGTTTATGTCTATGGGTGTGTACCTATGTGTGAATGTGGGTGAGGGATATGTTTGTGAACTATATGTATCCATGCAATTGGACAAATAGTTCAAAAGTGTTATCAAGTGAATTGTAAATCCATGTTGCTGTTAGCATGGTGTAAAACATATGACACTGGTCCATGCTTAGGAACAGCCTCTCTCTTGCATGTTACACTCAAAGCTTCTTCTCTAGTGCTTCTGGTTAGCATGTGCAAAGTCTGTTGTCATGCTTATCACAGTTTGATATTGGAACATGGGCGCTTCCCTCTCTTGGTGTGCTTCACACTGAACATAGTCAAAAAAGAAAAAAAAAGATGTTGTTCTGTGGTAAGTAACCTTAAGGCAGGATACCTCGAAGCATTCAAATACAGGCTTTTATCCAGTTAATCATGAAGCATTACCTACTTTCATCAATGTTCAGGAGCTTAATTCCTGGATTACACATCCCCCCAAAAAGCTAAATATGAAAATCAGAACCATAGACCCAAACAATAGAACTCTTATACCATGATAATTAGAAAAAGGAACCTATTACCCAGGATGATAATTAGTGACTAACATATTAAATGACCTTTAACATTTACCTTAAGCCCTGGATTTCTGGAAAACCAGCAAGGTTATGAATGCCATATTAGTAATCTTTAATCTTTATTACTGCTGTGGACAGAATCTTAATGATTTTTAAACAGGCAGTGGTCACTAACATATCCCTATTAAAATAAAAAAAATCTCATAAAAAATTAAATGGATTAAGACTTCAAATGTACCATCATCAAAAGTATTATCTAATTATGGAGTTCAGTGAGCAGGCCAAGTGAAATGCCTGGTAATATCAGTTACTTGCCACATGGGAATGGCTGGGATTTATGCACAAATAGATTCTGTTTCTGTTGCAACATAGTAATTAAGAATTTGTCAGGGAAATTTGACCCTCTAGGGTAGAAATTACTTTGTAAAATAAGAATGGCAGTGCACTAGTCTCCTTACTACCCATAATTTAACTTGATTATTTATACATCAAAGAGTGTGCAGTAACTGCAGTATAATCTTTAAGTGGGGGGATATTAAAGAAAGAAGCATCCAGAGAAATCGTCTCCCAAATCTCCGTGAGAAAATAGAAGAAATTTTCATAAAGCATTTCATTTTGCATATAAATTGGGGCCTAGATTGTGCCTGTGAATTTACTGCTGTCAAATTTAATTTTTCTTTAATTCTTCAGGCCCAGATGTGAAAGGCTCAGTGTGCAGGCTGCAATTTTCAATGCTTACAGGTAGCTCCTGGATCGATAATGTGTCTTTATGAGAAATTACCGTTAATGTTATCGAGTATGCATTTTGTTTTATAGGATAATAAGGTAATATGAAATGCCAATTCATTCATTAGGAGAGAGCTAAGGGCTTAAATGAAATGGGTGACGGGTCTGAAAAAAGATGTAGCAATGGCCAGGAGGGAAGGGATGGGTTTTTAATGACCTAATACTTAAAGGTTTGAATGGAATTTTGCATATTCTTTTTAAACACAGTTTAATCTATGAAATAAAGACATTTATGTAAGTTACAGAATGCGTTTTGGGATAGAAATACTCTCCAAAAATAAATAATAAAATAAGTAACCAAATGGTTGGAGCACTTTAAAAATTATTTTTTTCCTGATTCACAGCACCTAAATTAACTAAAAATAAACAGTGGACATGAACAAAAATGTAAAATTCACTAGAGGGTAATAAAAAGCTACAGAGGAGATCCCTTTCACCCAGCAACAGCATGAGAATGTACTTTGGACCTTATATTGAAGCATGTTGCTTTAGGGGCTGATTTTAAAAATTAATAAATTTTGTTAGAAGATCAGAAATACAGATTTGGAAAACTTATGATCTAGTTTCAAAGACAGGTCAAAGAATGACTTGACCAATTATTTTAGTGGAATATAATGTAATCCCAGAAATAATATTAAGACCTCCACACCTATGGAAAATAAATTTCTATTCTTTCATGATTAAAACTTGTTGAGCTTTGACTCAACTTTCTCCTTCCATACACAGGGCTTGTTTTTTTCCCATACAGGGTTTCTCTGTATAGCCCTGTAGCCCTGGCTGTCCTGAAACTACACTCTGTGTAGATCAGGCTGACCTCGAACTCAGAAATCTGCCTGCCTCTGCCTCCCAAGTTCTGGGACTAAAAGCACGTACCACCACTGCCTGGCCACACAAGACTTCTTATCCTCTATAAAGTTGGGCAGGCTCATCCATTTCATCCCAATGATTTTGTTGTAAACTTGTAAATATTCTTGAAGAAAGGTATGCCATTTGTTCAGATATGCAAAATTTTTCCAAAGTTAAAACACATCTCTTACTGAATAATTTGTATTAAAATGAGCTACTTTTGACAATTTACTCGCTTACTTAATTACTAGCAAGTCTGAAACCTTACCTTACCGTATCACGAAACAAATGTTATTAGGTTGTGCATTACCAAACTGAAAAACAACACTAACATATTTGAAGAATTTCTAAATCAGACTCAGGAAAAGCAGTACAACCACTTGTAGTTGCGAACTACAAGGAAAATAAATTAAGACAGATGAGTCCAGAATCACTCTGAGCCTCCGATGAGGAGAGGGATATGGATACTGATCTGTGTACGCGTACAACCTGCATCCCTAAAGTACTTTTAAAACGAATAATTGTAAGAAACAATGACCTGTGATAAAAATACAGAGGCTTTGGTGTCACTAAGATTAGGGGTCATTTAAACACAGATAAATTAAATATTTACCCTCTGTAATCAGCTCCCCAACTTTAAATTGAAAGCCAATTTCAGATTCTTTGAAGCTGAGAGTAATTCCGCACTTGAACAATGGGAAGCACCAAAGCTCTGGGGCCTTATCTTGTTCTCTCCTGTTCTCTCTCTCTCTCTCTCTCTCTCTCTCTCTCTCTCTCTCTCTCTCTCTCTCTCTCTCTCCCTCTCCCTTTGCCCCTCCCCCTCTCTGTCTCCCTCTCCCTCTCTCCCTCTCCCTCTTTCTCTCTCCATCCCTCCCTCTCTCCCTCCATCCCTCCCTCTCTTTTTCTCTCTCTCCCCACCCCCTCCCTTCCTCCCTTCATCCCTCCCTCCCTCTCTCTTTTTCTCTCTCTCTCCCTCCCTCCCTTCCTCCCTCCATCCCTCCCTCCCTCTCTCTTTTTCTCTCTCCTCATCCCCTCCCTTCCTCCTTCCATCCCTCCCTCCCTCTCTCTTTTTCTCTCTCTCCCCCACCCCCTGTACCCAAACTAAACACAAGGGATCTGCCACAGGGTTCTTGGATCCCACCTCTCTACAACCTTGCTGCCCACTTCTCAGTTTGGGATTCATGAGCCAGCACCGGAACTATTTCATCAACACCCCAGTTCTGTGAAGTTATCTTTATAGATATCCACCAAAAGCTTTGTGGGGTTAATTTTTATTTTCTCATTACACTGCGGAAAAGCAAGTCTGCCACAGAAGCGCCACACCTCAACCTCTAAGTAATTACAAATTTATGGTATTGAGTTAGTGCTAATTCTTCGGAGCTGACGATCTTTTGTCCCCTGTATCAATATCCTTCCTTTTCCTTCAACAACTCTTCCAGATTTGGCTTAAAGATTTTGACTGCTTATTACTGTGAACACTGATCCTGATTATCAGCCATTCTAAATATTAGAAACTTGAACTCATGAAGCACTAAGCATTTGCTCTTCTTCTGTCACCTTCAGATTTTCCATAAACACCTTCAGCTGATGAGAGTTGTATTTTTCCCCATTTTATAACCAGTGAAGCCCTAGGCATCATTTTTTCCTTGTCTTTTTTTTTTAATTTTCTGACCATTTGCCCAGTGTTCCTTCAGCTGCCAGATCCTGTCCTCTGGTGTTTTTCTTCTTTCCTTTGGCTTTCCCTTGCTACATTTCACACATACACATTCTCTAAATAACCACAGGAAACACAACAATTAGAAACCATCCTATCTGAAATTTCCTGGATGCAAGACCTCCCCTTGTCAACTGGGTCAGATCTCTGTGGAGCTGACCTCAGCTGTGTAGTGTTTGAAAGGAAGCAGTGTCTCACCTTTCCCAGTCAGTCCTCAGTAGCCTGTATCTTACAACTTACACACAGTTTCTTTAAATTTACTGGAGCCATCTTGTCAGTGTAACCAATGGCTTCATGATTCCTAGCACATTGGGCCCCTTTCATCTTTGATTGGTTCCTAGAAGAGTGGGGAGATGAGGGATTCTTTCCTTTTGACTGATAGGTAGCAATCCTTTTGGTTGTTTTTTTCTGTTGCACTTGTGTTCTAGCTTCCTGTGTGCATTTCCGTCTTTAAATGTCTCTAGCATTGAGCTCTGGCTGTTTCCATGCTGCTCTTCCTTCCTGGAGGATTTTGTTTTTCTAGTTTTACCAATAAACCAATGATACGTCCCTTTCTGGAGCACCTACATTTACTGAAGTTCAGAGTTATATATGTAGTGCCCTGTTAAAAAATTTCCAAAGCTATCTCCTACCCATTGTGAGCTCATTTTCTCCACATTTATCATTCTGGGTCTGTCCTAGCATACTTTCCATAAAACAATCATCCACTGAAATTCTTTGTCTTACAGCAGTTTCCAGCTCACCAGCTACTAAATCCACCTGCTGGACTGCTTGTGGACCTAAGGCTCCAGTATCTCCCCATTTTTCTCTAAGCTCAGACCCTCTTCATCCATCGCTACCTATTAATCTTCGGTACTTAACCATTTTCTTCACCTGGGTAATTTCTCCAATCCATCTTTCATAAAGTCACCAAGGACATTTCATCTAAACTTGGATCTAAACGTGCCACTTGCCTGCTTCAGAACTCTTCAGTGGAACCCCTGCGACTCTAAAATCCTCACACTTTGCTGTTATATATCGCCTGGCCCTCCGTGACCTCCCTAACTCTCCCACCTTGTCTGTAGCCATGTCCTGCCTCTTACCGTACTCACTTGAAATCAAGTGGCTTGCTGTTTTTCCCATGCACCATGCTGATTCACAGCTCTGAGCTTTAGCTCACGCTGCTTAACAGCCCTGAGTGTGCTTTACCACATTCTTTGCCTGGCTAACTCTTACTCATCCTTAAAACTTTACCTCCCACCATGCGGTCTTCTCCGGAAATGTTCCCGTTTCTCCTCCCAGCCTGAGCATAAGTGCTCTCAGCACTCCAGCCGCTACCGGATCCCTGTGCTGTATGTGTCATGCTGAAAACTTTGTCTTTTTCCTCCTGCTAGAAGGAGCGTGGCCTTAAGTTAGTTGAGCCTTTTTCTTTGAGATAGATTCACATCGGATTACAGAGCTGCCAATGTGATAAATCAAACCGCTTCGTTTTTTTTCTAATCATTGCGATAAACTAAGTCAACTCTTCCCTTCTTCTCCCGTAGTGCTGGGCTTTCTTCAACAACACCCAGCTCCTGTCTGCCACAGCTCAACGGAGTTTACCATTAGAAAAGTAAACTTCTAGTGACTAAGACCTGAACATAGCTCTTTCAAATTTTAGTTTTTGATAAAATGTTCCATACCTTCCTGTTCTGCTGCCGTGGCTCTTGGGCACAGTGACGATGATGCCTTTTGTCTGTGGGATGAGAAGCACACAGGACACATTTGATGAAGAGGGAGCAAGATGTGCGGGGACTGTAATGGTCCCGTATAATTGCTCCTCGATAAATGGGCATGTTTAATCAGTGTCTGCACATGTACATGTTGCTATTGATGATGGTTTCTCTTTCAAATTATGTAAATTCTGTTTTTTGGAGGGAAGGTTAGAAGGATATAACAGACTCTGTATGGAGTGTCATCCTTCCTTAATAGCTTCAGAGTAGACACAGCACTAGAGGTCTCTCTGTAATCCAGTGCCTCTTCATTTGAACTCACAACCTTACAGCTTCAGCCTCTAAAGTGCTGGCATTATAATCCATAAATTACCTGCTATCTTTTTTCTAGTCCTAGTGTAAGGGTCTGAAAGTTGCTGAAGGAAGACCCCAAACTCAGATAGCATGCAAAGACAAGGAGCATTTGTTCTGTGGAAACATCCAGCCTGCTGAGGTTAACTATTCTTTAAAATGACAATCCCAGACAAAGGTGCACAAGCCTTCTTAGGGGAAATTAGGGAAATTGTGAAATGGTAACTGTGGGGTGGAGCTTAAACAGAATACTAATACCCATAACTAGAGACCAAGTGTTCCAACATCCACTTATAGGAAATATAGAGTAAGACCACAATAACTGATATTAAAATATTGTGGCCCTCATATTATTTTCTATTAAGTAATGTCATTGCATGAATTCCACGATCTTAGAAGAACCTCATGCCTCTGGGTTTTTTTTTTGGGGGGGGGGGGGAACTGCCTCTGGATCAGTGCCCTTCCAATCTAGCAAAGGATATTAAGGACCAAGACTCTATCAAGACACTTTTAATTTCTGGAACTAATTTTCTAACCACTGATGCTTGTTTTCCTCAGGAGTCAGAAGGAGTTTATACATTCCTTGCAAGGAAGTCACTGTGTCCCCACTGGAGCGGAACAGTAAAGAATAAGTTTAAGAACTGTTCTATTAAAGCTGAAGAGAAACCTACTCAAACTGCCTTAAATCTTAGAGGAATGTGTAATCTCAGAAAGCCGGACTTCCAGACGAGGGTACGCTCCATTATTGGAACATCGTTTCAACAATGTCAGCCCTTTGCTCTTTTCGTTTTTACAGTCTAATATCGTAGGATGTCACCGGGAGTGAGTGGCTCCATTCATTTTAAGTGTTATAACAGGACACACCAGATCAAAAGCAAGAATAGAGACCGTCTCTTTGGCTCTCAGGGAGAAGCAAGAAAACCTTTACATGATAGCCAGTGCTGGAGTGGGAATTGGAAAGCCAAGGTTACTCAGATTTTCTCTGAGTCTTGGAGGAGACAAATTACTAACTGTGGAATTCACTCTTCATGTCTGTTAAGTAAAGAGTGCATCAAATTGACTTCCAAACAACAGCAACACCTGTCTCAATTGCTGTAAAGCTTTTGAACACATGCAGATGGTTGCTTTCCTAAGCTTAAATGTGTAATTGAAGTTTAAAAATTAAATAAACAGGAGGCAGGCTCCCTTTCCCACAGTTGGGTGATATTTGTTTCTCTTCAGGTGGCTTCGTTGTTAACTTCCCCTTTGTAAAGTAAATGGCTCTCTGCTCCTGAAGGTGTTACTGAGTGGAGGAAGGGAATCTCCTCTGAGAATCTCTAAGGTCCCAGAGGCTCTACCCATCTCCAGCTCATCCAATCAATAGCCAGTTAGAGCTGGGGAGAAACAGTGAGTAAAAATTACAGAATCGATCTGCCTTGCCCCACGTGGACCATCATTCACTCTTTGCACTTCCGAGGTTGTGAAGGGACCACTCAGGTTAATGGGAACACAGTGGCAGACCTGATCTTGTGTTTTCTCATTTCTCCTCTCTTGCCCTGAAGTAGATGCTGAGGACTAAGAGAGTCAGACAGGGCAGGCAAAACCTGATGGAAATTTCCATCAAGAATCCTTTCAAATTCTACCAACACTAATAATGGCATCTACTCAGTCTACTATGGATAAAGAAATGTAAATGGAGAACTGAGAGGAAGTTTTATTCTACTAATTCAGATCGTGTAATTAATATATAAAATTTTGAAGGGGCTTGGGAGATGGAAAATCTACCCTATTGAGCAGCTCTAAAAGATCATCTACATAAAGTTACTGATATTTTAGTGGTACCCATAGAAAGTGTATCATTATTTTTGAACACATAGCAATTCAATGATACTTGAGACTCAACTTTCACTTTGTAAAACTAAGGGTTTCCCATGGTGATGAAAGCTGATAAGTCAACACAAAGGTTAGTGGCATTAACTGTGGTGATTATTCTCATGCTCACAGAACTTTTAGGCATCCATTGGTGTGGGGATGGAATGTGCACACTGTGTGTGCTCCCCTGCACAGGCACGTGGGGAGCTCCTATGTGGATTTTGGGATTTCTTCTCCAATAATGTTTCTGCCTGCTAATTTATTTGCTTATCTAAAGAAAGGGTCGCTTACAGAATGTGAGGTTCACATTTTGGCTACTGTAGTTTGATAGGGACCCACCCCAGAAACCCTCTCTTGTAACCCTCAACTGTACTGTCCTTAGGCCTCCAGATGTTGTTCTGAGCATTTAATGGGTGCTAAGGATTCACACTCAGGTTCTTCTGTTTTTGCAGCAATCATTTTTCCCCATGAGCCTTCTCCTGAATCTCTTTCTCCTTTAAACGATTAATGTAGAATTTTTCTATAATCTTTTCTGGCTGGGAATTTCTTAATCTGTAATTATTTGATTTGAAGTTAAAAGGAATGGTTAAGGTGCCACTTATATGAAGCATTGGATAATATGTCCCTTTCTGCTTGCTGGACATTGACAGCTGCTGACTCTCATATAAGAAATTTGCATCAGGGCGGGGGAGATGGCTCATTGGTTAAGAGCACTGGATGCTCTGTTCAATTCCCAGCAACCACATGGTGGCTCACAACCATCTGTCACTGGATCTAATGCCCTCTTCTTGTGTGTCAAGGACAGTGTGGTCATATACATAAAATAAATAAATAAATCTTTCAAAAAAAGAAAAAGGAATTTCATTAGAAGTGGCTGGTGTTCCGTTGTTCTGGAGGCAACACGTCTAGAAGGCATCTCATCCAATATTAAGGGAGGCTGTGGAATATTTCTTTGAGCTTGCGGTTGTCCTGATGCTGTTTTCCTCTGTCCTTCAACACATGGCATCCTGGAGCTAGAAGAATGGCTTAATAGTTAAGAGCCCTGGCTGCTTTCACAGAGGACTTGGGATAGATTCCTAGCACCCACAGTGAAGCTACCAAACATCTATCTATAACTTTAGTTCCCAGATATCTGATGACCTCTTATGGTCTCCTGGGAAACCAGGTATGCTTGGGGTACACAGACGTACATGCAGCAAACATAAACATAATCAAATTTTAAAAATAATAAATAAAATGAGATGTCCTCCTCTGGGAGGATAAAACCTTTTATTTCTGCAGTGCTAAGAAAGAGTTATAAACTATAAACTCACCTCATAAGAAAACTTACTGGAAGTTATCCTTACCTGTAAGTATATTGCATATGAACTTGTATATGACAAGACAGACTACTTAGAGGTTCAGCAAAAACCAATGTACAACTGCAAGTCTAAACCTTTCTCTTGAAGTGCCTTCCTCTCCATCCCAAACTCTGTGGGAGAAAGTGTAAAACCACAACCAGAAAAGAACAGTGAAGGAGAAGATGGACAGGAAACACAAGGTATGAGAAAGCCAGGGACCAAGAGACTGCCTTGCTCATTAATTATCGCCACCATCGATGAAGTCAGGGGACAGAAAACAGTTTGAATTAAATAAAGTACAAAATTCTGAAGATTGGAAAGTAACAGATTGCATTAATGTTAGAACTTGAGATTAGTAGTATAAGCTAGGGTAAATGGAAATTCAAGTTTAGTATGGAGTTGATTCCAGGAGAGTGGAAGTACTGGCCCCACAGAAACTTTAATAGTCTCATAAGCACTAGAGATTAGGTACAAAAGTCACCCACATATCCATCCTCAGGCTTGAAGCAACAATGGATGGCTCCTTATGATAAACGGTGAAGAGCTTCTCTGGGGTCTCCTCTGTTTTCAGTCTCTAGGGCTGCCATATGGTCTCTCCTCTTTTATCACAGCAATGTGGGCTTTTAGGGAAAAGTACACCACTCTGCTCAGAGAGTCTTTTCAAAGTGACAAAAGTAACTCCCCCCTGATATTCACGAGTTAATGTGGGAATCTTGACACCTGACATTTGAGAGGAGATTTCCTTCTGCTTCCTAGTGAAGACAAAAAATAAATTACCCCTGACCAATACAAACCTATCTCAATGCAAAGAAAGAATACTAAAATGGATCTTTATGAGATCTTGATATATTCGTATGTTATGTACATTTTGTGAAATCCTTTGGTGTTCTTGGATACAGTTGGATCTACAACTCTACAATTTCCCAAATCTTCAGATTTGGCCATTCCCAGATTGAAAATTAAAAGAAAGAATACCAACAAACAACCAAACAAAAATACAGAAAGCTCCTAAAGATAAAATATAAATTAGCTGCTCAACAAGAATTGTCCTATATCTGTGGGAATGAAGAGGTGACACCTATAGTCCCGTGGCTGTTTCATGGGTCTTCTGTCCCTTTGTCACTCGTCCATACAACACTGTTTATCTCACCAGTGTAGCCCCTTACAAGTTAGGGTAAACAGTAACACATATACATTGCTTTCTTCCCACTGTCTCCCAAACAACAAGCTATGATAACCATGTAGTACACTTGCATTTTATTAGACATTGCTAATAACAGAGTTGGTTTAGGTTATACAGAAGAATATGTAATCAATTTGGCAGTTTATATAAATGGCTTGCATACCAATAACCTACATGAAGCATCCTGGAGCTGATTTTCTGTAGATACCAAGGGACTGTCAAACAGCCAGAATAGTAGGTTGTGAGTATTTTGTGGCTACAATAATTTTATTGTGATGTATCTGGTAAAGGTTTTGGTTTTTGCTGTCGTTTTGTATATGTTTTTTGCTTGTTTGTTCATTTTTTGGCATATGTTTTACTCCAGGTCCTGGAAGAAAGATTGCCTAAGTCTTCAAAATTTTATCATGTTTTTTGATCAAGAAAATGTCCAAGGATGATGTTAAAGCCTAGTGTGTTTTTGTTGAGAAAATTTTAATTGGTAATACTTTGGGAGGTCTGCTGCCTAATTAATTCATCTCCTATGAGAGGAGAAACTAAGTACACACATTCTACTACACAGTGACAGATGACATTGTAAGAGAGCCCACCAGCAGCTGACTGGCCACCATTTTAGAGTGAGATGAACTTGGGCCTTGGGTGTTTTCAGTGCAGGGGTCCGACGCCCCTCTCCTCATCAACATCTCACTTAGCAAGCATCATAATGAATTGCATTACGATATTTCCATGCATATTTATCGTGGTACCTTGTCTCCAGCCTTGCCTTTCCCTCGTTTTCTGACTCCTCTGTGGATCTTTTCTCTCCCCGGAATGCCCGGCTCTATTCTCTTAACCCATAAATTCTGCATAGGAGAGGAAACACTTGACATTTCCTCTCTTCCTCCGCTAGCTCCACAGTCTGGTTCTCCTCCTCCCTCCTGACCTCCCCTTCCCTTCCTTAACCCAGGTTTTACTTTGCCTATGTGTATACACAGGTGCATGGATATTTAAATCTGGATTCAGAGTGAGAGAAAACACGGCATTTGCCTTTCAGACTCTGGCTTACTTTGTTCAACAAATTCTTGAAAATAACATTATTTCATTTTTATGGGTGAATAAAATTCTACCATGTGCACCGATACTACATTTTCTCTACTCACTCACTGTTGGGTATTTAGACAATTCCTTGGCTCTGCTATTGTGAAGAGAGATGCAGTATACACAGATGTTTAAGAGTCTCCATGGTATATTGACTTAAAGTCCTCCAGGTGTGTACCCTGGAGTAATGCACTCAGGTGACAACATGTTTTATAGAGAACAAAGCACTCAAATGATTTTTGTAGTATCAAGAATTATTTACTACCTGAATGTTGTTAATATTCCTTTAAAATTTTGGGGTAAAGTTAAGTAAAAGTTGGAAAAGCTAGCATTTTACCAAAAAATTCTATATGAATATTGGTTGTTAATTTCCCTTAGAGTTAAATACATTCTCTGTGAACTTTAGTATGGATACAAAGCTGCTCAAAAATTCTGAGAGGCCAGATATGTCTTGTATTTCCATACTTGTGGACTTTGAATACTTCATCTTCATTGTCTTTGTCGTCACCATTGTCATCACTACCACCATTATCATCATCATCATCGTCGTCATCATCATCATCATTGTCGTCATCATCATCAAAATCATCGTCGTCATCATCATCAACATCATCATCGTCATCATCATCAACATCATCATCGTCATCATCATCAACATCATCATCATCATCATCATCAACATCAACATCGTCATCATCATCATACAAACATAAATAAATATTTAAATATAAATGTGTTGTTCTGTGTTTATTCTTTGACTCTTCCGCACATGTGTATAATGAATCTCAGTCATTTTCTCTGTGTCCCGCATTTAACTCACAGATTTGAAGCCTAAAAATCCATGAGCCACATGTGAGCTCTGGTGGTGGAACTGGAGGACAAGAACGGAAGAAAAAGTGATCACACAGCTGAAACCTTCTTCCAGACATGACGCATTGATTTCCAACACTCAAGCTCTCTCTGTGTGTGCGTGCGTGCGTGTGTGTGTGTGTGTGTGTATGTGTGTGTGTGTTTGTGTGCGTGTTTGTGCATGTGTGTGCAAGAGAGAGATGTTGGGGGAGGAGGGAAACAAGTATATATAGTGGGTAAATTTTAATTAGTGTTGCTTGCATGAGCCTAGACATAAATATTTGCTGGACTGGGACATTGGTATTTTAACCTATCTGTGATTATACCAGATACTTCTTATCCAATTTATCCTGATCTTTCTATAGGCAGAGTATTAGTAAAGCAATACATACACACAGGTACATATATATGCATATATATATATATATATATATATACACATTCATATATACATATATATTATTACCATACAAGTTATACATTTTTCTAAGCTCTCATTATGTTGAACATCACTGTATTTTAATGTCTTTTTATAAAACTTCATTTAAGTAAGCAGTGCTTCTAAAAACCCAAGCTTTTCCTGAAAGAAGATTGTAATTTTTTTGTTTGTGTTTTTCTATTACAACATCAACACAAATTAAATTCAAGAGCACAGTTTGTAATAAAATATTTGTTTAAGTGAATCAAATGAAGGCAAATAAGCTTACTTTGTCTTGTCACCATGAGCCTGTGACAGAGCCACTCTGCAAGATAGTCTCTTCAGAAATTATTGACTTTTTTCTAAGTTTTGGATCCGTACAGTCCTGCTCAATTCCTTCCATCACCTTGGATACCTTGATGTCAGTCATGGGCTCTAATTCATCTACCGTCCTCTGTATGTCAGACACCCCGCAGTTTGACCTGTGGTCTGTCCTCTTCTCTCTTTACGCTTGCTCTCAAAGACCTTGCTACTGTGGTTTTGGTGACTTCTGCATGCTGTGACTTTCAACACTGTGCATTTAGATGGGATCCCACCTCAGATGCACAGACCAGGGTGTCAAGGTCTGCAATGACAATGTTCTTCTGGCAACTAAAATGCATTATACATTTTCCTTATTCCTTGGCTTACACTTAAACTACTTGTGGCAGATAGTACTAGTGCTGTTTGTAAATTGATTCTAATCCAGCTTTCCCAGGAACTGTGGACAAGGAGTGAATCAGGTAACTTCTTGTGAATCTTCTCTCTACCTTTACTTATAAAATAAAGGCTAGAGCTGTGATTGGAAAGTAGAAGGGAAGGTGGAGCTGAAAAGTATCCGGGAGAAGGAAGAGTAGAGGGGAGAGAGAGGACAAGGAGGAGAAGGAAGATGGAGGAAGAGGAAGAGGAAGAGGACCCAGATTCCAGGGGGCTTTAAATGGCCATAGGTAGCTGTGAATGGAGTAAGAGGATAGAATAATCGAGATAACTTGTCTAACCTAGGTGGACAGCTTGTATCATCAATTGGCTCTGAAATTATTGTGTGGGCATCTTGTGAATTGAGAAGTTATTGATATATAAATCTGACTGATTAATTATTAGCTTCTAGAATTTTGATTTACTGGGTTAAGTGGATTTGTGACAAGGAGCTGCAGAGGGTGAGAAAGCAGAAGCAACTCTGAGGCAGGTGAACTGGAGCTGGGAAGACCACTGACTGCTGCCAACCAGGAGGCAGCTAGACCTTTGGGGCAGAGAGTAGCTGGGTATAGTGCAGGATAGTGCCAACTTTTTAATATTTCCCACAACAATGATTTATTTTTCCTGTTTCATACTGACTCTATTGAGCTTATTCTGGGTTCCTATTTTTTCCCTATTTCAACTTCCTAAATGGGAATGGAAGTTTAAGTCATGGCAACAGCTGCAAGTTCTGGATGTTTATGAAAACTGGTGAGCTGCACACTTAAAATTCTTCAGAAAAAAATATTTACTAACAGATTCAAGTTCAAGTTTTTTTTTTAACTTTATGTTACCATGTGCAAGAATATCAATAGTAGTTAAAGGACTCCTGAGTCCATTTAAGAATAGAAAAAGACTGAAATCAAAATTTGTGGATACATTTATACCAGAGAACAAAAACTGACTCATCATTCAGACAATTCATTTCCCACAGAGAAAGTCCTATTTTTACCTTTCAGTGCATATCTCCTTCCAACCCCTGTATTTACTACCCCAAGACCTTCTACAGGGATTTGAGTTAAACCAAGAAACACTAATTCCTATAAATTCAATTAGACTGATTTGAATTAGTGAGACAACAGCAGAACACCATGTGAAAGTAATGCAGATGCATCCACACTTTGGTCTTCCTTCTTCTTAAGCTTCATGTAGTCTGTGAGTTGTATCTTGGGTATTCCAAGATTTTGGGCTAATATCCACTTATTAGTGAGTGTATACTGTGTGTATTCTTTTGTGATTGGGTTACCTCACTCAGGATGGTATTTTCTAGTTCCATCCATTTGCCTAAAAATTTCATGGACTCATTGTTTTTAATAGCTGAGTAGTACTCCATTGTGTAAATGTACCACGTTTTCTGTATCCATTCCTCTGTCGAGGGACATCTAGGTTCCTTCTAGCTTCTGGCTATTATAAATTAGGCTGCTATGAACATAGTGGAGCATGTGTCTTTATTACATGTTGGGGCATCTTCTGGGTATATGTCCAGAAGTGGTATAGCTAGGTCCTCAGGTAGTACTATGTCCAATTTTCTGAGGAGCCACCAGACTGATTTCCAGAGTGGTTGTGCCAGTTTACAATCCCACCAAGAATGGAGGCGTGCTCCCCTTTCTCCACACCCTCGATAGCATCTTTAGTCAGCTCCTTTTTTGTTCTTAGCCATTCTGATTGGTGTGAGGTGGAATCTCAGGGTCATTTTGACTTGCATTTCCCTGATGACTAAGGATGTTGAACATTCCTTTATGTACTTCTTGACCATTCTAGTTTCCTCAGTTGAGAATTCTTTGTTTAGCTTTGTACCCCATTTTTAATAGGTTATTTGGTTCTCTGGAGTCTTAACTTCTTGAGTTCTTTGTGTATATGGGATATTAGCCTGCTGTAGGATATAGAGTTGGCAAAGATCTTTTCCCAGTCTGTTGGTTCAGTCCTTCTTAGAAGAAGGAACAAAATACTTATGGGAGGAAATACAGTGACAAAGTATGGAACAGAGACTGAAGGAAAGGCCATCAGAGACTTCCCTACCTGGGACTCAGTCCCTTATACAGATGCCAAACCCAGACACTATTGTGGATGCCAAGAAGGGCTTGCTGACAGAAGCCTCATATAGCTGTCTCCTGCGAGGCTCTTCCAGAGCCTGGCAAATACAGAGGCGGATGCTCTCAGTCAGCCATTGGACTGAACATGGGGTCTCCAATGGAAAAGTCAGAGAAAGGAGCTGAAGGTGTTTGCAACCTATAGGAAAAACAACAATATCAGCCAATCAGACTCTCCAGAGCCTCCAAGAACCAAACCACCAAGCAAAGAGTACACATTGAGAAACCCTTGGCTCCAGTCGCATATGCAGCAAGAGAATGGCCTTGTCAGACATCGATGGGAGGAGAGGCCCTTGGTCCTAGAAAGGCTCCCAGTGCTGGGAGGCAGGTGTGGGTGGGTAGGTGGGTGAGTACCTTCATAGAAGCAGAGGGAGGGAGGATGGGGTGGGGGATTCCAGAGGGGAGACCAGGAAAGGGTATTACATTTGAAACATAAATAAATAAATAAAATATTTAAGAAAAGTAATATTTTAAAAAGTAATATTTAAAAAAGTAAAATATTTAAGAAGATGAATGGGAAAACCGGGCTGCATTCTGCCTCTTCGCTGGAGTGTCCACAGCGCTGCAGGCACACCATTCCGGAGAGGCAGAATGAAGTCCTCAATAGGGGTCCTCAGTCCATGTTTTTCTGGAGTGGGAAACAGTGGAGTCTGGAAAGAGGGTCCCAGGTTTGCACTTTCCTCAGGGCATGCCATGCAGGAAAGGGAAGGCAGATCCCAGGACAGACACTGAGCTGCTTTGATTCTAAGTATGAAAGGGTTGGGGAGAGAAGTCTATAAGATATAGGAGAGCCTGTTTGCAGAGAAGTCCGCTCCATGCACCCCCACCCCATGGTGATCCTTGACAAAGAGAAGTCCTTGCTTGTTTAAACTGCTTTATTTGATGGTGAATGTGAATGTACCCCTTACTCAGGGTGAACCAGGGATTAAATACCTTTTGCAGGAAGGAATTCCCAGGAATGGAAGCTCATTGGCTGACGACTGGAGGCCTATCTAGTTACCTCATTAGCATAAGTAACTCCAGGCTTTTCCTCTCAGTGGGGTGTCATGGTTGGGTGTTTCAGAACAGAGTTGGACTTGGTGGGGGAGGTGTGGTTGGCCTCATTCCTACTGATTTCTATTCTAGAATGAGCCTAGATTCACAGGGTGTAGGCTCATTCAACCTTACCATTTCTTCCCTCTGGTGACATGATCCAGTCACCCCACACAAGGATATCAGAAGAGGTGGGGTGAACAAGTGTTTCCATGATACATTCTAGTCTACCTTCAGATTGCGTGTAAATTCTTATTATGGCTTTCTAAGTCGGTTTGACATTTGCAAAGAGAAGCTCGACTTTTTATTTAAAGCAACCTCAGGTTATCCATTAAGAAAAAAATAACGACAATTTAAACATATGTCATTTTGCTCTCACACACAAGAAGAAAAGCAGTGTTCCCACTGGTCCTGGACAAGCGGAGCATCTTCTAATAAGTACCACCGATAATGAGCCGTCACTTCTCAGGACATCCACCTGCTCACATGAAATGGTAATTTTAACACTTACTCTTCATAGTCTGTAATAATCATATGCAAACCCATCCACTTCCCTCCTTATATAAGGTCCCAAGACAAGAAACCGAAGGCAAGTGATAGTTTACCAGGCAGGAGGACTTCATGCTGCACAAAGATAAAAATGTGAATTCAAATGACCAGCCCTCATAAAGAGAGTCAAACAAGGCTGGGTGACTCGATGACCTTAGTCCTGTTAGGGACATAGGGCAACAGAATTATTGGGATTTTCTGTCTGCCAGACTAATTTAAAATTTAGTGAACAACTCTACCTTAAGTGCATAACTTAAGTGATCAAGTAGGACCCCCCCAATGTTCTCCTGCCTCCACACATTCATGGGTACACACCTGCACATAGATGCTTATATCACAAAATTCATGATACAAGTAAAATAGAACAGGCAAAATAGCAAATGTTGTCAGTCAGGCACATCTATGGTCAGCTAGAAATGACTTCACAACAACCAGGCATCTTTACAAGAAACATGAGATACATCATCTCTAGCAGCCCATGAGGTTACGGCATTGCTCCCGTGTATGTCCCTTTGCGCATGCTCCATGGCCCCTATCGCATGCCCCCTTGTGTAAGTATCGCTACCAATAAAAGCCTCTCTTCTCTCCCACCTCGCCCAGAAGCTGTTTCTGTTTCTCCCTCCCAATAACCTCCCATGTGAGACCTGCTCTTGCAGCTTTCTTCTAACATACATACATTACACACACACACACACACACACACACACACACACACGCACGCACATACACGCACACACACACTCCAGAATGAAAGAATGTTTATTTTGTCTAGTTTTAACTTTGATCTTTGAGGCTTCTATACTCTACAGTGCATGAAAAAACAGTTTGCACATATAAATCATGACCACTGTTGCAAAAGTTTTCAGAACCACAAGCAAAATCATGTCCGCGAAAGTCAAAGACTGTCTGTGACATCTTCCTACTCAAATGCACACAATCTGCTTGATAAACTGAGATCTTCAATAATATAAAAGAAAAATTAATATCACTAACGAATGTTACCTGAATTGACACCTAGTTTCTATAAGCAATGAATTAAAACAGAGGTTCTCATTTGTTGAGCACCATTTAGTTTTAATTTTGATTCCACAGAATTAACATAATCAAGAAAACATTGATTTGGACTTGCTAACCATTCTGCAGAAACAATGTAAGTTGTGCATGTAGATAGATGCAAATGGTTTTTAAATTTTACCATAATCAAACAATAATGTTTAAACTTATATTCAGTAGTATTTTGCTTCCATTTTCATTTAAGGAAAAAATGGTATATTTCCTTGATATGGAGAACTTGAACTCTGTTAATTGTTGTTTGAAACATATGCACTTGCATTTTTGTGTGTGTTCATGTGTGTGTGTGTGTATGTGTGTGTGTGTGTTTGCGTGAGCTGCGTGTGCAGGGGCACGTGCAGGAATGTACAATGTTGTGCATATTTTCTTGTTCATAGAAACAGGAGATTTTGTTATAGGAGAACAGGAAAAGAATGGCGATGATTCTTCAAGCAATGTGAGCGTAGTGCATGCTGGCAAAGGGTCATCTCTGGTGTCATTTATCCCTGTGAAGAATATAATTTTTATCAATGCTCCTTGTCTCAGAGTGGCAATTCAATTGTAAATCATACCACTGATTAGAGTCTATAAAAAGATTTTGGAGTCTTCTAATGGGAGTAATTATTTTTCCTTGTTCTTCTGTGTAACAGAATTCAGACATACTGATTTTCAGTCAAACTAACTTAGAAATAATGTATGTTCAGCTAAGTTATAGCACTTGATCATGTCCCTTGAAATATGTGCCCTTGATGACAGCATATTGGAAGGATTTGCCTGCTGTTATAAAATTCAATACCAAATTATAGGAAATGCATTTTGCTTTCATTGAAAATAAGTTATAATACTTGAAACAAATAATACATTTTAACTCCCACAAAATGTCAACAGGGACCAAAAGAAAAAATTAGTCATAAACCGTCAGATTTTCCAAAACTTTCTAATTATAAAGTCCCTTCCTGTTTTCTTAATGTGTGTATATATATATATATGTGTGTGATATATGTGTGTGTGTGTCTGTGTCTGTGTGTGTGTATGTATGTGCATAGTTGTGTGTGTATATATATGTGCATAGTTGTGTGTGCATGTGTGTATGCACTTGTGTGTGTGTGTGTTTTGTGTGGTATGTGTGCCTGTATGTATATGCACTTGTGTGTGTTTGTATGTGTGTGCGTGTGAGTGTGCGTGTGTGCACGCGCGTGTGCGTGTGCGTGTGCGTGTGCGTGTGTGTGTGTGTGTGTGTGTGTGTGTGTGTTTGCCTGTATGTTTATACACGTGGGTGTGTGTGTGTTTGCCTGTCTGTGTATACACGTGGGTGTGTTGGCCAGTGAACAACTTTAGGTATCATTCATCAAATACTGTTTGCCTTTTGTTGAATTAGGATTTCCCAATGGTTTGGAACTTTCTACATAGTACATAAGTGAGGCTAACCAGCCACAAAAGCTTAGGAAATCCAATGGTCTGTTTTGCCAAACCTGAGATTACTCTGTGTGTGTGTGTGTGTGTCTGTGTGTCTGTGTATCTGTGTGTTTGTGTGTGTTTCTGAGGTTCAAATTCAGATCCTCGCACTTGCCAGGTGAACATTTTAGTGAGTATGCTATCTAATCAGCCACTCAGCAACTGAGTCTGTGGAGATACTTCTTAGTTTGGGTCTCAATAAAGTGTAGTTAACAAAGGTAGTCTCCCAGTCACAAATGACACAAAACAATCCAGACACCCTGGACACTGAGTTGCAAAAGAAATGAGTTTCATATTCAGAGAAATATATAATTTGCATGAAATATAGTTACTAAAACTAGGTAGATAGTAGTGAGACAGGGACCATGTTCTTACTTTAAGATCTGTATGTACCAACTAGTTGAAAGAGTTTTAGCTTTATCTTCTAGCCTGTGAATCACTGAAGATGGAGCCTGTGACTGGAAGAAAGCAAAAAAGGTATAATAGTATGTAAAAATACTTTTGGAGCATCAAACACCATTGAGTACTTGGTGTCAAAGCTGAATGTTATGAAACATGGAGTATCTAACCATGATAAAATTAAACTATCCCAGTTTCTGTTGGGGTTAAAGAAATGTACCTAATGTGAATTGGTCAGAAAGTAGAGAGAAAACATATTAAGATAAAAAAGGAGAGAATGGAAAAAATAGCTCTTCTGATCTGAGAAAGAGACAGACACACAGACAGACAGATAGGTGATAGATAAAGCACTTTTTTTTTTTTTGCTCACAGTAATGTTATTAAAAAAAACTCTCAGTCTTCAAATGTAAAATTGAAAGGACAGATGCTTATTTATTTATAGTGTTTCAGTATTTACTGAAATCATTTCATTTGTTTTAAATTTGAGGAATTGCTTTCAGATTGAAGAAAAACATTTTTCTCCCTTCTATTTTGTTTCCCAGTCTGAGTGAAATATCAAATGTCTTGATGTTATTTTCCCTTACGGGAATTAGAGGGATCTTGCAAAGTTTTGTTGCCATGTTGAAATTTTAGATTTGAAAATTCAACACCACAGATGTAATCACAGCCAGACACTAATTAAGCATCCAGCCAAATTTGGTCCAAGAATGCATATGCATATTTCTTGACTTTGGTGGGTACAATCTGTGTGTTTTCAAGGGCAGACTTTGGTCAAACAGAAATAAAATCCTTCTTAAAAAACATGACATATTTATTCAATAATCTTCATTAAGTGCAAATTGCTTTTTATTTTTGATTAATATGTATCATGGGCAAAACTAGCAATTTTCTTATGTTTTCTGTATCCTGAAATAGCAAAAATTGTCGTAACACTACTCTTCCTTTTTTTCATTTTCCTCCTCTTTCTTTTTCTTCTGTCTCTGTTTCTACCTCTTTGCCTCTCTCTGTTTCTCTCTGATTTACTCTCATTCTTTCCTTTTCCTCCCCCACTGCTTTAGGGCAAGAGAGACTAGGCTAGGACACAGAGTCCTCTCCACAAAAGTCTGGTTTTTAATTACTTTTTACTGTTTCTAGAACTCTCTGACAATCAGTTTGGGGTAAGGAAGGTGACAGAAAATATAATAGTAGTTCATATTCAGAAACTTTTGCTGGGATCCCGCCTAGTAGAATTGTTCCATATACCCAAGAAAGAGTTTGGTTTTCTCTTTGTGGCTTTTGATTTCTTTGACTATCTAGAGGCATATGAGGCAATCCTTAGCTTTTTAAAAATTCTATGGAAATGATTTGAGAAATTGTATTTCATTTTATTTATAGAACATTTGCAGCTCCTTGTAAGACTCTTGTCTCTGAATCTGGGCCAAGAAACACGTCTTAGAGAGTCACTCTGTAGTATGGATGTGAACAGTTAGACTCAACTAGAAAGCCAAATCCCAATGTTAGTTATGCACTTCTTCAACTTTCCTCATGAGTCTAAGCCTAGTTCTCCTTATTTAGCAGAACAAACAGTGTCTTACTGTTACTCTCTTACATCTCTTCTCTCTCTTATTCTCTCTACTCTCCTATCCTCTCTCTTGCCCTCTTGGGCTCTCCTCTCCCTCCTCTTCTTTTCTTCTATTTATAATTAGAAGAAGGGAGGAATGTTGGTACTAGGACCTCTGAAACCTGTGACGCCACACAGGCGACCTGTACACCTGTTGCCAAGGCAACAGCCACCATATTCCCAGAATCCATTGTGCTCACCTTTACCTGTGACCGCGTCACTATCCATATATATATATGGAGCACCCCACCTTCCCCTCTTCTCTCTCTGCTTCCACTTTTGCCCTTTCCCCTCTCAATAGACCTCACATGGAACTGTTTGTCCTGGTGTGGTCTTTCTGGAGCTGCCACCCACTGATCCCAACAGTTCAACCCCAAGAACAACAAGGACAAAACAATCAATAAATGCCTAGAGTCATCTTCAACATACAAGGTTTTCAACTATTTTAAGATTTTCTTCGTTATCATTTATACGTTGACTGCTATAGTGATACTTTTCTTTGTCTCATATTTCTCAGATAATAATGACATAAACCAAACTACAGAATATGCATTTTGTATAGGGTTTTGTAAATATGAATGCACATATCAAAATTTAAACCATGACTCTCATTACCTATCACTTTAATGGCACAACAATAAGAAGCTCAAATAACATTGAGTTGTTCTATTAAATCACGCATAAAAATTAAATTTTCCACATTAAAGATCTTTCATGTCAAATTTTTATATCCTGTGCAGATCAGGGAATTTGTGTTTAATGCTTTGTTGCACATTTTCTTATTGAGACATTAACGGTGTTTTGGGATTCACTGAGTCTCAGCTATGAGTTTTGTGAGGCTACTACGAAAGTATCCCTCTCAGGGCTGAAGAGATGGCTCAACGTTTCAGAGCACTTGTTGTCTTGCAGAGGACCAAATTTTGTTTCACAGCAGCTACATCAGTTAGTTCACAGCGTCCTTAACCCCAAGTCCAAAGCATCCGATCTCTCAGGCCTCTGGTGGTACTTGCATTCATGTAAACACATCCACATGCACACAATGGCTGACACGTAATTCAAAAGCAATGAAGGTGAGACTTTAAGGGAAAGAAAAGCATCCATTCATAAATAACACTCTTCTAAGAACGGCTAAGGTTGCATAGTAAAGGGAAGTAGGATGTCCCAGGGAAGTGGAGGAAGACGGCAGCCATATTTGCTTTCTGAAAAGTTGGTCTTGGGAAGTTTGAAACTAGTGAAAAACTCATCTTTTCTTCTTTAGTATTGAGTATAGTACTGATGCTGTTAGGATTCTGTTTAAGCTCCACCCCACAGTCACCTGGCAACAACCAGGTGGGCGTGGCCCACTATAAAAGAGGATGCTTGTCCCCTCCTCTTTTGCCTCTTACTCCTGTTTCCTGCTTGCTTTTCTCTCCCCCTTCCCTTTCCCCTATCTCCATGTGGTCATGGTTTACTCTCTCCTTCTCTCTGCCTTTCTCTACCTCTACTACCCTCATAACACCCCTCCCAATGCCCTAAATAAACTCCATTCTATACTATACTGTCCTCTGTGACTGGTCTCTCGGGGAGGGGATGCCTCAGCATGGGCCCGCCAAGACACCCCTACACCTCACCACATTCCATAGAACATATATTAATAGCTCTTTATCTTTTTATAATCACAACAAACACACTAGTTTCAATCTTTTGAAGATTTTTCTTTCTTCTGAACCCACCCTAAAAGTACATTTTTGTTTATTTGTTTGTTTTCTGAGACTGGCTTTCTCTGTGTAGGCTTGGTTTTCAGACCCAGCTAGCCTCAAATGAAGACTGTACTTTTGCGAGACTTATACCCATAGAAAACCAGATGGTGAAGTCAACATTTAAAGTCAAGGCTGGAGAGATGCCTCAGCAGTTAAAAGGTGGCTCTTGCTGTCTGTCTTAGTTTTCTGCTGCTATGATAGACACCATGACCAAAAGAAACTCGGGAGAAAGCATGTAGTGGCTGGTTTTGTGTGTCAACTTGACACAGGCTGGAGTTATCAGAGAGAAAGGAGCTTCAGTTGGGGAAGTGCCTTCATGAGATCCAACTGTGGGGCATTTTCTCAATTAGTGATCAAGGCAGGAGGGCCCCTTGTGGGTTGTACCATTCCTGGGCTGGTATTTCTTGGGTTCTATAAGAGAGCAGGCTGAGCAAGCCGGAGGAAGCAAGCCAGAAAGAAAAATCCCTCCATGATCTCTGTATCAGCTCCTGCTTCCTGACCTGCTTGAGTTCCAGTCCTGACTTCCTTTAGTGATGAACAGCAGTATGAAAGTGTAAGCTCAATAAACCCTTTCCTCCCCAACATGATCATGATATTTGTGCAGGAATAGAAACCCTGACTAAGACAAATCATTTATATGATTTACAGATTATGGCTCACAGTGAAGGGAAATCAGGACAGGAAGTATAGCAATGTACTGGGGATGGGGGGGTGGGGCAGGATATGAAGCCAAGACCCTGGTGGAACCCTGCTTGATAGATTTCTCTTCATTGTTTGCCTGACCTTTCTTCTTATAATAGCAGAACAGTCAGCCTAGGGAGTCAAACACAATTGGCTGTGCCCTATAGCATCAATCATTAACAACAACAACAAAAAAGACACACATACTTACCTTCAAGGCAAGCTGATGGTAGCATCCTCTTCACTGAGGTTCCTTCTTCTTGTATGACTCCAGCTTGTGCCAAATTGGCAGGAACCAACCAAGACAGTTCTTTAATAGTTATGCGTTGGATTCTCAGCAGCTCAACTGGGTATTATTTTAGCTTCAGGTGATCCTCTTATCCTCTTTGTGTCTCTGTGGGCACCTGCACGCAAGCACATAAACATATGTCTCATACACACATATACAAAAAATAATGGAAATACATCTTAAAAACTTAAAATCAATAATTACCATGTATTTTGTCATCATGTGACTCACCATAAAATGACCATTTTGATCAATACTGTGATAACCTACTACTATGCCCAAACATACTTATCACAAATTAGTCATGTCTCAAGAGAGTGCATTTGTAAATACACATTCCCAGAGGCTGTATACCAGGGAAACACAGGAACATAAATTGAGCAAATTACATATTCCATATTCTAGACAGCTCTGCTTACTCTAAACAGCAAGTACATTTTGAAATTAACTTTGTTTATGCTTAATGTGACCATTCTTATAGGTTATTTTTCCTCTTATTTATTTATTTTTTTGTAATTTAGAGAAACAAAACCAAAGGCTGTTATAAGGAAATTGAAAGTCTTTCGCCAAAGTGGAACTGAAAGTGTGCTAATTACTAGCAAAAATTAATTAAATTATCACTCTCTGGTTATTATCTGTAATTTTTACATCATGTCAAGAATATCATTTATTTTTCTATTAATGTTATAATACTGGTGATTTGAAGACAGGAAAAATAAGTGCTTGGCTCTATCCCTAAATGTCAACTGCTTAAGTGGCTTGACTTTTATTTTCTATTTACTTTGGTCAGTGTAAATTTCCGTGGGTTTTGCTGGTTGGGGAAAAAGGGATTTAAGGCTCTGTACTTCTTGGTTATTAATATTTGACTTTGTTAGTTCTGTCTGTTTACTATATGACTTGTGAAATACACACAGACACACACACACAACAAAATCAGCTATCTATTCACAGTCCTTAGATACACGGAAAGTGTGATCACACATCCAACTGACAGGCTTTATATCTTGCTTGTGTCTTCAGATATGCATTTGAATAACAACAGCCTTTGAGCTCTTCTGTTTTTATGACTTCCTAATATCTACATGTGTGTTGATTTTTTTAATGTAACTTATACTCAGAGTATTTTAATGCTTGCTTAAACATGTCAAAATCTACTTGCTTAAATGATGTCAAAATCTACAAAAAGTAACATGTCCCCACACCCCTTGCAACTGTCCTGTAACACTGAGCAGTGTTAGTTTCTAACCTTCATTGTCTGAGATAAAGCCAGAGTCTCAGCCCCCCAGCTCCATCCAATTGAATCAAATTCTTGTAGCAAGCCTGCCAGAAAGTAACCCAATGCAAAGCAGTATATTCAGACATCTGCCATTCTTATGTTAAATCAGTTTCCTATCACAGGACCTCCTGTCAATTATCATTAAATAGCTACAGTAGACGTGGCCCCCAATGGAGCATAGGTAAGGAGAGCCCATGGGTATATCTAAGGCTTTTCCACTATGCACCAGCTCAGTTTGATCTGCTCAGTAGCCAGGCTGTATTTGCTTGGTTATGGATTAATTTCATAAGAATCATCACTTCTCAGTATCTCCCTATGTACCAAGCATTCAATCTACCCTCTGTTCCACTGAAAACTGTCTATGTCTTAAACATCCATACAATGACTCTAGATTTTCTCACTGCAAGACAGAACTTTTGAGACATCTGAGCTACACACTACACCTCGGTTATCATTAGCAGTCTTCCTAGGTGTTGATCCAAGTGGGATGTTAAAAGAGAACTCACAGGACTCACTGTGTTTTCTATACTGCCATGCCCTCATTTTGGCATCCAAGAAAGATATGAACAGGTACTAGTTTGCACTTAGGATGGAAGGAGTTTAAGTTCTTGAGTGAGGAAAGTTGGAATTGATAACTGACACATTCAATTCAATTCTACTGTGTACTTAATATCTGTAACACAACCACTGGGTATGGACTGTTCTTTCTACTCTCATTGTCAAATGTGTGTCAGCATGATCATGGTCTCTGTCTTCCACCAGAACACCATTGTATCATTTTAAATTCACCGTTGACCTTTTAGAGTCGTTGCTTCCTGTTTTCATGACTTTTCTGTGGCTTTGGTAAAATATCACGACCAAAGGCAGCTTGAAGAAGAGGTGTTTATTTTGGCTGTTGTTCTAGAGCAATATACTTCAAAAGGCCAGGAATGTGTGGCATGGCTGCAGAATCTGGAGCCTGGATAATTACATCTTCATCACAAAGAAAACAAAGAGATCAATCTTACTTCTTACCTTGCCTTCCCCTTTCTTCTCCTCTGCCCTTTCCTACCTCTCTTTCTTCTCCTGCCTTTCTCTGTTTTGTCTCCTCCACTTCTCTCATCTTCTTCCATGATTTCCCCTCTCTTCCTACAACCTCCAAATTCTCCTCTTGAGCATCTTCATCTGTATGAAGACCACTGGGTTGGCTGTGTTTCTCTGACTGGCATCAGGCTATCCTTGGGATTGCATTTTGTATGCGTTAGTCCATAGAGCCTATTCATGTTGGTGGAAGCCTTCAGAAGATTTACCCTTATCTACTTCCACACAACATTCCCTCCATGGTCCCTTTTCTCCCACACTGGTGCATGTTTGGTTTCAGACCATGGGACAAGGGACTGAGGTGTATAGTTTACACACCAAAGCAGAACTGGCTTCCAGATTCTCCCAGCATCCTTCATTCCCTACCCGGTATAGCCTGAACTTTCCAAGTGTGGGGCTGGGCTGCACCTCCCCCAAAGGCTCCTCCCTATATAACTCAGACATTTTGTTCTGTCTGTCCATCTGTCTGTCTGTCTGTCTGTCTGTGTCTCTCTCTTTCTCTGTCTCTCTGTCTCTCTGTCTCTCTCTCTCTGTCTCTCTCTCTCTCTCTCTCTCTCTCTCTCTCTCTCTCTCTCTCAGGTCAGCTCAGGAACTTTGGAAAATTCCACCAGACCCCTTTCCTCCTGGAAGAGAAAAGTGGTGGAACACTCGGCACCCCCTCCCCTCCAGAAGGGTGAGGCTCTATTTAACATTCCTCAGAGCACATGGCCACATTGGCAGGGGGAGGGGAGGGGAAAAAGGAGAGAAGGGGGGAAGGGAGGAAGGGGGAGAAGGAGGGGACTGACCATGGGCTACTTGCAGGTTGGTTAGGCCCAGAGCACATAGACAGATTCCACAGGACAAGGGAAGTCCTTACCACCTCATTCCCTAATGACCAATCAGTTTAAAAGGCACACTGTTCTGCCAATCATATTGTGCCTAATGGCTGCTGCTCTGAAAATGGTATAAAAACTTGCTGACCAGGCTTCGAGCGGATCACCACCTCTCCTTAATGTACACAATGACCTCAACGAGTTGGAACAATAAATTTCTCTTGCTTTTTGCATTGACTCCGGCTCTGCCTTTTTCACTCAGGGGAGTTCCAGTAAGTAAAGGCTCACCATAGCCTTATCCACACACACACTCTCTCTCCTTTTTTCTTTTTTCTTTCTTCTTCTTCCTCCTTTCTTTTTCTTCTCCTCCCTCCTCCTCCTCCTGCCTTCTCTCTATGCCCCAGTAACCTTTCTCTCTTTCTATTCCCCATCCCCCAAATTCTCTCTCCTCCTGGTAACTGCTTGGGTCTCAATCCTTAAGGCTAGTCAGCAACCCAGGGAGCCAGCTTTCCAATACACTTACCTTTAATATGATCTAATCTTGTTTGAATTGGCTCATCTCACAAGTGGCAGAAAAATAACCTATCAGTGCATCCTGGTTATCCCTGGACATCAGTGGCATATGAATGATATAGAAAAATCTGTTAGCCACAAAAATATTGACATTGCAAATTAACAACATTCCTGATCTCTATTCTAATTAAACAATGGGACAATTTTCTGACTGTCCACCATCATTAACCATTACCTTAATTTAAATTTAGGTTTACTGACAATTGCAGTCTAAATTGAACTCATCCCCCTTCCTAAAGTATTTTTGAGCTTAAAACTCACAGTGTTTCACTACCATCGCCAACAATAATTCTTAAAAAGAGGTCTGTCCCAGAGCCAGTAGGCATAATTCATTGAGTTGATTTCCACCATGTCTGAGGACCAGTTTTGAGCCCTAGGCCCCAAGTTCATAGCTGAAAAAGAAAATCAATTTACAAAATTTGTACTCTGACCTCTACAGGTTCCCCATGTCACACCTTTGACCCCACACATACGTAATACCCATGTGAACAAGCAAATGTCATTTAAAAAAAAGATGTCGAGCCAAGTCACGTTCCCTGGACACTTCTTACATCCTTACGAGAATAAAGAAGCTACATGATTTCCTTCTCTGTCCTCTCCTTAGCAGCTCTGTATTTCGATTCTGAGGTTCTAAATATTTCTATGGAGAGCAGTTTTGACTCTTTAAGCAGAAGTTCCCACCCTTAGAACAATTAGATCTCACAATAACTTGAAATAGAAAAAAGTTTTGTTATTTTACAAATATAATAGCAGCTACGAATCATCCCTCTCTTCAGCAGATTAAACTGGTTACATCACAACCCATCAGGCATTTGTCTTTTGAAATAATATGTTCAATTAGTAGAGTAGATTCTGGCAGCAGATTGTCAATTAGTAATTGGTTGGGACTGGAAGCCACTCTACTTCCTTGTGCTCACACTGTTCCTGATTTCAATTTTGGGTGATTTTTTTTGCTTTCTGAGCATCTTGTTTTTCCTCCAATGTGCTACAAAATGTCAGATATTGCAAACATTTTGAGTGCAGTTTTGTTCAAAGTGTCTTGTGACAAAACACCTGACCCGTGGGTATGTCATCTGAAATTAAATAAAGGAAACAAAGTGTCGACCTTATTAATTCCACAAGTCAAACATTCTTCCAGTTCCTTTGAGGAAGGCAGTCTTTGAACAAACAGGATGGTTTAGCACCTTTCAGCATCAACCAACCAGCAACAGTAACAACTAACAACCAAATGAAAACACCAAAAAGGTGGGGAACACCGGAATTCTGAGAATATCCCGTCTGCTCTGTGGCATCTGAAATGTGTCCGGTTTTTGATCTTGCATTCACTCTGACCTACATTCCTTAACACTTCCTTCATGGCGGCAGTTTATGTATTCATTCAGAAATTTAATGAATCGAAATTCTTTCCTTAAAATTTCTCGGAATTTTGCTCGTTTTTGTCTAACCATTTCCAACAATGTTGGATCTTTTTTCAAAAAAAAAAAAAGAAAGAAAGAAAGAAAGAAAGAAAGAAAGAAAAGAAAAGAAAAGAAAGGAAAAAGAAAAAAGAAAACCTTCAGCTAGTACTGTAGGTGCATAATGCCCTCTGCTCATTATGGAATGTGATTATTAGTCTGAAAAAGGCAGTGATGGGACCCTGCACCCCCTGCTCTCTCAACATTTAAGGCTAACCCAGCTGCTGAGTTTCACTTTTCTTAAACCTCCCTGGAAGAGAGTTTACCAGACTCTCTCCTTCTCTTTGAGGAAGGGCTAGGCATTGATTTCCGTAGCAGCTATTTTTCTTTCTATTGTTAAGTGGTGTTCCTGGCTCAAAACAGCTAAAGCACCAAGAGGACCAGTTTGACTGCCGGCTGCCTGCTAAGCCTCTCAGAGTTCAGTGCGCTGAAGAGGAAAGAATGCCTTCGAGTCGTCACTAGGTGGCAGCAGCAATGTAAAAAGCACCGAAGTTGGAAAGTTGCAGAGGCGGCTCTGTGAGGCTGAGCCTGAATATTCTGTCATTTCAATTTGTGCCCTTGGCTTTGCAGAGGAACTGACTACAAAAAGTTTTTTTTTTTTTTTAAATCAATGCCTTCAGAAAGGAACAATTAAAATAACTGTTATCTGTATGCGCTCTTCTGTGAAGCAGGACACACAGGTGGTCACACAGTTTTGGGGGATACCTATAAGACCTGAGACTTCCAGACAGAGGAGAAACAAGAAATCACACACTGAAAACAGAAACAGTACTCCTTATCAAGGAATTGTAGCTCAGGACATAGCTTTCTGATACTCATGAATTGATAGTGTTAAGCTAGGACCACTTGTTTTGATAGAACAATTTTGTGAATGTCAATATCTTTAGCAGTACTCTGGGAAATTAAAGTCAGGAACTACTGAAAAGTTTAATGGTGCACAAAACATGAATTATTTATTCTAATGTAATAGGACATAGGGAAAATATCAGTATTATTCCATTTCTGTATGTTAAATTAGATACTGAAAGTAAAATTTGATGTTAATCTTCAGACTTCTGTTTCAAAAACTCATCTTAATTGTATGTAAGTTTATGAAGTTGTATAGACTTTGGCTCTTGTTAATTTTGGTTTGGGATGTTTGTGTTTATTTTCAATTTTTTTATATAATGAAGTTTATAAAACTAGACGTCAGTGAATTTGAAAAGATAAATAAATGATAGCTACTTTTTTTTCTTTTTTTTTTGGTTTTTTGGATTTGGTTTTTTTCAAGACAGGGTTTCTCTGTATAGGCCTGGCTGTCCTGGAACTCACTCTGTAGACCAGGCTGGCCTCGAACTCAGAAATCTGCCTGCCTCTGCCTCCCGGAGTGCTGGGATTACAGGCGTGCGCCACCACCATCCGGCGACAGCTTTACATTACAAAGTAAAATTTGTGAAAGTTGGTTTTGATATCCTAAACAGTGTTGTAAACACCTGTGGACTTCCTCATTTTTCTTTTCTTCTCTTTTCTTTTTAGCACAAAATTCATGAGTAACAATGGAACGAGTGGCAGAGCTCATTTTACCTGATATTTTGTTTTATTTTTGAAAATCAACACATTTTGCAAATTGTGGAAATACTTTTCCTGATCACCCATATAAACTGGCGGTTCGCACAAACCCGTCCTAGCCGGTGTGGTGTCAAGAGAGCTAAACTCCAGAGCTTCTGTGTGGAAGCGTGTGTGGGAAGCATCCTGGGCATGCTGCGTTTGGATATTCTGGCAGAAGCCTTGTTATAAAACGTTTAAGGATTGATGAATGGATTAATTGGTTTTCACAGAGTTTCTTAGAATATATTTCTCAGCACGACAGAGATTGCGATTAACGAACAAACAGTCAAAAGACAAGCCCGGGGTCAGTGAGGTCTTCATTGGTATCCAAGCATTGACAAAACTCTGTAATTTTGCCTTGAATTTGCCCCTGGGGAGCATAATTCCGTGGGATCCCCATGGAAATGGTAAGATCGAGATGTGTCTTGGTCTCCTTTCTTAGTGACCTCACATGATGCAATGGCAAGGGCGACTCAAGGTAGAAGGGGTATAATTAGCTCACTGTTCAAGTTGTTCAGTGGTAGGAGGCAGGAGCTGGAAGCAGCTGGTCACATTCTGTCTGTTCTCAGAAAGCAGGCGGTGAAGAATGAAGGCTTACTCACTCTCCGCTTCTTTTCTAAAATACCTTCCAGGATCCCACTTCAGGGAATGGGGCCAGCCATGGTAGGTCTGTATGCCCACCTTAAGCTAAAAATATGGCACCTTACAGTCATGCACCGAGGCTAATCCAACCTCGGCAATCCCTAACAAATGTGTCTAAAGGCTTATGATTCTAGATCTTGTCAGGTCGGCAATTAATACCAATCACCTCGACTTGTCTCAGATAAGGGTCAATTTTCCTGTCTTTAATCAGGCATGCTTGTGGGTCTGAGGACTCACTGGCCTGTGCCCCACAGCTAAGAAGATATCCTTTGACTCATCAAACTGATGAATGCCCTCGGGCTGTGCAGGTGACCCAGGCTGAGCTATGTCCCCTCATTCCCTGGAAAGATAAGGCTAAAATATTGGCTACTGATAGATACCACATCCACACCATATCTTCCTGCCACATATCGAATACCAGGTTTTCCCTGGTAGCCTACATAAGCACCCATTCTTCTTCCCTCCTATAGAAAGTCATAAATATGACAGATAAAAGAAGCGTCACAATGGAACGGTGTTAGAGATGGAAATATAAGTGACATCGCAGGATGTGACTTTCTTTGTGGTTATCTTACATTAATTAGACAAACAAATACCAGTTTTAAAATATACTTGTAACATGAATGCTGTTGAGATAACTCAAAATTTCTAGGTGCGTGTGCATCAGTCAGTGAAGAAACATCTACTTATTCTGGGGAAGGGTAAGCCTGCTTCTCCACAGCGTTCCTTAGCAGTTTGTGATTGGTGTAGCAATCACTTTGTGACCTGGCTTTATTATTAGAGATACTTTTGAATCCTTTCAAACTGCACTTATTTGAATGCATCAACACAGAGGATCTCATTAAGAGAAATGAAACAAGCAGAAACACAATCACAACACACACACACACACACACACACACACACACACACACACCACATACCACAATCAGAGGGAGAGAAAGATAGGTGCTGGCAGTGGATTAGTGGATTTTAAATTGACATGCAAAATACCACCACAGCCATGAAGAAGGAAGTGATTTTGCTGATGGCCAAGAACTCACCTGGGTACTCATTACTCCGCATACACATCCCTCAGAGCTTAATGAAGATCTCACTACCCTTAAACAGCAGGGCACACGTTTGATATTTATGCTACTTAAGGCAAACCTGAATTAGCATAGGTGGTCAGACCCAGTGAGATGGAAGCCAAACTCAAATTAGTCCAAACCTTCAGAAGAAATATGGAAATAGACATGTTAAAGTATTTTGAGAAAAGATGACTGGAATTTCTCCTTTTGCAGCTGCTTAGTTTCTCTTTTAAAGGTTTATTGACTTTATTTTACATGCATGCATGTTGGGTCTGCTTGCATTAATGTTCATAGTGAATGCCGAGTCCTCTGAAGATAGGAAAGGGTGTCAGGTGGCCTAGAAATGACGTTACAAATGATTGTGGGCCACCATGTGTGTGCTGGGAACTGAACTCGGTATTTTGTAACAGTGACCAGTGCTCTTAAGCACTGAACAAGCTCTTCAGTCCCAGATTCTATCTCCTTTTCAACTAGTAAATTTGGGGTTTGTAGCTCCATAGGAGGAACAACAATATGAACCATCCAGTACCCCCACAACTCCAAGTACCACCAACCAAAGAGTACACATGGAGGGACCCATGGATCCAGCTACATATGTAGCAGAGGATGGCCTTTCTGGACATCAATGAGAGGAGAGGCCCTCGGTCCTGTGAAGACTCGATGCCCCAGTGTAGAGGATGCCAGGACAGGGAAGCAAGAGTGGGTAGGTTAGTGAGCAGGAAGAAAGGGGATAGGATAGGGGGTTTTTGGAGGGGAAGCAAGAAAAGGGGTTACCATTTGAAATGTAAATAAAGATAATATCCAATAATAAAAAATCTAGTAAATTTTCAATCCCTGAGGCACCTTCAGAACTACAAAAACATCATGGCACACAGCTTGGCATGATGGACACAGGGACCTTGATGCCGTCCTTGTAACGTGTCTTGTTTGCAATCTGAAGCAGAAAAGAGAAAGCAGGGCATTGACTTCACAGGCCCTGCATTGTAAAGATTGCCTGGCAGCAACTCATGTGGGGGTTTCTGGTGACTGAGAGAAGTTAATTGCACAAATCACTGCATTAGGAGAAAGTCACGTATTTTAAACCCTATAAAACTCTTGAAATATTCTCCAATAGATTTTCAGGATTCTCAATAAAAGCGTTAATGAATCAGGAGAACTGCAGAGTGTGAGGGTTATACTTCAGAGATATTGGGTCCTTCCCTGGAAGTCTCAAGCTTGGAGTTCATTTAGTCACAATAAAGTGTTCAGATTTCCCAGTTATATCTGAAAATTCATCTTCACTACAATGTAGCAAAGTGTGAATTTTGGGATCGGGATAAATTCCAGTTTTCTCCATGGCATATAGATTTATATGAAACACCTGAATTCTGCTTCATTGTGTAGGCCAAATAAATTAAAAATGGGACACAAGGTGAGAGGTATACCATGTGAGTATAGGGATTAGCATCAAAAAGATAGCTGGGGGTTAGAATACTTTGGGAAAAAGGTAGTAGGAGGTTCTTCTCTCATTCCCATGGAGTCACCAGTTTGCAAAGTAGCAAGGAAGCATTGTTCAAGGAGATGAAGTCGCACCGGCTAGTGTAAACAGTGTTAGTCCCTCAGATACGGAGTGAAATGAGAGACATACCGAGCTGTGTGAATGCATGACTTGGACTGTGGCCAGAGCGTTTCTTTCTCTGTTCTATTTATCCCTAAGCCTAGGCCTGGAGACTTCTAGCCTCCGCACAACCCAGTCTCCTGTAAACCCAATGAATGCCTCAGCTTCTAGCCTGTGTCTGCTAGCCAAGGCCTAGAATGTTACTGCCCTCTGAGACTTGTTGCTGAATAAATCCATTCTTCCTGATCTTTCTGAACTCTCATAGACTGGTTCGACTCAGCTCTACTGGTTCAAACGTCTCTCCAAGCTGACTGACTTAATCTGGGTTCTCACAGCTTCTTACTGAATTTCTCTGCTTGACCTCAAATTTACTCTGGCTATCTGCTCTAATCTGGCTTCTTGCCATTCTCTGTCTTCACATACATCTATCTGGTTCTCTCTGTAACCCATCTGAGCTGTCTTGGTAAAACTGTTGCACACCACCACCACCACCACCACCACCACCACCACCACCACCACCTCCATCACCACCACCTCCATCACCACCACCACCATCACCACCACCACCATCACCACCACCACCACCACCACCACCACCACCACCACCACCTCCATCGCCACCACCACCACCACCACCACCACCACCTCCATCACCACCACCTCCATCACCACCACCACCACCACCACCATCACCACCACCACCACCTCCATCACCACCACCTCCATCACCACCACCACCTCCATCACCACCACCACCTCCACTTTTTCTCTTTGGGTTTTTCTTAAGGATCATCTCTTTCCTGCCTGTTCTCATGAGAGTCATGCATCTTCTATTTTTAACTCATTCTGTCAAATCTTCCTCTGATTTGTCATTGTTGTCTGCCTCTCAGTTAGATATCACTTTCAAACATTGCCAAACTGAACTTATCTTCATTATTAAGGATTAAAGTTATGTACTAAGGATCTGTCTTGATTCCAGGTAGATCATATAGATCTAAAAGGTCTTGGGGTGTGATCCTTTGCCAAAGCAGCTACGTTGTTGCATTAAAGTTCATCTATAGGATAGAAGTGAACACACTGTCAATGGCAATAGTGTGACAGACAAGTAAGTGGACTCAAGGCCTCAAATTATTCCTCAAGTCTTCTTTTTATGAGACTCATTCATGGTGATAAGGAGAGGAGGATTTGGTTGCTGTAAGCAAGCTACAGAGGACTCTACTTCCACTGAAAAGCTGGAATTGTTTAACCCTTTGCTTACTAAGTATGTCATGCCTGATGTGTCTGATGTTAGTAATATGCACCCTATACTGGCGGATTTTGGTTGTCAGCTTGACCCAAACTACAGTCATCAGAGAAGGAGCCTCAGTTGAGGAAATACCTCCCCGAGATGTAAGGCATTTTCTCAATTTGTGATCAATTGGTAGAAGGGCTCAGCTTATTGTGGGTGGTGCCATTCCTGGGCTGATGGCCCTGGGTTCTATAAGAAGATAGGTCAAGCAAGCCATAAGAAGCAAGCCAGTAAGCAGCACCCCTCTGTTTTGCATCAGCTTCTGCTTCCATGATCCTATCCTGTTTGACTTTCTATTCTGACTTCTTTATAATGAACAGCAATATGGAAATACAAGCTAAATAAACCCTCTCCCCTGCAACTTGCCTTTGGTTATTGTGTTTTGCCATAGCAATAGAAACCCTAACTAAGGCTTGCCCCTAGTCATGTGTAGGAAAAAATGGTAAATACGGGATCTTCCCTAAAAGTCAATAACAGGACACAGTTTGTCTTATTAAGCATGCACCAAATCTAGCTTAGCTTAGTCCCGCTGTTTTTCCTTCCTTCATGGAATAACTAGATCAAAGCTGAAGACAATGTGCATTACTTTGAGAGGACTTTGCAGGTGGGGACCCTTGGGGATCCTTGCTTGCTAACAGGTTGCTCTGTGCACTGTTCAGAAAGAAGTCTGTACAAAGACAAGAGTCCTACACCACCAAGTGAGTTATTAGAGCCAAGTAGAGCATCAGGGTTTGTTTTGTTTGTTTGTTTTTTAAGATTTATTAATTTATTATAAGTAAGTACACTGTAGCTTTTTCAGACACACCAGAAGAGGGCATCCGACATCCAATCTCATTACAGATCGCTGTAAGCCACGATGTGGTTGCTGGGATTTGAACTCAGGATCTCAGGAAGAGCAGTCGGTGCTCTTAACCGCTGAGCCAACTCCCCAGCTCTCACTCTGCTCCTGCTTGCTCTGGCCCAACACCCCAGAAGAGGGCATCAGATCTCATTACAGATGGTTGTGAGCCACCATGTGGTTGCTAGGATTTGAACTAAGGACTATTAGAAGGGCCATCAGTGCTCTTAACCACTGAGCTATCTCTCCAGCCTGAGCTTCGCATTCTTAAGATGGTATTTAAGCCTGTGTGCCTCAAAGTTGTGCCAGGAAAACAGGATCTCCATATGTATAATTATAAAAAAAAATCCCTAAAACATAATAATTGATTCCTGTTTAAATCAAGTCAAAATGAATTGAAAAACTTGTGATACTTGAATGTTTGAAATTTCCAGAGAAAAATAAGGAAATCCTTTCAGAGGTTGGCATATACAAAGACGTTATGGACAGCACTCAGAAGCTGAGGTAATAAAAATAAAAAACAATATTGTCATATGAGATTGCATGGAATGGAAAACGTTCTGAATAGCAAAGGGAATGGTCATCAGAGTGAAGGGAAGCATACAGTGAGAATATATATATCAGAGGAATAATATACCCTTATATAAAGAACTCAAAAAATTAAATACCATAAACTCAAATCACCCAATAAATAGGCAAATTAATTGAATGGCTCTCAACAGGAGGTATACAAATTATCATTAAATATATTCGAATTTCTCAGCCATCAGGGAAATAAAAATTAGGATTCTATTAGATATTTTTAACCTCGTACCAATTAGAATGGCAATCGTCAAATATAATGGAATATGTGTGTGGAGACATCCTATGAATCCATAATTTTATAAACTAGCTCCTTTGAATCTCCATTTCACTACAACATTATTTGCCTTAGTCTAGATATGGAAAGTACCTAAATGTCCTTCAAGGCTTGGAAAAGATCAATGAGATATACATACCTAATGGAATATTATTGACCCTTTGAAAGGATGGAAGACCCACCATCTAAGGCAATACGAATGAACCCAGAAGGCATTGTCTTAATTTATTACATATGCCGTTTAAAAAAGCAATCATCCTCACAGCTGATTTTAAAGCTTTAACCTTCCTGGAGTCCATTAGGGCATGTCCATGAGTGAACACTAGCAGTCAAGATACAGTAATGTTACTAAAGTACTTTCCATGTAACACAAGGCTGGTTCTACTGTACGATGACCACACTCCCACCTGCTTCAGAAAATGGTACTAGTAATTTGCACACAAACGATGGGATTTCAGAGTTCATATATAGCCACAAATGGTACATTCGTAAATATGTCAACACACTCTATAAATTTGACATAGCACATTTTATAAACCCAGAGGCCAACTGTTTGGACGGATCATTTGAGCTGCTCTCTGGTAGTGGTTATGTTCTTAAGCTTTGCTGACATGCCGTGAAAAACTGTGTAAAGCAGCTGATTTGGGGGTAAAAAAATCTCTCTCTGATGAACTCCCTGAGACTTTCTGTGTGACCAAACACTTCATCCATAGAGCTCTGAGAAAGCGAGCGAATGACCTGACATGCAAACTTGTCAGAATAAACAGAATGACAGGGATGGCAAGTTGCGGGCACAGGGAGAGCCCATGACAGCACGCTCTGCTTTGTCTTTCAGCTTTATAAGGTATAGCTGTAGGCCATCTGTCCACAACGCCTCCAGCTCTGGCAGTGGGATCTAATACACATGAGTTCAAAGAGCTGTTGTCATTTGACTTCCGGACATAAACAACTGTCATTGCTCAGAATCCGGAGGAAAACAAAACAGCAAAAGAAGAGCCACAAAGCCACAGCCATGAATTCTGTCAGCAATTCTGCTCACCTTAGCTTCAGGAAGTATGTTTGGTGAGGCACAAGGGCCAGAGGAAGAGCCCTTTAAAAGCTTGCAGTGTCCACTGATATATTTAGCTCTGATTTGCCCATTGACACAGCACAGTATCCACACTTACATGCCACCGTCAGCTCTGTCCACCGATGTCCCCTTGCTCTACTCACTGTTCACATACAGCCTCCTTTATCCTGCGTGTCAGTCCCATGAGTCTCCTTATTGTCAGGTTTTGATCTGTCCTTTTCCCTCTTATCACTAGTTTGTCTCTCTCCACTTTACCATCACTTTATCATGTGTACTTTCAAATTAATTAATGGACCAATTATCTAATTAAACATATAACAAATAAAGAGGCTTTATATACATGCACTTATCTCGAAATTTATATTGCTCTTTAATATTACACACACACACACACACACACCACACGTGATCATGAGTGATAGAGATCCTGCAGTTGATAAAGTTCTTGGGTTCCTATAAATTACATTTTGGTGAGGAACACAGATAAATACATGAATATATCAGAGGTAAAGAAAGCATCGATGTGATGGAAGGTCTCATGTATGCTCATAATAACCATGAAAGAACGCTTTAGAGACCTAAGCGTTGGTCCAAATGAAAGTTATTGGCCTTTCTAAAATCTCCAGGAAGAGTCTTGCCACTAGAAGAGATAGCTGGAAGAAATCATGACCTGAGAAATCTGGATAGTGGATGGAGTTGCACTTTTGTTCAGAATGTAGAATAAGGTGCCTTGGATAAAAGTAATGTCATGAATTTTTTTTGGAATAATATAGTAACCCAGGGTCAGACTTATAGCAAGTGATTAAAAAGATATTATTTTAACATAAACGGTCAATTCTGAATGCTAAGCTGGAGTGAAACAGAAGAGTTGGAGGCACCGAGGCATACAGAAATCTACTGAAGAGAGCCTGGTGCCTGAGTCCTGTATGATCTAGGCTGGACACTCATGTACAGACAGATCCTGGATTGGTTTTTGACTGATGCACGCAGGAGAGAAATGTGGGCGTTCATTACATATGCTACACAAGGCAAGAAGGAAGGGATAGATAAAGAACTCAAGTTTTAGGTTTATGAAACTGAAAATGGGGAATTGCTACTTATTGAATTCATGAAGATGGGGATGACAAAGCTTGGGATGATCCAGCAGGTGGTTGAGAGATATTCAGAAGAAAACAGCAGTTAGATGTCCTGTGTGGTGTGCCCTATAAACAGCCTCATACACGTTTTGTTCAGAGGATGGTAAGTTTGTCCAGAGCTCTACATAGAGATTCCTATTACCTTAGGAGAATGGGGAAGCTGTTCACAGCAGTCTACAGGCACTACCATGTGTGCTTGTATATACACCTCCAAAGAAAGGATCTTTCCCCCATATTTTTAAAATCAGTCTATCATTCTGCAGCTAAAATATTTTACGTTACATGCCTGTCCACTCTTTGTAGAACTACAGAGACCTCCTTTCTAAAATGTCTAAACATCCCAAAGCCATTTACACTGATAATGTCATAAGCACAATGATGAAAACTTGGCCAAAGGAAGGTGATTTGACATGGAATGGCATTTGCGTACTTTAGTGGAATACTTAACGTGTAAGATTAATTGCTAAACATAGGTAGGGGAGAAGAAGTGGCAGTCAAGGATCTTGGATTTGCCTCCAACAGTTAATGTAGAGTCACCATTTCCTGCCTTCATGTCAGCTTTCCATAAGCTGGGGAAAATATCTACAGTACACTCCACAAGTAATGCCATAATACCTAAATGACAAAAATGTCAATAATTATGGTACATATTCTTATTACTCGTAGAGAAATTTTTTCTTAATATAAACCAGTATTTCAGAAAAACATTGATTATGTTCTGAATTTTCTTATTAGCCTATCCTTTGCCCAACAATAAAGAACACACATTGTTTTGATAACTGAATATTCACTTACATCATTAGCTCTCTGGGAAGTAAAGACTGAAGAAATACAGGTCTATCTATTAAGGAGTTAACACTTTGAAGATAAGAAAAAGGCTTTGATGTATGCACAACCAAACTCCAATATATAAACCACTGAAAGATAAGTGTCACAGAATGGAAAGAGCCAGACACACCAAAAAGAAAAAGGCAATTTAGTGTCCTCTATGCCAGTGCCTAATTCAGAAGAAAACAAATAAAAACATTACCCCAAATAATGTCTAATAGGCAATCATTTTCCTTCCAGTAGCATGAGAGGTGATTACCATCTTTTTAACTTATATGAAGACAGATGTGCCCGCTGGCCATAAAATTGCCTGGATGTTTGAAGAATCCATCCACATTATTCAATGATATTACATTTTGTAGTGGGATATTCTGTAGGTTGATTGCGTGCTTGGTTATACCATTTGAGTTTATTGGCTCCATATTTACTGCCCTTCAACATTAAGTATCTTTTTCTCTCCTATTACTGTAACAAGGCAATAGGCAGAATTGATTCATCAGCTACCATCATTCATTTTAAAATGGTGCTCTTTTGGGCTATATTGACTTATGTTTCCTCTGTTATAAAACAAAATGGTATTATACCCTTGGCTAAATTCACATGGTAGCTTGGTTACCTGAGTGGAACTCTCATATTTAGAATATATCTGAAATAAAAATACATCCTTTCCAATTTGATGCATTCTATAATTATGCTGTTTTCCATCTTCTAAGCATGTGAAAAACAAAGTAGAGAATGTGCTTGTACCTGGGCTGTTGAATGCAGGCAATCTGTAGATAACCCCCTGATAGAGAATAATTAGTCTCTAGGAAACCGTCCAATGATTTACTGGGTTAAGCATAATTTAAAGATGGTAACAGGAAATAAGTTAGGGAAAAATTTAATAACACTCTTTTAGTCTTCATTAATTTATTCTATTCATGAAAGTATATCTCATGTAAAAGGGTCACAGAACACAATGTGATAATGCATGAGTGTAACAGCCACTATTTTTGTGTTGCGTGTTGATCCAAGACCACAAATCCTTTCTTTGTTAAATGAAAACAAAATAATATGCGCTTATTGGAGTTGAATTGAACATCGCCCGGGGTTATTTCAGAGAAGTGTGTGGAATGCTGCTTCACTGTGTATGTTAGTCATATAACCATTGCTCAAGGAGAAGCTCTCTGCTGTGTTTCAGAGAATAGCAGAGACAGTCAAGATAATGGATCCATCCATCTCCTTAATATCACTAAAGTACACATAGTGAACACTTAGCAAAGATGCTTGTAATTTAGATGGTAAGATAAAGTGCACATGTTTTGTTTCATAGTCTGAGAAAATAGTGTGTGTGTGTGTGTGTTCATTAAACTGTACTCTGTCGATATGTAGAAAATATTGGAAATAAAATGTTATTTAAATATTAAAATATTTTCTAATTCCAAGTAATTTGCTACATATCTTGTTATTTTAATGTATATTGAACAATGTTTCATAATAAGGTCATCTCCTAAAATATTTATCATTTATTTATAGTAAAACATTGAAAACATTTATATGGTATTCTTTAAATGTAGAGTTCACTGGCTGGTAATCAATCTACTACAAAATGGGAGTTATAAAAACAATAGGTGATGGCCATTGAAAACAAACCATCAGACTGATGGGACAGAATTGAAAATGAACACACACACCACACACACACACACACACACACAGAGACACACTTCTGCAATGAATTGATTTTGTACAAAATTGTGAAGCATATACACCCTAGCAAGAATGTTTTAAATGGGCACTTCTGCAGAAATATGTTATCCAATGCCGAAAAAATGAAACAAAATGCCTGTCTTTGACCAATTGCAAATACTAATTTAGAAAGGATTAAAGATTTCAGTAAAAGACCTGAAACTCTGAAGTGACTAGAGAAATATTCAGAGGTTGTGATACTGGACACAACAGGAACTGGGAAATTGATAAAAAGTTCTCACCCCTCCCAAATTAAGGGATTTTAGTTCCTGAAAATCAATTTAGAGCACACCTTATCCGAAGACATTTTCTCAAGCTACTCGTTTTCCTTTTTACATTATATAACATTATATTTTTCTTTTATATTGGAACTTCACATTTCTTGCCCTTGCAGAAATCAACATCTTTAACTTTAAAAAGGCTCTTGGTTGTTCATCAAAGGCAGTGGATGTTAGGGTTGTTGAAGTGAACCTCCATGCTCTTGCTTTAAATTGTACTCAGATTAATCATAACAATTGAATTGCAAAGTGTCACTCAGGATCTAGAGAGATAGCTTTTTGTTTAAAGCTCTTCTAGCAAAAGGAAGAGGGCCAGAGGATAGATCCCTATCACTGTGGAAATGACAGATAGAGAGACGGTCGCCTACATTTCCAACCTCAGAAGGTATCACAAGGTTTCTCTGGAGCAGGTTCTATAGAAAAGATGGCCTTGTTGATGACCTTTGCAGTTGACTGTAAAAGAGTCAAAGAATAAGGTGTGAAAAGTAATAATTCCATATGTGGATCTCAGGTCTACACTGATACACGCACATATGCACTTGTTGCATAAATGTATGCAGAAATCATCACAATTACATTTTGTGTAATTTTAGTAATAAGCCCAGTAAGTTTAAAATGTATGTGTAGCTGTACTGGCTGGTTTTGTGTGTCAACTTGACAGTCTGGAGTTATCACAGAGAAAGGAGCTTCAGTTGGGAAAGTGCCTCCATGAGATCCAGCTGTGGGGCATTTTCTCAATTAGTGATCAAGTGGGGAGGGCCCCTTATGGGTGGTACCACCTTTGGGCTGGTGCTCTTGGGTTCTATAAGAGAGCAGGCTGAGCAAGCCAGGGGAAGCAAGCCAGTAAGAAACAGTCCTCCATGGCCTCTGCATCAGCTCCTGCTTCCAACCCTGCTTGAGTTCCAGTCCTGACTTCCTTTAGTGATGAACTGCAACGTGGAAGTGTAAGCTGAATAAACCCTTTCCTCCCCAACTTGCTTCTTGGTCATGATGTTTGTGCAGGAATAGAAACCCTGACTAAGACAGTAGCTAATTTTAATCTTCTGTGGAGAACTTATTCAAAGTTACCACCTAACCATAGGTTTCAATATTCTTCTCTGATTTTATCCTGGGTAAAATTCTCTTTGAAATATTGAAAACTATGGGATTATGAGATGGTTCTGTAGAAAAGAATGTTTGCGGCCTATCTGTGTGCCCTTACCCTACCAACATTAGACATGGCAAAAAAAGTCATACTAATCCTTATATAAATTATGTTTTATTTTCCTTTCCTTTTAAACATATAAAAATATGTCTGAATAAGAGAAACTGTTTATTTGTAATTTGGGACATTTTCACTCCTTTTAAGATATGAAATTACACAGAGAAAATATGACTACAAATGCATGTTATGAGAGTTCAGCCAATACAATTTGTTCAAGAAATAAATATGTTTACAGCATTTCAAACCTTTGTTAGTGGAGAATAGAAGCACATGCTGATTCTATACTCTGACTCTTTTATATATTCCATCAAATTTTATTTCTATCTTTTGAGAAATGTGCAGCTTTGCAATTTTTTATTTGCTTTTCTATTCATGTAATTTAACTTCCCCTTTCTTTGGTAGCACTCACTACAACATTTTCAACACAGAAAATAAAAATCATTAGAGTGATTATATTTATACTTATTCTATATGTACCGCTTATCTGTTGTCTATAAATTTATCACATATCTATGTATCTATTATATATCATGTATCTATCATCTATCTATCTATCATCTCTCTCTATCCTTATATATCCTATTTTTATATCTACATGCCTTTCTTCCTATTATTGATTGACTATCTTTCTATCATGGTTTCTTTCTTCCTGTCCATAAGTTATCATTCAACATTAATCTATCTGTTTACCTATTATTTACCATTATCTATCATCTGTCTATCTGTCTGTCTATCATCTATCTAACAATAAATTAATAATCTATCAACTATCATCTCTGTATCATCTATCGTCTTATATTTATGATCAAAAGGCACATCGCAATGCAGATTAGGCTTATTATTGCAAACAGGATATGAAGTTTGATTTATTCTTTACCTTCATTTGTTAGGACTCTAACAAAGCAATACATGAATCAGATGCTAATACCTGGGATCATCTAACAACACATAACACCATATAAGGATGCACATTACAATTGCAGTTTTGTTTACATTGAATTTCTTAATTGCTTTATATCTCTTTTCTCCAAACCAAAACATTTCCTTCCCCTGGGAGGCTCTTTGAGACTTAGAATGAAGTTTCAAGGCTTAGAAGTCAATCAGTCTCACCATTTCAGGAATCTCCTGAAACCTAAAATTTTAACAGGATTCTTCCTTAAGGAGCCTGCAGTTATGACAGTAATTTTGCAATCATTTATTGACACAGATACTGTGGCATGTGCTGCATGTCTTATACCTTCCAGGGAAGAGCAAGCCACCTGTGTGTCACTGGATCAAAAGGCACAGCGGAGACATAAGTGCGGTATTCCCAGATCCAACAGGCAATAGATTCTGAAAGTTTTGAAATATTTAACCACTGAGGTACGTTTCATGTGAAAAGATGTCTTTTAGACTGGAGAGCATGTTTTCTAATAAGTACCAAGTTGCGAAACTCCCATGCACTTTACCGATATTGCAAATGCCTTAATTTTGCAGTTTTATTTTCACCTAGTATTTTGAGAATATTTAGCTTTCCATGACTTCTCAAGAATACAGTATGTATTTGTTGGCTAAATAATGTTCACATGCTACTGGAGACAGCTTATGAGAGAATATAAGCCTATTTGAATTATACTTCTGTTTCAAGCAAAATGATGTTCATGGCAAAATCACCAATACACACTACTGTTTTCCCAGACTAAGGCAAACCAAATCTTAAAAAAGACTGAATACAATGTACAATGAAGATCAGACCAATAATCACAAATCTAGTGAAGTTAACCAATAAATTATTCTATCATGTGTACAAATATTCTACACTACAATTAAATTTATGAACAATATAAATTTATATTCATCCATATCTAACAAAGATAGAACATCTTTGAAGCTCCTGTTTAGTCCTTCCTAAAACACTCCCCATATTTTAAATGGTTAAAGATGAAATATAACTGAAAAACTGGGAAGGTATGTCAGAATATACTTTACAGCTTTGCATCTTATTGTGAAAGTGACTTGAAATTGCCTCCATTTATATATCTGTAATCCTATAGCAACATGTTTTTGTATTACCTGCATAGCATATCTATGAGCCTCATTGACTCCCACAGAAGATATATTTCACTATCCCAGCAGTTTGCAACCTGTAGGTTGCAACTCATTTGATTGTCAATGACCCTTTTAAAGGGGTCACTTATCAGGTATCCTGCATATCAGATATTGAGATTCACAATAGTAACCAAATTATTCTTAATTAAGTAGCAACAAAAATTATTTTATGGTTGGGGGTCACTCCAATATGAACTTTATTAAAGGGTCAAGGAAGGTTGAGAACCACTGACCTACTCTGATACATAATAGATGATGGATTGATAGCTATAAGTATATAAGTAGATAAATACATTAACAAATAACAGATGAATGTAGTTATGATGAGACTTTAGATACATGGATATGAATAAATACTTATCTAGAAATACATAGATGAATAGAAAATACATGACTGATAATGCATGTTATATAAAGATATATAGATGATAGATAAATCAATATCATAGAAACATACTTATATACATACATGAGTGGAAAATAGATTACTAATATAGATATGCTACAGATGACAAAATAGATTATAAATATTTGAATAAATAGTAACACAGAAGTGTTTATATTTATATATATATATATATTTGATTTGTGAAAGAGTTTGGAGGTATTTTCTCAAATACATTTGGCTTCATCTTTATTCAATAGTATGCAAATTTATTTAGATCTCAAAACTGAGGAAAGAATCAAAAGTGTTCATTTTGACATTTAATATCAAGCTTCATTTCATCTTTTCAGACATATAAGGTGAGGATATCTCTGTTTACCCATGTTTCTTGACCTATGGGCACGTTGTTCTGTTATTCAACCCTATACGTATCTGTGAATAATTGTTTTCTGATAACCTCCAACTTGCAGTGACTTATAGCAACTATTGTCACACATTCTCTCAGTGTTGGATGCTGCCACACAACCTCTACTACTCTGAAATTGTTATCTGTATTGGCAATGAGTCCAGTTGTATAACAGAGGCTTCTGTAATAAACTATTCCTTGTAAGACACAATAACCTCTGAAGTATGCATGGCCATTTATCATTACATATTGCTCATCTCACAGGAGCCCTTAAGATTTTTAAAAAGAATATAGCCTGATACCATCTCTCATCATAAATACATCCTGACATGTCCACTTGTAATGCCCTTATGTCCTCTTCATGTCAAGGCAATAAAATATCTATAATTCATTTGAAAACAAGTCCTTGACATGTCTGTGGATTAAAAACCATTTCAGCAGTTGGCCAGGTTCCAGGAATTCAACATATCCAGTCTTAAACATTCTCATACCCATTAATTTCAAATCTACATCCTTACAACTTAAGAAGTACTCAGGGACCTGTTCTTTGCTTGGGCAACAAAGTGGAGCTCGCCCTGATGGTAAAGACACAGATGAGTCACATGTGAGAGCAGGAGAGCTGTTCCAACCCCTCATGGACTGAACCAGTTGGGAGAGTGGGCCATGCCCTTGACTTGGCAGCAAAATGGAGCTGGCTCTGGAAACATGGGTAAGGGTGAGGCAGCCAAGAGGTCATGAGAGCAGGAGTGCTGACCCTGCCCCCTGTGAATGGCAATATTGGGTGGCCAAGCTAGAGCAGTGCAAGAGATCCTGCCCTGGTTGTACAGATCAGGAAGAGCTGGTAGGCTGACTAGCTCAGTCAGCTACTACCCAAGCCAAGATCCAGGGCTTCGAATTAGCCCGCAGAAAATCTACATCACAGGCAAATGGCTTGGCTGTGTGCAAGGGCCAGTCCTGCTGATCCAAAGCTGTAAGATCTCCATGACATAGGATAACAGGATACCTGGGAGAAGTCCCAGTGAGGATCCAATATTATGGTGTCACAATGCCAGAAATCTCAAATCAACCAATGACTCATTGCAATGATCATTTGTAAGTGACGATGTGTGGACAGAGGGATATACTGTTGGACACACTGACATACTGCAGCTTCCAAGATGAGATGCTCTCTATGCTTCATGAGTTTTTATTTTTGCTCGTTAATTTGTTTGTTTGCTTGTTTGTTTGTGTATTTTTATTTTGGGGTGAGGTTGCAAAGATAAAGGACAGATATGAGGGTACAGTGAAATGAGAGGGACTGGAGTGTGATGTGAAACTCACAAAGAATCAATAAGACACACCCACACCCAAAGCTGTACTTATATCTTTTATTTGATGGCAATATATCTTTGACACTTTTCTACATAAATTGGTAAACAATTACTGTTTTCCATATGGGAGCTATAGTTTAATACCAGTGCTGTACTATTATCTTGTCTCAGTAACTTATTAAGGACAATATTTCAAATATTGTATCTAATCAGAGCCAATGGGAAGACAGTAAATATAGATTAACAGGCTCCACTGAAGAGTGAGACAACTTTTTGACTCTGTTCTGTTCAATTGTGATTGTTTGAAGGTACCATAATGTTTAATCAATACAATTTCTGTTACAGATTTTGAAAACAGATAATGTGGAGTTATAAGCTTACTAGTTTGTGCTCATTATTGCCATGATAAATTTAGGATTCTATTTTTCTATTTCTATAAAAGATAACAATGGTCTCTCAGTAAATAATACATTTTTCTAAACATGAGTTTGCTTTGTATTAAAATATTAAAATATAATCTTTCAATTGATATTTCAGCAGTAGTGGTTCCCATATCCTCTAGACATAGAGTACATTTGCATTTATTTGTGAATTCCTCAATATTTTTATTATTTTATAGACTTCAGTGGATTATAGGCAAACTTATTCTCTTGCATATAGTTTATTATCAAAAAAGAATTGTTACTAGACTGAGTGTGGTGATGCTTTCCATTAATCTTAAAACTCCTGTAGAGTAAGGTAATCAGTGTGAATTCGAGGCCACACTGGTTGAAATAGTCATTTCCAGGACAGCTATAACTACACTAAGAGACAATGTCTCTATAAGCAAGCAAGCAAACAAACAAACAAACAAAAAAACAAAAAAAAAGCTATTAATTTTTCTATGTTACTATTATCTATAATAAAAATCTGGTAGTAATTAGTTGTGATTAAAAATTCAATTAGCTGATTAGTTGGTAGAATCTGTAGGGTTTTATGTATTTTGTCATTTTATTGGCAAGCATGAGAAAATCATTTCTGACATAGGAGTGCCAGAAGAATGTGTCCTTATCTCATTCTAGGCTTTGAGGGAAAGATTTGTATTTTACATCATTGGATATAATGGGAGCTGCAGGTTTCTTTCTTTTTTTTTATTGAAAAGGGAAGTAAAAACACTTTATGGTAAAAGTAAAGATTTATATGGAAAACATTTCAGATAAACACGTTAAATTGACAATTTTCATGGAAAATTAAAGAATAAAGTTGTAGACATGTAAAATATTGTTAAATTAATTGAAATAGGGAATAGAAACATTTTATGATAGAGCTGAATATTTTCATGGAAAATATTTCTGATAAAATTTATGAAAATGTAGAAAAACATGTTAGAATTGAAGATTATCATGGAAAATTTTATATAAATATAATAATGGTAGGCAAAAATGTATTCCTAAGTTGACTGAAAGTGGAATTATAAACATTTTCTGATAAACTTGAAGATTTACATGGAAAATATTTTTGATAAAATTTAAGAAATATAGAGAAAAACATGTTATACTTAAAGATTATCATGGAAATTATATAGATAAAATGATAGGCATAATAGAGAAAAACATGTTACACTTAAAGATTATCATGGAAATTATATAGATAAAATGATAGGCATAAAGATAATTCTAAGTTGATTGAAGGTGGAATTACAAATATTTTCAGATAAATTGTTGATTTACATGGAAAATATTTCTGGTAAAATTCAAGAAATATATAGACAAACATGTTAAAATTGACTATTTCCTTGAAATTTTTACATATAAAATGGTAGATATAAAAACTCTTTCTGGGCCGGGAAGTGGTGGTGCATGCCTTTAATCCTAACACTTGGGAGACAGAGGCAGGCAGATTTCTGAGTTCTAGGCCAGCCTGGTCTACAGAGTGAGTTCCAGGACAGCCAGGGCTATACAGAAAAACTCTGTCTCAAAAAAGCAAAAAGGGCTGGTGAGATGGCTCAGCGGTTAAGAACACTGACTGTTCTTCCTAAGGTCCTGAGTTCAAATCCCAGCAACCACATGGTGGCTCACAACCATCTGTAAAATGAAATCTGACGCCCTCTTCTGGTGTGTCTGAAGACAGCTACAGTGTACTTACATATAACAAATAAATAAATCTTAAAAAAAAAATGCCAACTCTTAAAAAAAAAAGCAAAAATATAAAATAAAATAAAATAAAATAAAATAAACCACTCTTTCTAAATTAATTGAAGGTGGAATTAGAAACATTTGTGATAAAATCAAAGATTCACATTGAAAACATTTCTGATAAACTAGAGGAAGTATATAGAACGACATATTAAAATTGAAGATTATCATGAAAAATAATGCAGATAAAATGGTAGACATAAAAACATTATTAAATTAATTAAAAGGGGAATTAGAAATATTTTCTGAAAAAATTGAAGATTTACATATATTTTGTTAGTATATGTTTTTTTATTGAGGAGTTGAGTCCATTGTTGTTAAGAGATATTAAGGAATAGTGATTGTTGCTTCCTGTTATTTTTGATGTAATTTTTCTGTTTGTGTGGGTATCTTCTTTTGGGTTTGTTGGAAGATTATTTTCTTGCTTTTTCTAGGGTGTAGTTTCCCTCCTTGCATTGGCATTTTCTATCAATTATTCTTTGTAGGGTTGGATTTGTGGGAAGATATTGTGTAAATTTGGTTTTATCATGGAATATCTTGGTTTCTTCATATATGATGATTGAGAGTTTTGCTGGGTATAGTAGCCTAGGCTGGCATTTGTGTTCTCTTAGGGTCTATATGAGGTCTGCCCAGGATCTTCTAGCTTTCATCTTCTCTGGTGAGAAGTCTGGTGTGATTCTGATAGGTCTGCCTGTATAAGCTCCTTGTCCCTTTTCCCTTACTGCTTTTAATATTCTTTGTTTATTGCATTTGGTGTTTTGATTATTATGTGCCAGGAGGAGTTTCTGTTCTGGTCCAGTCTGTTTGTAGTTCTGTAGGCTTCTTGTGTGTTCATGGGCATCTCTTTCTCTAGGTTAGGGAAGTTTTCTTCTACAGTTTTGTTGAAGATATTTACTGGCCCTTTAGGCTGTAAATCCTTGCTCTCATCTATATCTATAATCCTTAGGTTTGGTCTTCTCATTGTGTCCTGGAGTTCCTGGATGTTTTGGGTTACAAGCTTTATGCATTTTGCATTTTTTTTCTTTTTTTCTTTTTTTTTTTTTTTTACTTTTAAGTCAATGTTTTCTATGGTATCTTCATCACGGAGGTTCTTTCTTCTATCTCTTGTATTCTGTTGTTGATGCTTGCGTCTATGACTCCTGAATTCCTTCCAAGGTTTTCTATCTGCAGAGATGTCTCACTTTGTGATTTCTTTATTGTTTCTACTTCCACTTTTAGATCCTGGATGGTTTTGTTCAGTTCCTTCACTTGATTGTTTGTGTTTTCTTGTAATCCTTTAAGGGATTTTTGTGTTTCCTCCTTAAGGACTTTTACCTGTTGCCAGTGTTCTCCTGTATATCTTTAAGGGAGAAATTTAAGTCTTTCTTGAAGCTCTCTATCAGCATCATGAGATACGGTTTTAAATTCAACTCTTGCTTTTCTGGTGTGTTGGGGTATCTGGGACTTGCTGTGGTGGGAGAACTGGGTTCTGATGTTACCATGTGGCCTTGGTTTCTGTTGGTAGGGTTCTTGTGCTTGCCTTTCGCCATCTGGTTATCTCTGATGCTGGTTGGCATTGTTGTCTCTGGCTGGAGTTTGTGCCTCCTATGGGCCTGTAAGCCTGTGTCCTTACTCCTCTGAGCTCAAAAGTTAAAGCACTGCTGGGAGATCTCTCTCTCTCTCTCTCTCTCTCTCTCTCTCTCCTGGCGGGCTATGCACAGAAGGCTGTAGAGTTTTCCAACTCCTGGTGCAAATGGTGACAGGAAGACTTCCGTCCCAGCTGCTTCACTGATGTTATGCCCTGTGTACTCTTAGCTGGTGACCTCCAGAGAGAAGGTGGAGATCTCACCTCTGCTCTCAGAAGTGAAAGCACTGCTGGGAGATCACTCTCTCCTGGAGGGCTATGCACAGAAGGCTGTGGAGTTTCCCAGCTCCCTGGCACAAATGGCAGTGGGAAGACCTGCAGGTTTTTCAGAATTTGTCTGTACCTCACTGGAAATAAACAAAAACAAACAGAAAACCCAACAACGTAGAAATGGCCAATGAAATACAAGGAATGTTTAACATTCTTAATCATCCAAGGAATTCGAATTGAGTTTACAGTGGGACAACATCTCCTACTTCCTAGAATAGCTATTATCAATATAGATAGATAAACAAATAGATGATAGATAGACCATTGTGCACAAGGATCTGAAGAAAGGGGGCCATTGGACACATTTACTGCCAATTTAAATGGTCAGAGCGCCACATAAATACTTCATACATAAGATAAGTTTAAATATTATGAAAAATAAGTGAAATGATTCTGTTGAAGAGATTTCTGCCACCACATGTTAATTGCATGCTGCTCATAATAGCTGAGATGTAGGAATAATCTGAGTGTCCATCACCAGATCAGAGGATGAAAATGTGTGGTATATACATACCACATGCAATGCTATGCAACTCTACATAAAGTCATTTTTTAATACTTGATAATATGAACTGCTTATTATGTTCCATGAAATGGGCCAGGTACAGAAATTCAAATCCTATGGACATCATTTACACAGGAATATCAAAGCTATTGAACTCACAGAAGCAGAAGAAAATAGAAACTAAGGACTCAGTAACAAACGATGGAGAAGTGGTGCTCAGAGGTCAAGATCTTAGACAAGAAGGACAGCTCAATTTCAGTTCTGTTGTAGAGTAAGATAAATATAGTCAATAACAAAGTATAGTCTGTAGTGAATTGTTGAGAGTAAATTTCAAATATGCTTGCCACAAAAGAGTATTAAACATTCAAGGTGATGGATTTGTTAACTGCCTCAGTTTAATTAATCTACATTGTATTCATAAATCATAATGAATGATGATTCATGATATCACATAAATTTAGACAAATATAAATCATCAATTTGCAAGAAAATGGGTCATAATGAGCACAGAACAATGGAGGAAAATTGTCCAACATCAAGTAAGACATTAGTGAAGAACTCCATGACATGCAACAGTGAGTACTCATTGTGACCTCTAGAGAAAGAGAAAATTCTAAGATCAAATCATAATGGGCATTTTACTACCAAACAGAAGGATAAGACAGAATCAGATCTCTTTAAAATTCTGTGAAGAAACAGAATTCTCAATAAAACATGCTGTTAAAATAAAGCATTTCAGATTATAACTCCCCCACCCCCTCCATTTTTTAAACAAGGCTTCTTTTTCTGTAAGACAAGGAAGAATAGATTTCATTTGAGTGAAAAGAAAGAAATTCTGCACAGAAGAAGAAGACCCCCCCCCCCAACTTGAGATAGATGTTGTCTGTCTCCAGCACTATCACAAAATACCAGTTTACTACCTTTCTAAAAAAATATTTACAGCAGCTATTATGAGAGCCTTTACTATTTTGACAAAAATTGTTTTCATGTTAGGGATGAAAGAGTGTATTTCATCTTACATTCATTCTCTATTATTGAGAGAATCTCAGAAAGGAACTCAAGGCAGACAGACACCTGGAGGGAGACATGGACTGATGTGCAGGAACTCTGCTTATTGACTTGCTCTCTGGCTGACTTTTCTGCATAGCAGAGGACCAACTTCTCAAGAATGACCCACAGTGAGTTGGGGCCTCTTACATCAATTATCAATTAATAAAATGTCCCACAGATATGCCCACAGGTCAACTGATGAAGGTAATTCATTAGTTGGGGTTTTATCTTCCCAGTCATATCAAATCAACAGCTGGAAACAGCCATGACAGTTATTAACTTGGCTTTATACAGTCTCCATTTGGCCATCATATATATATGATGTATATATATATATACATTATTTTTGAAAAGTCTCATATATTTATGCAATGTATTTTGACCTTAGAAACTCCACAGTACTTGCAGGTCATGTCCTCAAAACTATTGGGCAATTTTCAGGTAGGACAGAATCTGAAACTATGAAATCTAAGTTTTGGAAATTGGGTGTTATTCTTTGAGGTCATGATTTCAAGCCATTTGTGAAAAAAAAAACAGTGACAGATGGGTGGATGTTAATTTATGTAACACTAGAAACAGTAGGAAAATAAAGAGAAGTACACCAAGTCCACCCACACACTTAAAATACACTTAAAATTTTACACACTTCATTTAAGAAACCTGAGAGGTCCTGAGGAACCTTACTGTTATTTTTTCTTATGTGATCACTTATTTCAGTTTATATTCATGACAGATTTTTGAAAAGGTTGCCTATTTTTATTTGCCATAGTTCTCAGTTTGCGTTAAATTCTAATAAGACAGTAAGCCTTAAAGGCAGACAATTGGGCAGTTCTTAATGTAAGTTTATTAATTCTTTTTCTGTTTTACAGTAATTTATGATAATAATGTAGCATGAGCGTTACACATGAAGAAAATGTCTTTAGATTTGTCTTGTTTAATCTAGAATCTCAATTCATTTTGGTGCCATGCCCAAAAGGAATATATCTACAACCAGATCCAACACCCAATACTCCATGGAAGTTGTGGGAAAAAAAAGATTATTAGAGCCAGATAACCCTCCATTGGCTGTGTAAAACTCAATGATATTGTTGTCTAAAGAAGATATGGACAATGACTGTAGTAGTTTACATGTCAGTGTGGAGGGGGATTTCACAAAGCTCTGAACCTAGATAAAAGGCTACAGGCAATCAATGAAACTATAAAAATAAAAAAAAATTAAAAGTGGTCATGAATTTGAAACAGTGGAAGGGCAAGAGTGAAGCTGGCATGGGAGCAGAAGATATAGAAATTTTATAAGCATAGTAGCCATTTATAAACGTCTCAAAAATTTTATGTTAAAAAATAACCCATACTGGGTGCCCTTGTGCTTGGGGCATAGATGTTAAAAATTATAATCTGACCTCTGTGGATCTTTTCTTTGATGAGTATGCATTGTCCTTCATGATCTCTTTTGATTAATTTGGCTTAAAGTCTATTTTGTTAGATATTGAATGGCTATACCAACTTGCTTCTCTCATTTGCTTGGAAAATCTTTCCTGAAATCTTTACTCTGCAATGTCTAACTTTGATGTTGAGGTGTGTTTCTTATATATAGCAAAAGGATGGGTCCTAATTTAATACCCACCCTGCTAGTGTGCGTATTTTTATTGGGTAACTGAGGCCACTGATCAGTGAGGCCACTGAGTGATCAATGGCCAATGATTGTTAATTCTTGGTATTCTTGGTAGTTGTTGTTGATGATAGTGGTGGTAGTGATATTTGTGTGTGTTTCTCTTTTATTTTCCTGATGTATTTTTACTTATTTCTTGTGCTTTCATATTTTTAGTTAAATCCTCTTGTTTCAATTTTTCCTTCTAGAACCTCTATAGCAAAGGTTCTATATATTGTTGTATATATATTTTTAAATTAGACTTTATCATGGAATATCTTGTTTTCTCTACCTTGAAAGTTTTGCTGGTATAGTAATTTGGGCTTTTATCTATTGTCTCTTAGTGTTTGCAGCACATCTGTTTAGGACCTTCAGTCTTTTAGAGTCTCCACTACTAAGTCAGGTCTGCCTTTACAAGTTACTTGTTTTTTTTCCTTTGCAGCTTTAAATATTTATATTATATATGCTCTATATTTATGATATATAATATATGATATGTGATGTGTGATACATGATATATAAAATATTTAAAATGTATAAATATTTGTATTTCTCAATGTTTAGTATTTTATTTATTATGTAGCAAGGAGACTTTCTGTTTTGATCCAATTTATTAGGTTTTCTATATGCTTCTTGTACCTTTATAAACATCTCCCTTTTCAGGGTAGAAAACTTTTCTCTATGAGTGTGGACTGGAGTGGGAGGGATGAGAGAGATGGAGTCCAGTTAGTGCGGTTGATTGGAATACTGACAGGTGTTATTATTGACTTGATCTTCTGGTGTGGGCCTTATGCAAGTGGACCTTAAGCAATGGTCTAAAAAATGCTATCTCTAAAAGCATTTCAGAGCACAGTTTCTTGTCTTCTATCTATTATATTTTTTTTGCTCCCTATTCTGCAATATTTCCTAAGCTTGTAGGATAGTGTTCATATAGATATCTTATTTAGGGATAGGCACCCACAGTCACTTCTTCTCAGTATATGAAACAGTTAAGAGCATTGGCTTGAGGGTTTTCCCATCACAGAAAAAAATCTGTTCTGACCAAGATGGAGAGCAGCACCAAGAACGAGCATAGGAACATAACTATTTAGAAGGACACATGGTAGTCAATGAAGCTAGACATCAGTAGTAGGTCCTGTCTAGACAAATGGAACATACTCTCTGGCCTACTTAAAGATCTTACTTCAGTTCGCACAGTTGTCTTCCTTTGGAGCATCATTTTGTGAGCTACATCACTTGGGATGTAAAGACAGAAATCCTAAACTTTTAGTGGTAAGTGTCAATATTGCAAATCTAAAATTGATCCTGTTGAATACCAGTATTTGTTGGCATTTGCTGTGCTGAATTGAGGTGAACCATTTATACTATGGCATGCTTGAAACAAGAGTATAGCTAAATGAATTTCCACATGCTCAAGATGCTCCAGTGTACGTGGTGCCTTGTTACGGGAAATATTGAAAAAGTTGAAGCGTCTGGTTCCTGTGCTTGTGCCTCTAATTCTCTGCCTAGTAAGCCTGGGTGGTCACACACTGGCAAGCAAAGGCCAACCTGGTTTTTTCTCATGGAGATTTGCTAGCCTGGAGCTCCTGAAATTTCTCCACCCAGCTCACTAGAGTCCCAATAGCAAGTAGCTACCACATGCCAACTCCATGCTTCAAATCCTTCACGGTCTTTGTGGAACACCTCAGGCAAACCCATGCTTGGCTGCTGTACCTTCCTCTCTCGAAACCAGATGAGATGCTGCCTGAAGGAAAATGCAACACAAACTTAGTTCAGAAACAATGGTAACTCAATCTCTGGCCTTAACAACTAAAGCCTAATCTTGTAAGCCTTATTAAAATCTGATCCCTCTGGTGGTGGATCCTTGTTGATCTGCTGATACTAGGAAGCTGTAGCAGCTACATCTTATCCACTCTGCTGTTCCAGCTTCAAAAGCCCTTAACTCACTCCTACTTCCTCTCTTCCTCCATACAACCTGAAACTCCTGCCTACTTGCCCCGTGATTGTCTGTTTACTCATTCGGGGATTGGTTCACAAGGATAGCACCACACCTCTCCACAACAGTGCCTGATATACAATGTTACAGGTTCATAATTATGCACAAATACTTGATAAGTGACTGAAAATGCTGTTCGCTCATGAGTATACAGAATTACGTATATTCTCTGTTGTAAGTTTAACAATGCTCCTTCAAATTATAAAGAATTAATTGATGGTTAAGTACCATTGGGAGGGTTCAGGGAAGGAAACCCTGGAAATGATGTCACTACAGGAGAGGAAATTGTTACCTTGAAGAAATTCTAATGGTGTACATTGTGGAAGTAGAAAACACAGCTGAAGATCCTGGTTTTGTTCTCATGTGTGTATCTGCATCACAGTTTTCATCACCAACATCTAGGAAAGCAGAAAACAAATATGTTTATATGTTTAAAAAGACACACACATGCACACATACACACACACACACACACACACACACACACAGAGAGAGAGAGAGAGAGAGAGAGAGAGAGAGAGAGAGAGAGAGAGAGAGAGAGAGAGAGAGAGAATTTTTGTACCAGGAGCCAGGCCAGCTTTACAGCCTTCTGTGAGAAGCTCCCAGCAGAGCGTTCACTTCTGAGCATGGAGGTGAGATCTCTACCTTCTCTCTGGAGGAGAACAGCTAAGAATGCACAGGCATAAGATCAGTGAAACAGCTGGGACAGATGTATTCAGGCTGCCATTTGGACCAGGGAGCCAAGTGGCTACACAGCCTTCTGTGCACAGACCCTGCCAGCAGAGAGTTGTTCTTCAGGGGGAATGGACACAGGCTTTCAGGACCACAGCCTGAACAAGCTCGAGTCAGAGACAGCAAGACCAACCAGCACCAGAGATAACCAGATGGTGAAAGGCAAGCAAAAGAACCCTATCAACAGAAACCAAGGCTACTTGGCAACATCAGAACCCAGTTCTCCCACCACTGCAAGTCTCAAATACCTCAACACACCTGAAAAGCAAGAGTTGGATTTAAAATCATATTTCATGATGCTGATAGAGAGCTTCAAGAAGGACTTAAATAACTCCCTTAAAGAAATACAGGAAAACATGGGTCAACAGGTAATATCCCTTAAAGGGGAAACATAAAAATCCCTTAAAGAATTATAGGAGAACATGGGTCAACAGGCAGAAACCCTTAAAGAGAAAACACAAAAATCCCTTAAAGAATTACAGGAAAACACAAACAATCAAGTGAAGGAACTGAACAAAACCATCCAGGATCTAAACATGTAAGTAGAAACAATAAAGAAATCACAAAGTGAGACATCTCTGGAGATAGAAAACCTTGGAAAGAATTCAGGAGTCATAGAGACAAGCAACAACAACAGAATACAAGAGACAGAAGAAATAATCTCAGGTGCTGAAGATACCATAGAAAACATTGACTCAACAGTCAAAGAAAATGAAAAATGCATAAAGCTTGTAACCCAAAACATCTAGGAAATCCAGGACAAAATGAGAAGACCAAACCTAAGGATTATAGGCATAGAAGAGAGAAAGGTTTCCAAATTAAAGGGCCAATGAAAATATTCAACAAAATTATAGATGAAAACTTCTCTAACCTAATGAAAAAGATGCCCATGAACATACAAGAAACCTACAGAACTCCAAACAGACTGGACCAGACCAGAAAGTCCTCCCAGGACATAATAATCAAAACACCAAATGCACTAAACAAAGAAAGAATATTAAAAGCAGTAAGGGAAAAAGGGCAAGTAACTTATAAAGGCAGACCTATCAGAATTACACCAGACTTCTCACCAGAGATGATGAAAGCTAGAAGATCCTGGACAGACCTCATACCGACCCTAAGAGAACACAAATGCCAGCCCAGATTACTATACCTAGCAAAACTCTCAATCACCAGAGATGGAGAAACCAAGATATTCTATGATAAAACCAAATTTACACAATATCTGTCCACAAATCCAGCCCTACAAAGGATAATTGATGGAAAAAAACCCAACACTATTCCATTGATCCTCCTGCCTGTCACTGTACCAATACCATGCAGTTTTTAACACTATTGCTCTGTAGTATTGCTTGAGGTCAGGGATACTGATTCCCCCAGATTTTCTTTTGTTGCTGTGAATAGTTTTAGCTATCCTGGGTTTTTTGTTGTTCCAGATGAATTTGATAATTGCTCTTTCTAACTCTGTGAAGAATTGAGTTGGGATTTTGATGGGTATTGCATTGGATCTGTATATTGCTTTTGGCAAAATGGCCATTTTAACTATATTGATTCTACTGATCCATGAGCATGGGAGGTTTTCCCATTTTTTGAGGTCTTCTTCCATTTCCTTCTTCAGAGTCTTGAAGTTCTTGTCATACAGATCTTTCACATGTTTGGTAAGAGTCACCCCAAGATACTTTATACTGTTTGTGGCTATTGTGAAGGGGGTCATTTCCCTAATTTCTTTCTCAGCCTGCTTATCCTTTGAGTAAAGGAAGGCTACTGATTTGCTTGTGTTGATTTTATAACCTGCCACTTTGCTGAAGTTGTTTATCAGCTGTAGGAGCTCTCTAGTGGACCTCATAAAATTGCAAAGCTTCTGTAAGGCAAAGGACACTGTCAATAGGACAAAATGGCAACCAACAGATTGGTAAAAGATCTTTACCAATCCTACATCTGATAGAGGCTAATATCCAATATATACAAAGAACTCAAGAAGTTAGATTCCAGAGAACCAAATAACCCTCTTAAAAATGGGGTACAGAGCTAAACAAAGAATTCTCAACTGAGGACTACCAAATGCCTGAGAAGTACCTATAGAAATGTTCAACTTCCTTAGTGATCACCAAGCAGTTTTCTAAAAGTAAGATGAGAAGGGACCATTTAAGGAAGGGAAGGTTTCCTTTGACTCATGACTTGAGCATACAGTTCACCATAGCAACAGGAGTGAGGTAGTTGGGCACATTGCATTTGCACTCAGTAAGCAAGAGATTCATGCTGGTGCTCAAGCCACTGTTTCTTTTTGTTTCAGCCAGGAATCCAGCCCAAGAATTAGGACCACCAACATCTATGCTGCATCTTCTCACCTTGGTTAGCCCAACCTAGAAATTCCCTGACAGAGATATCCAGTTGATTGTCTTATAGGTGACTACACATCCTGTCAAGATAAAACTGTTAACATCCCCAATACTATTTTAGAATCATGATCACCTCTCCAGAAGCTTCTCTTAGGATTGCATAACCAGAAGTTGGGAGGCATGTTCCTTAGAAGACTGGTAAAAGATGATGGATGAATGAAGTAATATTTGTTCCTTATATCTGCTTATAAAGCTCATTTTCAAAATTGTTTTGGAGCAAGAACAGGAAAAGTGATCAAATGAGAAAGTGTTAGTGGGAAAAAGTCAATTAAAACAAACTTTTAAAAAATGTGAACAATCACTCACTTATATCTATTTCATAAGTGTCAGTTAAAGAAACATATTGCTGTATTTTTCTTTAGTGGCATAAATGCAGTAGTTACTGATTTACTCAGGTAAAATCCAGAAGTCTTCCACTGTATTAAGGCGTATGGGAAGGTTTATGGGAAGGATGGAAAAAATAATTAAACACCTATTTTATTTTAATACATTAAAAAAAAAAACAACACACGGAGGGAAACTACACCCTAGAAAAATCAAGAAAGCAATTTTCTTCCAACAAACCCAAAAGAAGATAACCATGCAAACATAAAAAATAGCATCAAAAATAACAGGAAGCAACAATCACTATTCCTTAATATCTCTTAACAACAATGGACTCAATTCCCAAATATAAAGGTATAGACTAAGAGAAATATTTTTCATGTAAAACTTCAATTTTATCAGAAAATGTTTGTAATTCCTCTTTTAATTAATTTAATAATGGTTTTATGTCTACCATTTTATCTGCATTTATTTTTCATAATCTTCAATTTTAACATGTTTTCCCATCTATTTCTCCTATTTTATCAGAAATGTTTTCCATGTAAACCTGATTTTATCACAAAATATTTTTAATTCCACCTTCAATTAATTTAGAAGTTTTTATGTCTACCACTTTATCTGTATATTTTTCCATGAAATAGTCCATTTTAATGTTTTTCTATATATTTCTTGAATTTTATCAGAAATATTTTCCATGTAAATCTTCAATTTTACCTGAAAAATTTTATAATTCCACTTTAAATCAACTTAGAATTATTTTTATACTTACCATTTTATCTGTATAATTTTCCATGATAATCTTGAATATGTTTTTCTATATATTTCTTCAATTTTAACAGAAATATTTTCCATGTAAATTTTCAAGTTTATCAGAAAATGTTTATAATTGCACTTTCAATCAACTTAGTAATACTTTTATGTCTACCATTATTATACCTATATAAAAATTTCCATGATTTGATTTTAACATATATTTCTACATTTTTCTACATTTTATCAGAAATATTTTCCACATAAATTTTCAATTCTGTCAAAATGGTTTTACTTCCTTTTTCAATTAATTTAATAATGTTTTTAATGTCTACCACTTTACTCTTCAATTTTCCATGAAGATTGTCAATTTTAATGTGTTTTTCTATATTTCTCTTCTGTTTTATCAGAAATATTTTCCATGTAAATCTTCAATTTTATCATAAAATGTTTTTACTTCCTTTTTTAATAAAAGAACATGCTTTTCAAAAGAAAAGAAAAAAGACAGAGAAAATAAAATATAACAAACATTTGTATACTTTCATAATACATTGTATACCTAAAGATAAATTTTATTTTGAAAGAGTGAAAATTGCAAAAATTAGTGGATAAAATAATTTTGTAAGTTTATTATTTATAGGAGAGTACAACATGCTTGGCCTTCCTTGTCCCTTGTACCCACTGACTGCCTTAGAGCTATACAGATTAACAGTTGCTGCTGATTGTAGAGTCTTATGCAAGAAGGCATTCCCTCTCTGACACTGTGACAGAGTTGATATCTGATTATCAGCTCACAGAGAGAAAGGCTTCCGTTATCCACACAGTTGTAGTTGTTCTTGTGCATGACCAAATGGCTCTGCTTCCTAGGGTACTACACGGAGGCAGAACCCCACTGGCCAGAAATGGGAAATCAGATAAAAGCAAGACTAGCCTCCTGACAACCTTTCTGAGGGCCCATCCATGTTCTAGTTTTAGAAGGTTCTATAACCTCTTCAAAGTTATACTCTGGGGGAACATACTTTCCATATGTGAGCCTTGGGAGTACATTTCAATCTCAAATTATAGAAAATAATTGAATTTGTGTTGCAAGGGAAATGTATTCGTTTGTTGTACATCAGAGATGCAAAGAGTAAAGGCCGTTCATGCAGTAGACAGATCAAGGACCTGGCAGCTACTCAGTCCACACGTCTGGATGCATCAATAGAACAGATCAAGTGGGGGAAGATCTGGAAAATTCCTAGAGTTACAGATCTTTAGTCTGTGATGGGGGCTGAAGAAGCTGGACTCTGATGACAGAGAATGATGACATTAGCAAGAGCTGCACACAGGTGGATGCATTCACGATCAAAGAACAGCAGGCTAAAGCAGCTCTGCTCTCTCTTTTTGAAATATTGTTTTATCTTTCCAGAAGTATATATCCTAATCTAATTCAGATACAATCAATCTTAGACACTGACAACTGAGACTAAAATTCATAATATAGCTTAAGAAACATTTAGGCTAGGGCAGACATTTCTCTATCAAATGTCTTGCTCCAGAAACATGATCTAAGTTCAGATCACCAAGTCCTGTGTGAACACAGGAGCTCAGTTTAAAGTGTTTCTAATCCCAGAATATTTGTGAGAAAAGGGAAGCAGATGCAGGAGAATCTCCAGATACTCAGGAGCCCGGTAGTTTGGCTAATGCATATGTTTAAAAAAAGTGAAAAAGGAGGAGGAAGAGGAAGAGGAGGAGGAGGAGGAGGAGGAGGAGGAGGAGGAGGAGGAGGAGGAGGAGGAGGAGGGAAAGGAGAAGGAGGAGGAAGAGAAGGTGAAGCGTGAGGAGGAGGAGGAGGAGCAAGAGGAGTCCTGTCTTGAATAACAGAAAAACTGTGATGTATACCTAAATGTATACATTTCCTAACCGTTACATGTGTATCATATACATACACACAAATAAGATACTTTATACACATAGTTCTATTTTAACTTTTCTATGTTCAGCTATGTTTGGGAATACAAATGATGTGGGGTAATGGCTGGACACTATAAAAAGGAATGCCTAATTTTAGGAGTAAGCTGAAGAAAGTTGAAGAAAATACTCTAGAAGTGCAGCAGGCCCTGAGGGGTAGGAATATGTACATGCAGTCTGATTGACATGCAATCTGGAATTCAACTAATTTATTTTTTACTATTCATGGTATTAATAAATGATTCATTGTTGTATACCTACACAGACACACTCATAAATGATATGCACATATATGCATATTCATACAGGTATATCTGTGTAATCTATAAATATATCTATCCTTATACCTGTGTCTATATGTATCTTTATCTAAAACATAAATTTATGTTAGAAAACAGAAGTCTAAGAAAAATCTTCTTGACTAAAGCAAATAAATAGTCTTTTAATCACAGATTTGCATAAACTAATACATCCATGATTTTCACTATAGTGAACTAAATTTTACTGAAAAAGCACATGCAAGTAACGTTAACCTCATGTAGTTACTCTTGGGACACTTAGACAGTCTTAGTTATGTGACATGCAGATGGCCAAAAAAACCCCAAAAAACATAAGTTTTAAAAACTAAAGAGAGGCTACTGACATTTTGAAAACCAGAAATCAGATGTAAGACATTCATTTCACTTATAGCTTAAATGATCAATGTCCCCTGTGGATGCACATATTTGGACACTTGGTCATGGTACTGTTTGGGGAGGTTATGAATCTCATCAGGTAGATCTATGTCAGAGAATACATGTCAGTGTGGGTGGACTTTGAGTGTCTACAGGCTGATCCCATTCCCTGTATGTAGCTGAAAGGTTATCTCTTTGATTCGTGTTACAGGCCATACCACACCTTCCAATCCATTATAGACTCTAGACCTACGGAACCAGAAGGTAAAATACACTTTCTTCCTTAAGCTGCTATTAGTCCAGGAATTTTGTCACAGCAATAGAAAGTAAATAACACACATACCACAGCTATATCTGAACACCTGCAACTTATGGTGACAAGCTCACTATATTACTAAAGTTCAGAGAGATGGCTCCGCAGGAAAAACTGTTGCCACCAGACCTAATGATCTGGTGATATGAATTTGGCTGCTAGGATCTACAGGTTAGAAGAAGAAAACAGACTCCCACAATTTATCCTCAAATCTACATGTATGTGACACATGCCACCATGTACACATGCACACACACACACACACACACACATGCACACGCACACAATTAAAAAGAATGACACTTGCCAAGTATAACATTTACAATAAGATAAGTTTAATGAGCATTATAAACTACTCTTCTATTTTGTACTCTGTACTAGGTACTATGGTTTCCTGTCCAATTTAATCCTCACAACTTCACTGTGAACATGTCATACTAATTATCACTAGTTTGCAAAAGAGTGAAGAGAGGTGCAGAAAGATTAAGGAACTTGCACAAAGTTTCATAATTAAGATGTGTGAGAGCCATGGATCAGCGCCCATGTGGCCTTCCCAGAGTCTCTTGCTGATACACTAGACTGGCATATTTATATACAGATAACTTTTGGGCAATGTTTTTGACTATGAACATTTATAAATATTTGTGGTCAAATAAGTAATAACATTATTTATACATAACAAAGTATTTTCATTTCAAATTGGTCAGAAAATAGAAGACATGAATCAGAATTAGTTAGCCAAATAACTTGTGAAGGGAAAGAGGCATTTACCTGCAGAAGAGATTTAACAAAAATGTCTCCCATTAGAGTAGCTGTCATTTTTTAACCCTGCATTATGTATTCACAATACGGTGTTAGCTATAAAAACAAAACAATATTTAATGATAAAGGAATAATGTATGTATGAGAATTTTAAACATTCAGCAAAAAAGCCATCTTTATCCAATCGATAAGCTAGTAATCTAGAGAGTTCTGATGTCCCTGTCCAGTTTTTCTTTTGTTCCTTGAGGAAATAGCCACAAAATTGTGACAGGTTACTTTGATATTCAAGCACAACAGAATTCATAACTTGATGGAAGTTTACCTTGTATCCACACTAATTACATAGGTGAAGCAAGGTTAAATGGTATCTGTACAAACAATTGAAGATTATATTTTCAAATTCTGTGCATTCTAGCTAAATTTTGGGTTTTAGGGGTAATGTTTGAAAAGCATGTACACTTACATATTGGCATATATGTTCAGACTCAAATCCTAAACGTTATATAGCAGGTGCATATAAATTATATATATTTTTTAATAAGTCAATTTAAATCTAGTTATAGTGGCAAGCAACTCTAACACCAGCCCTTGGCAAGCTGAGAGACAGGGCTAGATGCAAGTTTGAGGCTGACATAGGCTACATAGTGAGTATCAGGCTAGCCAGAAATATACAGCAGATGTTCTTTTAAAAAAAAATATATATACAATTTAAAATTATCATCATAATGATCTTAATTTTCCTCATTATGAAAATTCTAGACACATATATTTAAATATTAATTAATTATTAATGCACTATTAACACATATTTAGCATGAAAATGTGGACTCATTTTTCAAAGTAAGAATCAGCATAAATACACATTTTGATATCAGGATTTTTTAAAAACACATTGTGGCCGTCTTTCTATAAATCTCTACATCTGTAGATAAAGCTCCATCTATATTACAGGCCACACTGTTTCAATCTCTGGGTTAGAGGCAAGATTAATGGGAAAGCAGTGTCAAGCAATGTTACAAAGCACTGTATCCAACATGTAGCAGGGGTTTCTGCCATGTCGCCTTCTTTTCCACTTATGTGTTTGTTAATTTTGATGACTGTGATAAACAGAGCACAATGGAGAGTAACTTCCTGAAGAGAGAAGCAGGAGGCTGAGCCATCACATTTTTGCTTAAAGGGAATGTGAGTGAAATAAAGCTGTAACTCCCCAAAACTCATCCCCAGTAACACACTTCCTCAAGCAAGTAAAATATCCTGTACCGTCCACAAGCCCTGGCAGCAACTGGTGGCAAAGTATTCAAGTAGGTGGGCTCTGTGGGGCAATTCTCATTCAAACCATTGCACCTTACTAAATGGAACACAAATGTATACTAAGCAAGAGAATAGGACTGATTTGTATAAATCTCCATTTAATAGGACTCATATTTTTAAACCACCAACAAAATATTTTTTAGATAAAACTGAAAGCATACAATTCAGTGTTACCAATACCTTAGCCTTATGCTCTGCTTGTTTCTCTATATCCTACTTAATAACACGGATGTAGTGTCAAAGACATGTCTGACCATTGGCCAGGGGATAAATTTTATTGCGGAGGTTTTAGCTTCAGTACTGCAAACTGTTTTTAAATTTTTCTGTGCTGATAGTGGCAGTAAAACATTGTCTCCTCCTCCTCCTCCTCGTCCTCCTCGTCCTCCTCCTCCTCCTCCTCCTCTTCCTCCTTCTTCTCCTCCTCTTCTCCTGGGGGGTTTTCATGCATTTGTGCATAAATGTTTACATGTGTGTGGGGCACATATATGTGCAGATATGTTTTGTGTGCAAGTGCACGTGGAGGTTTGAGGTTGATGTTTAGAATGTTCATCTATTGCTCCTCACCTTATTCTTTTGAGGCAGGGTCTCTCCATCAAATACCAAACCACACCAGTGTCCCTAGGCTCTGAAGGAAGTTTGTCTCAGGGATGTCCTCTATCTTCAAGGCTTAAATTGCACCTGAACCCCCTCTGCCCCCGCCCCTAATACATCACATTTTCATGGATTAAGGGATACAAATTCTGGTACTTTTTACTCTGATACTTTAATTGCTGGGTTATCTCTTCAGCAAGGGATAAATATTTTCACATTCAAAGAATGAGTAATGATAGAAGCAGTATGTACAATGCTTTTACCCCTGCAATTCTGCTTTCCTTTGGGCTAAGGGTAAATCTCCCACAGCGAAAAGTATCATGTCTTCCTGTACTCATTTCTGATATTAGTCTTGCTCTATAAACTGCATTTAGGATGTAACCTACTTTAAGTTCAGGAAGGAGATGAAATTATATAATAAGGACCTTCCCCACACAATGTTAACTAACACATTCATCCTGACAAATATACCTTATAAAGTATAAAGTTTTGGCTTTCAGGTCTCATTCCACTTCACCGAGAAGGGAAGAGTCCTGATGTCCACTGTATAGTCTTCATTGACTAGATGTTTTCTTCTCATACTATCACTAAGCAAAAGAATCACAAGCTAGAAAGAAATATTCCACTCTTGCAGTGAAGCAGGGGATAGGTGAGGCAATCATAATTCTCTGGCCGGGAGATCACCTGACTAGGATGTAACTAGGGAAACACTTAAGTCCTGATTACCACATCGCCCTCTTCGCCCAGAGCCTCAGCCTGCCCATCATTGTCCTGCCTGTACTTTCTGTGGGACTTTGAAAAGGTTCAAAGAGCAAGACTTTCAAGCTCTCCTTTCCATGTCAGACGCTTTCAACTCTTGATTTCAAAGTGGCACTCGGTTTCCGTTCAAAGGCCTGCGGACTCGTAGGGGGTGAGATTGGAGTTAAAGGTTGCACTACAAAGAGCCCTGCCTTCACAGTTATATCCAGCTTGGAGATACAAACGGCAATGCAAACTCAAGCACCTATCAATAAAACTGTCGATATATGAAAGGTGGGGCAGGCACAATCTAAATGGCTTTTTAAAATTTTTTTTTATTATTTTTCTTCTAACCAGAATCGTGCTGTTATCAGTTCAGATGAAAGCTTAATTGATATTTTGAAGTATTATTTCTTTCCTTTGTCACATTAGAACTAGGGTACTGCAGAAGACACTGAGATTATATATATATATATATATATATATATATATATATATATATATATATATATATATATATATGAAAGAAAAATAAAATAGCCAAACCCTAAAGAAGTTAGATAAGAATAGCTAAAGAAGTCCCTTCCAACATCTGACAAAAAAAAAAAAATCTTTCTCTCTTCTAGTTGAGCATTCATCCCGTTCCCCTAGCTCGCTCTCTGCTTTTTATCTGCCTGCCCACAAGATTTGGAACACCATTAATTGGTCCTTGGGGAGGCTAACAGGCCTCTGCTTTTATGACTCAGTTCTTTGTATTGTACACATGTGGGCATCTCTCAGGAGATAAACAAAAGAAAAATGTGTGGAAAGGGGCTAGAAACTGCACAGGTCTAAACACTAAATCGGCCATTGTCTTGATTTACTGTTAATGTTTGAGATTACATAAATAATTCTAATGCTCCATCCCAGTTGCTGTCCCCGATCTCCTTAAGCTAATAGGTGTATTTTCATCGCTACGGGGTCCACAGAGGAGGGATTCTACTCCCTGTGTGAATCAAACAAAACGAACTCCTTGGCCCCCGCCTCCCCCCCCACATCCTTTACAACAAACGAGAGAGGTGGTCTTACAGGAAGATGAAAGGAATAGCTGATCATAAGGACCAACCTGGAGCCAACACATTGGCCTTTCGTCCCTTCAGCACTTTCCACAGCCTGAGCACCCGCAGCTAATTCCCGTGACTGCCAGCCTGGCCTTAGATATGGGGAATGACCTACCCTTTCCCCTACTTTTCCCAGTTCATGAAATGTTTACATTGACAGAACAAGGGCCCCCTCTCATGTAATATGCCATTCCTTTTAATATACCTTAGATGGCATTCATCCATTGTAGTATCTACACCAAGCTATTTCCATATGAGAATAAGTTACACCACTTTAGCACCACTAACAAGGTATGTTTGAAACAACACATCAATGAAATCATAGGGTAAACGTAACATGTTTAATCAAACAAAGTATTCCAATTATCGAAAGCTAAATACAACTCACAGAAGGCAATGGCGATATTCAGGGGGCATATGAGGTGTCTGGTGGCTTCTTCACAAGCTAAGTCATTTAAATACAGTAAAGTTTAGGCTACAGGATGCTTTGGAAAACACTACAGTATCCAAAGGAAATTTCAGTCAGTGCCTGAGCTTGCAGTCCATCCCACCTTAATCTCCAGGTGTACTTGCCAATGGCCTGTATGTCCTGAGGACATTTGGATGGTTCTTCCAGATGGAGTCTCTAACATGTACAGCCTGTGGTGGAGAAGTCAGATAACTGGCAGTGAGTGTATGAGAAAGTAGTTGGTGAGAGAGGTAATGCAGGGAATTATGCTGCTGTGTGAGCCATCTTCACACAAGTCCACAGGTTCTGATTCTTCTGACTGGTTTTGTGAAACTGTTGCATCTAACTGATTAGCCCCCCGTGTCACCTTTTAGTCTTAATGAGGCAAAAGAGTTTGAAAATGGCTGGCAAGTCAGCCCCAGAGATGTCTTAGCATCTGCGGACAGAGAGGGGACTCTCATAAACTCATTCCCATGTCAGTGAAAGCATCAATGGCTAATCTTGAGCACAGACACCACCTTGGACATTTGTTTTTTTTTTGGTTCAGGTTCCAGTATGTTTTATACAATGCCTGACTTTTCAAAGTATAAAGTAAACATCCAAAAGAGATGGAAATTTGCCTTGTGACCTAGTCTTGCATATTATAAGAGCCATTCTGCTGCAATTGAGCCCTCAAAGTGAAGAACACCCCATGATCAAACGGACAAGACAGTGCAAATGTCTGGGTGCCAAGAGATGGGGCTTATTAAAACAACTAAATATATATTTCACATTTTTCCCTTGTGACCAAACCCAGAAGTGACCTAACCTGAATACATTATATAAAGCCTGATACTTTTATAATAATTTTCTCAATACAATTAATTGTATTATATAAAATAACATATGACACTAAAATAATTATTAGGCTGTACGTAGAATTTACATAGCATGAATCCAATTTGCAAAAATAATTTTTTTCACAAAGCATTAAATAAAACAAACAACAATGGCACGTAACCATGAAAGATAGAAACTGCCTCCATCAATGGGAACCTCACCTACATTAAATTGTCAGTACTTTACATAAGGCAGGTATTTACAATACTTCTTGTTGTTCTGCTAAATGTGTCACATTGTTTTATTATTAAACCAGAGTTTTCCATTGATCAGTCAATAATGATGTTTTTTGTTTTAGGAGAAGTAACATGAAACTGCACAGATAGTAGCAAATTGGGAAAAGTTCTCAATAACAGGACAGTTAAAATATAAGGCAAATAATAACAACAAAACAAAAACACATGAAATCTTGGAATCTGCTTTGCTTTGGCCAAATACTCCTGGGTATGGTGGTTGACCTGGAGTGTAGCTGATGTACCCAGTGATATTCCATGGAAGAAAAAATTCATTTGACCTTTCTCAGAAAATATCAATTGTAAATATTTTACTTTTCTTTTGGCCTTTTTGTTGTTTCTTTTCTTTTCTAGAAAGCAGAGAAGGAGGAGAGAGAGAGAGAGAGAGAGACAGACAGAGAGAGAGAGAGAGAGAGAGAGAGAGTTGGAGGAGGAGGGGAGGTGAAAAGAGGAGAGATAGAAATAGAGATACAGAGAGAGGGGCATATTTATTGACTCCTAATGCCATTTATTTCTATATTAAAGACATGAAAACAGGTACCACCTGCATCACCAACAACTGCATTATTTTTAACCTACTATACATCTATCTCATTGCATCAAATAAATATATGAATTATATATTCAACTTAACATAAAAGGCAAGAGAAGGGATGGTATATCATTCAAATCAAGCTTAAATAGTAACATAAATCCTTTGATTTCAAGGTAGAAAAATTAAAACTTTATCTATATATTCATATATATATAAATATATATATTAGCTGCTGAGTATCTGCATAAACAAAGAAAATTGTCCATGTAACTCCAAAGTATTCCTCCAATTGAAGAACGGATGAAAGTTTTCCGCTCTTTTTAACAAGGAGAGTTCCATTCTTCTGAGTTATAGTCACGCCCCATGTGGCACCCATCCCCTACCCTTTTTATGACTGCCACATGAATTCAGTGTGGAACAATTTGTGTCACTTAAAGTATGAAATTCACGTGATTGTTTGACATTTGACATATCTTCATCTCACAATCTTTAATGTAAAAATATTGTCATTTTTGTTGAAAATATTGAACCAAATTGATTGCAAGATATATTTTTCTCGAACTATGTTTCTTAATTCCTTGAACCCATTAAGAATTTTTCTGTATTTCTAATCAACATTAATTTGATTTTACATGTGAGAGAAGGCACAGCAGCCAATCTCCAAACAATATCTTTTGTGATTTATGCATAAAATCATTCTGACAAAGTGCATCAGTGAAACAAAGGGAAATATATTGAAACACACAAAAGCTTATATTCACCTGTGTAAAGACCTTTTAGTCTGTGTTATATAGCAGCAATAGTAATCCTCTTCTCAAAATACTTAAGCAAAAACAGTATTTCTCAGATCCTCTTCAACTCAATATTGTCTAATTTTCCTAAGAGGTCTGCAGGGCTTTTCACATCAAGATCTCTGTGAAAATGTTTATGGAAATAGGTCAGTGTGTGTGTGTGTGTGTGTGTGTGTTTCTAACAGATAGCAATTTGTTATGTTTAAAAATAGATCATGCATTAACAGTTATAAATCATTACTATATCAAATATTTTAAAGACAAGTGCTGAATATGTTTCTGCTATATTAGACATATTTCCTACATAAATACAAAGTTTACACTATGTAATTACTCCCTCCATGTAAGTAAAATGATAAACTTGGAATAGAAAGTGATTTAAAATATATCAGAATATATTAAATTATTTGATAGGTTAAAGAGGACACAACAAAACAATTTAAATAATTTATTCTAAATTCTTACCACATCTTATATTTGATGTTATGTGTGTATAAATGTTTATATGCATGTGTTTATATTTGGTTTGTGTTTGAAAATGTGTGTGTATGTGTATATGTATACACATGTTTATCTATGTATGATTATATACATATGTGTATTGTGTACATATATATGAGTATGTGTGTTGATATGTATTTCTATGTGTGTGTACACATGTATGTGTATGCATGCATAAGTATATGCGTATATATGGGTATGTATGTATGTATTATAAGTATGTGGTATGGGTAGGTGTGAATATATGTGTTTGTCTATGCATTTTTAAGACATACCATTTTAGCTACTCTAGTTTCAGTGTCAGTAAAAGTGAAAGAAATGTGAAACATCTAACTAATTATTTCAGTTACTATGCGAGCATTAGGCACTGAAATTCCTAATTAAGAGACAACATGCCCTGTCAGACATCTGCACGGGCTATTGAACATTGTTTAGATTGTTTCATAATTATCCTAGCTTAATAGTTCTAAAAATGTGAGCAAAATGAACTCACTGCAGGGAAGTATGGCTTGTCACACAAGAAGGCACAGCACCCAGAACACGGTCTAGTTCTGTGTGTTCACACTGGAGGTTTTTATTGGAACATGTTTTAATTAATCCTGGGATGGAGAACAACAGCCTACAGTGAGGGATAGTTGTTCAAACATTCTTTATTGAAAAAGAATTCCAGCCTGCAGGCTGTAGTGGATGTGTATTAGTTGTAAGGTCTGTGTATTGTGTGCCACCTCTTAACTTTCCCATGTATATATTCAGATGAGTGATGAGTCAGGCTTTTTATCCTAATAAACATCTGCACAAAGGTGTACATACCATTAAAAACATACACACAAATTTCATACATGATAAATGTTTACTTTTTTTAAAAAAATTACAAATGTTCAAGCACAGAAGGCAAAGCCATTTAAATGATCTCGCTCAACATAGAGATTCTCCTATAATATAGTCAGTTCAGAAAACCAAACAATGGTTTCTGCTGAGCACTCTGCCCATCCCAGGAAGATTCATGCAAGAGATCCGGTTCTTCACCAGTGATTAGGAGACGCTTCCCAGAGATAGAGTTCATAAGATTTGGACCCTTTTTTACAGATCTCTTCAAGAAAATTGAGTTTATTTGAAATATATTGTGAGAACAAACCAGTGGCCATTGTTAAAAGAAGTACCTTTTGATTCAAACATTAAGAAGAACCTCATATGTTCAGTCAAACTCATGAACTATTTGTAAACTAGATTTCCTGAGGGAATCAGGTAAAGAAGGGTTATACATTCATCCTCAAGTCAAAGTAAACCTCTCTTTCTCTCTCTCAAGCACTAATCCTGAAAGGATATTTAGTTTAATTGGTCCATGGAAGCATTGGAGCTTTGACTTATTGTTGAGAACAGTTGCCATGTGGATTTGTGGGCCTTGAAACCTGGAATGCAAGGCTAGCATTCATAGGTCCCTTACGAGTGATCAAAGAAAGAGTTAACACAAAGAGCTACTGTGGTAATAGAGTCATAGGTTGTGAAACAAAGGATGAATTCTGTGAGGTTTCACAGTGGATAAGGGTATAAATGTGACAGCTCAGTGAAGCCACACAATGCAGAAATAAGGAAAGCACTAAACCAAACCTCCTAAGCAAATGACAAAAAACAAGACCTGGAGACCGGACCACCTCTACTTTTCAGACTCATTATGTTACTATTTAAACTTAGAAGGAAAGTGCAAAATAACATTCAAACATAGAAAATAAAACCAAGCAAGAGAAACCATGTGAGGCCATGTGTAACTATTGAAATTAGTATAAACAGAAGTTAGTATATTTTCACCAGTGATACAACCCAATAGTTTGATGGCTATATCATTTGTTAGGTCTCCCCTAATAATTTTGATAGTGAGTATAGATTAGAATGGCCACTGGACATATCTGTGGGGTACTATCTTGATTATTTTTATTAATTATGGGGAAAACACAGTACATGGTAGTCACTCACTTCTTTTAGCCAGATCAACAGAGAAGAAAAGTATTGAAGAGTATGGAATTTGATAAGAAGGACCTGACAAAAATTTTGCTAGACAAGTCTGATACAGAGAAAAATAACTATATTTGTTAAAAGTTCAACATCATTAAAAGGAAACATCTTTGAGTAGAATAAAAACATGCTTCAACAATCTAAGTGCATCTCAGCAAAGTTTTCAATTTTAAGAACTGTTCAGAGCTTCTGGGCTAATTAATATCCACTTATCAGAGATTGCATTCCATGTGTATTCTTTTGTGATTAGGTTACCTTACTTAGGATGATATTTTCCAGTTCCAACCATTTGCCTAAAAATTTCATGAATTCATTGTTTTTCATTGCTGAGTAGTATTCCATTGTGTAAATATACCACATTACCCAAGGCACAATTAGCATAACAAATAACTCCCATGAAGAAGTAAGGAGAGGGTCCTGATCCTGGAAAGGATTGATCTAGCATTGGAGGGGAATATAAGGACAGAGAAAAAGGAGGGAGGTGATTGGAGAATGGATGGAGAGAAGAAGGTTTATGGGACATATGGGGAGGGGGAATCTGGGAAAGGGGAAATCATTTGGAATGTAAACAAAGAATATAGAAAATAAAAATATTAAAAAAATAAAATAAATGAGTGCAAAAACACAGCTATACATTTGTAAGTGTGTTGCTCTGCAATTTTCATATGATATGGCTGGTTTTTGTAGCAAGGGAATATTGGCTTTAAAAGGTAAAATACATAGTGTTTTTTGGTTTAGGTTACTCTCTGTTTTAGAAAAAAATAATCTGAAAACTTCCCATTAGTTCTTCTTTATGAATTTGATAGCAGTCAGCATTAAGACATTAACTTCCAGCCAAAATTATTAATATTTTTAAATCTATTTGCTTGAAATTTAATTTTCATTTCCCTTTCCCTCAGTCTCTTAAGGTAAAAAGCTATAATAATAATGTAAAATAGCTTGTTTTTAAATTAAACAGTTCATATAGAAATTTAAACATTAATTACTTATTGATTTTCATATGACAGAGCTATCATCATCAAGAAAATGTGATATTAACATTTATAAAAATAAATTAATTGTATATGCGATTTATATTCCAAACATAAGCCTTAATAATTATAGAATATTTCCAGAACAGATGTTATGAAACTCAAAGTGGGAAATAATCATGGAGGGAGGGGGTGCTACAAGTATTACATATACAAAAGAAATGGACCACATGAGCAAAGAGAGGAACTCTGTTCAGCATGACTTGGGTAGCTTTTCCTGGTTTAAACTTCTAGAGTCTGACAGGGGACCAGTCTACTGTAGACATATGCAAGTCCAGTACAGTTTTTTTTTTTTTTGGAAATAAGAATCCTGGTAAAAATTATCTTCATCCTGTATGAACAGCAAAGCTTAATGCATGGAAATATCAGAACTCTTTTGCAAACCTTATTAGACCTCTACCATGAAGATGGGTTCTAAAGCTCAAGAGCCTAGGCCTGGGTGATGTCTCTGGCCCAGGAGAGAGGTTGGCAGGCAAAGTATATGTGCCATCTCCCATAAAGATGGGTCCTCTTAACTGAGAAACAAAGTTAAAGATAAAGGTGTAGAGAGGGAGAGTCTGGAATAAATATTCTGGACGATTAGAGTGTGGCTTTATCCTAAGTATACAGAGGTCATCAGGTTATTAACAACATCAAGTCCCAGTCCTCTGGATAGAAAACAAATGCCCATTTCTTCAATTGAGGAGACAACCTTGTATGATCAACATTTATGGTCTCTCTAATACTTATCTGTGAGCAAAAGTACCCTCTACATAATCAGTTTTGTTTTGATTTAGTTATTCCTTCCTTTAGTCAGAAATCTATGTATATCTGTTGCCAACTACAAAATAGATTTTTTGTTGTTGTTATTGTTGTGGTTGTTGTCATCTTGATACACATTGTAGTCATTTGAAAAGAAAAAAATCTCAATTAATAAATAGCTTTTATAATATTTGCCGGTATGCAAGTCTTTGGGCATATTTGGATTGTTGATTAACATGGGAGGACCCATCTCAGTGTGGGTGACGCCATGCCTGGGCAGGTTGAACTGGATTACTACATAAGAAAGCAGGCTGACCAAGCCACAAGGAATAAGCCAATAAACATACTTCCTCCATGATCTTTGCTTCAGTCCCTGTTTTCAGGTTCCTGAATTAGGTTCTTGCCCTAACTTCCCTGGATGATTGACTACAAACCTTTAGCAAAATAAATTCTTTTCTCCCAATGTTGCTTTTGTCATGGTATTGTCTAACAACAATAGAAATCCTAACTAAAGCGACACTCCATAAAAGGAAGCAGGTTCTACATCATAATATATGCACAACTTATGTCAAAAGATTTAAAATTGTTTAATGCTTGTAGAAAATATAGATAGAAACATTTGATTCTTCAATGAGACAGTTCTTTTTTAAATATGGCACACAAAGCAAGAGGAATAAAATAAAATTTTATTTGATTTCATCAAAATTCAAATATTTGTTCAAAACTTTTTTATGAAGGTAAGATCTTTAATGAATTGGGGAAAATATTTGCAGATAATGCATCCAATTAAAATCTTGCATTCAAAGTAAATAATTGACATATGTCAACCAAAACAAGATATTCATTAAACTGATAAAGAATTTAGAAAATATTTCTCTAGAACCCAATAATCATACAGAAAAGTTTTGTACCTCTTGATACATGAGTATCCAAGCTAGACTGTCATACTACTTAATATGCAGAAGCAGATACAATCTCAAGACAAATGGTTACATTATGCAAATAACTAGTAAAAGTGTACAAATACACCTAAAAGAAATTGGGTTTGTTTTGCTTTTGAAATTTTGAAAAAGGAGGGCAAATCTTTTCTTCTTATCCTCAGCATGTTAAGATACTTACTCATCAAAACTACTTCCTCATTGGCACATACTTAAAGTATAATTAAATCGTTGTGGAGAAATGGAACCTCTCATTCAGTACTGATAAGAGCAAAAAGGAGTATAGATGTGTTTGGGGTCCCCAATGGAGGAGCTAGATAAAGGACTGAAGGAGTTGAAGGGGTTTGCAACTGCATAAGAACAACAAAATCAACCAACCAGAGCTTCCAGGGACTAAACCACCAACCAAGGAGTACACATGGAGGAACCCATAGCTCCAGCCACATATGTAGCAGAGGATTGCCTTATCTGGCATCAATGTGGGGAGGGGTTCTTGGTCCTGTGAAGGCTCGATGCCCCAGTGTAAGGTAATGTCAGGGCAATGAGGTCAGAGTAGGTGGGTGGGTAGGGAACACCCTCATAAAAGCAGGGGGAGGAGGAACGGGGTGAGGGTTTGCAGAGGGGAAACCTGGAAAGGGATAACATTTTAAATGTAAATAAATAAAATATACAATAAAAAGCTCTTCCTGAAATGGTTAAACTCAGACATTCCTAATTAAGCATTAGTCAAGTAAAATTTAAACATATGTCTATGTAAAAAGTTGAACAGGAAAGTTCATAACAGCACTATTATTAAATCCAAAACTGAAAATATCCCATATGTCCATCAAGGAATGAATGCATAAACAAAGTGTGCTATCTGTTACAATTAAAAACTTTTTTCACAATAAAAATTAATGAATAAAGAATGCATGATTTATGAAGGGACCTTACATGAAGTTAAAGAGCATAGTCACAAAGGACAATCAAGTATGGAACGCCATTAAAATTGTCTAGAACACATTAGAAGAGATGGGTCAGGGTGCTGAGGTCATGAAGGCGTGAGGATAAACATCAGATCCTTAAAATCCAAGTAGCACGTATTTGTCATCCTGGTGGGTCCATGGAGCGATGGGTGGCAGAAACAAGAAATCCTCATCCAGCAAGCCTGCCCCGCACACAGCACACAGGTGAACTAGACATCCTGACCTACACACCCCCTTCAACTTGCCAAAAACCATATGCAGATCGGCAGGTCACTATGTTGGTGCATGTCATCTTAAAAAAACAGGCTTCCGCCTTTCCAGGGCCATGCTCTTGGCTTAGCTCCGAGATCATGCTCCCACCAGTCCACACTACCCACTTTCCCGGAGCTCGGTCCATGCTCTGAGATAGGTGAACCAGGAGCTTGGAGCTGAGATCACTTCCCCAGACCCTTAACTGCTAACTTCGCCAAGCCTTCAGCAACCGTTCTGTCTTCCCTCTTTCTCCTCCTGCCTACTTTAGTGACACAGATGGAAAACACTGGAAAGTTTTATTATTTAAAACTGGACAGAAAACTCAATGGTTGGGGTGATGAATTTCCTGCCATAATCTTATCAACCAGCTCCCTCCATCTTCCTTGGCCCCCGCTGGTAGTGGAGGCTGCAAAATCTAGGGCCCTCAAGACCTACACATCTGCAGCTTCCTACTTGCTCCACAGTCTGGTCTGAATAACTTTCTCTTTCTCTCTTTTCTTCCACCTGGGACCCGGAAGTCCCATCTTTTGCCCTTTGCCCAGCAATTGGCTTCTGCCTGTTTTATTTGACATAATCAAGAACCAATTAGGGAATCAACACCTTCCCCTACACTATATTAGAAGACAGAAGCCAGGAACAGAAAGTGAACTACCATGTGAACTGCCTCAAACATGGAACCCACACAAATCATTCTTATAAAAGGTAAACTTAGAATTAGAAAAATACAAGGAAGTTAGAAAAGAAGGAGATGTGAGAAAACTTTAATTTAGGAACGGTGTAATACAATTTTGGTGTCTAGTTGCATTATTTCATAAAAGTGTGACTACAGACAAATTCATACTGAATACCCTGTTAAGCAAAGATTTGGAATATTTTTACAATAGACAAGGAGTAAATATTTGAAAAAATGTATTTAATAGAATTTAAATTTCATACAACAGGAACAGCTCTTGAAAAAAACCACTTGTTTCTCAATTAAAATGTATAATTTTACGTTATTTAACGTAAAATTTATGTATCTGAATAAATTTAATTTAAATTTAAAATGTATAAAGTAGGTATCATAATTACCTACTGGTAGAATTTAAATTGCTAACGGTTTTACAGCAAATTAGATATCAAATGCTTGCCTTTATGCATACATATTAATATTGATTTTAGCAGTGTGTTGAACTGACCGAATTGTTTTCAGTATTATTTACAATTGAGCGATTGCATAAACTTGTTCATGAGATTTCAAATCAGAGATGAATTATTGCTCATAGACTTTAGAAATGGTACAAAGTAGCAATTGGGTGATTGATTAGGTGTTTTAAAGCTTGGGTCTGATCACAGCAGTTTGGAGCTAAACACTCAACTCACACTTCATTCCAATGCAGTGACACAATTTTCTCAAATCTATATTGCAGTCTAGCTCAGTCCAGTTCTCTTGAAGATTTCATCTGTTTGTTACGAAGAGATATAGGCTGTTTTTCACATGTGAGCACTTGCTAAAATACAAACCCCAAGATAGTGTTGAAGATTGTAGCCAGGTAGAGGAAATAAAATGAGCAAATCTCTTGAGTATGCATGTCAGAGGGAAGAAACATGTACGTTATCTTTTGCGTTAGGAGGAAAAAGATAAAGAGATGTGTGTGTATAGATTGAACAATTACCATATGGAAATTATTGGCCCAGTTCCTGATAGGTGGAACCCAGCAAAATCAACAAATAGGGAGCACATGTTCTACACTTATTAAGAATGTCATGACAGCAAGAGTAGCTATTAACCAATGGAGAAATCTCCTTAGCACATGGCTCTTTGTCACTGCATAAGTAACATATTTATGAAAGTAGTACTATTGATTTACTGCTGATGCCACTCTCTTTTATCATAATCTAATAATGGCAGTTAAAAAGAGCTAACTGGTATACCCTCAATAACATACCTTGCTAGGACAAAGTCAAATACAACTCAAATTGAATTTATAGATACTGTATTTTGCCATGTTAGTTTGTACAACACTATAATGAAAGGAGTAGAAATAGACTGTATGAGTCACACTATTTAGTGATTACATGTTTTACATTTATCATTTTATTGTGATACACTAGCTCCCTTTCTGTTATGACATATCTTTCTTCCCTTCCTGATGCCTCTGCTGAAAGTTTGCCAATTTAAGGTATAGTCGCCCATCCACATGGACTATCACAAGGATAAATAGAAATCTGCAATTTCATTCAGCATGTTTAGAACTAGAATTCCATTGAATGACAAGGCCACAGATCTGGAATTGCTTATTACACAAGTTTAGTGAATTGTGCCCTGGTTCGCCTTTAAAATGCTCATTAATATTGAAGTACAGACTACACTACCAATTACAAGATATTTCTTCTTCTTCTTCTTCTTCTTCTTCTTCTTCTTCTTCTTCTTCTTCTTCTTCTTCTTCTTCTTCTTCTTCTTCTTCTTCTTTTTGGAATTTTTGGAGGATTGAGGTTGTAAAAGAGAGGTGGCCTTAAGCCATAGACACGTCCTCCAGGAATCACTATATATTAATCTTCTGTGAAAGGAAATCGTATCATAATTTAATTTTTTGAGAGAGTTAGAGAAAAGGGCATACTACAAATAGCATGTGTGACTTTGCTCTGAACAAATTGAGGCCTGTGAATTGTATAAGTGAGCAAATCTAATTTTAGTGAACAAAAGAGCCCGTGAGATGCTGAGTGTAATTTTTATGTAAAAATAGGAGTCTCCAAAGACATCTCTCTTTAAACAGATGAATGCAAATTACTGAAGTCATCCAAATTGAGCTTGATTTATGCATTTTTCATTGTACTCTTTCACAACAGAAAGAGCTTTTTCTGTTTCCAAATAGGATGCATTTGGGGTAAAGTTTCACGTTGTGCACCAAGAATGGCTTAGTGAAGAGAGATCCAAACCAGTCATGTAGAGAAATTATTTCTGTATCTTTTTTTTACCCCCCTCAAATACAGCTTCTGCCAAATAGACTGGCCAACTGTCTACTGTATCTGCTTTTTAGTGACTTGAATTTTAATTACAAAAATAAAAGTTTTAATGCTGTGTATCAGAATATATGATACATGCTCCACTGGCACCCAGTGCTTTTAGCTGAGGGCAGACACTGTAGGAAAAGAAATCCAATTCCACTTGACTATAAGCAGACACTTGGTTCTCGAATCGGAGCCAGGCATGAATTTTATTCAGCCACCATGTGATCATTGTAACTATTATGATTTACTTCAGCTTCACATCTGCAACACTCTGAAAATCAGCAATAAATTGTTGGCTTATATAGCACAGTAATATGATCTGTTCTAGAGGATGCACTGTGTTGTTCTCAATACCAGACCCTTAGACTATATTTCCTTTTTCTACCCCTTTCTACTGACTTTAAAATGCTTTTCACCTGAGACTATGAAGGCTAGAAGGTCCTGGGCAGATCTCATGCAGACTCTAAGAGAACACAAATGCCAACCAAAACTACTATATCCAGCAAAACTCTCAATCACCATAGATGGAGAAACTAAGATATTTCATGACAAAACCAAGTTTACCCAATATCTATCCACAAACCCGGCCCTAAAAAGGATAATAGGAGGACAACACCAATACAAGGAGGGAAACTTCACCCTGGAAAAAGCAAGATAGTAACCTTTCATCAAACCCAAAAGAAGTTAAGCATTCAAATTTAAAAAATAACGTCAAAAATGATAGGAAGTAACAATCACTATTCCTTAATATCTCTTAACATCAATGGACTTAATGCCCCAATAAAAAGACACAGACTAACTGAATGGATACGTAAACAGGACCCTACATTTTGCTGCTTACAGGAAACACACCTCAGGGTCAAAGACAAACACTACCTTAGAGTAAAAGGCTGGAAGACAATTTTACAAGCAAATGGTCTCAGGAAACAAGCTGGAGTAGCCATTTTAATATCAGATAAAATTGACTTTCAACCCAAAGTCATCAAAAGAGACCCTGAGGGACACTTCTTGCTGGTCAAAGGAAAAATACAAAAAGAAGAACTGACAATCCTGAACATCTATGCCCCAAATGTAAGGGCACCCTCTTTTGTAAAAGAAACTTTATTAAAACTAAAAGCACACATTGCACCTAACACAATAATTGTGGGTGACTTCAACACTGCACTTTCCTCAATGGACCGATCAGGAAAACAGAAACTAAACAGGGACACAATGAAACTAATTGAAGCTTTGGACCAATTAGATTTAACAGATATATATAGAACATTCTATCCTAAAACAAAAGAATATACCTTTTTCTCAGCACCTCATGGTACCTTCTCCAAAAATCGACCATATAATTGGTCACAAGACAGACCTCAACAAATATAAGAAGATCGAACTAATCCCATGCCTCCTATCTGATCACTATGGAGTAAAAGTGGTCTTCAATAGCAACAGAAACAACAGAAAGCCCACATACACGTGGAAACTGAACAATACTCTACTCAATGATACCTTGGTCAAGGAAGAAATAAAGAAAGAAATTAAAGACTTTTTAGAACACAATGAAAATGAAAACACAACATACCCAAATCTATGGGACACAATGAAAGCAGTGCTAAGAGGAAAACTCATAGCCCTGAGTGCCTCCAAAAAGAAAATGGAGAGAGCATACATTACCAGCTTAATGACACACCTGAAAGCCTTAGAACAAAAAGAAGCTATTTCGCCCAGGAGGAGTAGAAGGCAGGAAATCATCAAACTCAGGGCCGAAATCAATCAAGTAGAAACAAAGAGAACCATACAAAAAATCAACAATACCAGGAGCTGGTTCTTTGAGAAAATCAACAAGATAGATAAACCCTTAGCCAGAATGACCAAAGGGCACAGAGAAAGTATCCAAATTAACAAACTTAGAAATGAAAAGGGAGATATAACAACGGAAACTGAGGAAATCCAAAAAATCATCAGATCCTACTACAAGAGCCTATACTCAACACAACTGGAGAATCTGGAGGAAATGGACAATTTCCTTGACAGATACCAAATACCAAAATTAAATCAGGACCAACTAGACCATCTAAACAGTCCCATAATGCCTAAAGAAATAGAAGGAGTCATAGAAAGTCTTCCAACCAAAAAAAGCACAGGACCAGATGGCTTCAGTGCAGAATTCTACCAGACCTTCAAAGAAGAGTTAACACCAATACTCTTCAAACTATTCCACAAAATAGAAACAGAAGGAACACTACCCAATTCCTTCTACGAAGCCACAATTACGCTGATACCAAAGCCACACAAAGATCCAACAAAGAAAGAGAACTTCAGACCAATTTCCCTTATGAACATCGATGCAAAAATACTCAATAAAATTCTTGCCAACCGAATCCAAGAACACATCAAAACGATCATCCACCATGATCAAGTAGGCTTTATCCCAGGAATGCAGGGTTGGTTCAATATACGGAAATCCATCAATACAATCCACTACATAAACAAACTCAAAGAACAAAACCACATGGTCATTTCATTGGATGCTGAAAAAGCATTTGACAAAATTCAGCATCCCTTCATGCTTAAAGTCTTGGAGAGAACAGGAATTCAAGGCCCATACCTAAACATAGTAAAAGCAATATACAGCAAACCGGTAGCCAGCATCAAACTAAATGGAGAGAAACTTGAAGCAATCCCACTGAAATCAGGGACCAGACAAGGCTGCCCCCTTTCTCCTTATCTTTTCAATATTGTACTTGAGGTACTAGCTCGGGCAATTCGACAACATAAGGAGGTCAAAGGGATACAAATTGGAAAGGAAGAAGTCAAACTATCATTATTTGCAGACGACATGATCGTCTACCTAAGTGACCCAAAGAACTCCACTAGAGAGCTCCTACAGCTGATAAACAACTTCAGCAAAGTGGCAGGTTATAAAGTCAACTCAAGCAAATCAGTGGCCTTCCTATACTCAAAGGATAAGCAGGCTGAGAAAGAAATTAGGGAAATGACCCCCTTCACAATAGCCACAAACAGTATAAAGTATCTTGGGGTGACTCTTACCAAACATGTGAAAGATCTGTATGACAAGAACTTCAAGACTCTGAAGAAGGAAATGGAAGAAGACCTCAAAAAATGGGAAAACCTCCCATGCTCATGGATCGGCAGAATCAATATAGTTAAAATGGCCATTTTGCCTAAAGCACTATACAGATTCAATGCAATACCCATCAAAATCCCAACTCAATTCTTCACAGAGCTAGAAAGAGCAATTATCAAATTCATCTGGAACAACAAAAAACCCAGGATAGCTAAAACTATTCTCAGCAACAAAAGGAAATCTGGGGGAATCAGTATCCCTGACCTCAAGCAATACTACAGAGCAATAGTGTTAAAAACTGCATGGTATTGGTACAGTGACAGACAGGAGGATCAATGGAACAGGATTGAAGATCCAGAAATGAACCCACACACCTATGGCCACTTGATCCTCGACAAAGAGGCTGAAAACATCCAATGGAAAAAAGATAGCCTTTTCAACAAATGGTGCTGGTTCAACTGGAGGTCAGCATGCAGAAGAATGCGAATTGATCCATCCTTGTCTCCTTGTACTAAGCTCAAATCCAAATGGATCAAGGACCTCCACATAAAGCCAGACACTCTGAAGCTAATAGAAAAAAAACTGGGGAAGACCCTTGAGGACATCGGTACAGGGAGAAAGTTTCTGAACAGAACACCAATAGCGTATGCTCTAAGAGCAAGAATTGACAAATGGGATCTCATAAAATTACAAAGTTTCTGTAAGGCAAAGGACACCATCAAGAGGACAGATCGGCAACCAACAAATTGGGAAAAGATCTTCACCAATCCTACATCAGATAGAGGGCTAATATCCAATATATATAAAGAACTCAAGAAGTTAGACTCCAGAAAACCAAACAACCCTATTAAAAAATGGGGTACAGAGTTAAACAAAGAATTCTCACCTGAAGAACTTCGGATGGCGGAGAAGCATCTTAAAAAATGCTCAACTTCATTAGTCATTAGGGAAATGCAAATCAAAACAACCCTAAGATTTCATCTTACACCAGTCAGAATGGCTAAGATTAAAAATTCAGGAGACAGCAGGTGTTGGAGAGGGTGTGGAGAAAGAGGAACACTCCTCCACTGCTGGTGGGGTTGCAAATTGGTACAACCACTCTGGAAATCAGTCTGGCGGTTCCTCCGAAAACTGGGCACCTTACTTCCAGAAGATCCTGCTATACCACTCCTGGGCATATACCCAGAAGACTCCCCACCATGTAATAAGGATACATGTTCTACTATGTTCATAGCAGCCCTATTTGTAATTGCCAGATGCTGGAAAGAACCCAGGTATCCCTCAACAGAAGAGTGGATGCAAAAAATGTGGTATATCTACACAATGGAGTACTATTCAGCCATTAGAAACAATGAATTCATGAAATTCTTAGGCAAATGGATGGAGCTAGAGAATATCATACTAAGTGAGGTAACCCAGACTCAAAAGGTGAATCATGGTATGCACTCACTAATAAGTGGATATTAACCTAGAAAACTGGAATACTCAAAACATAATCCACACATCAAATGAGGTACAAGAAGAAAGGAGGAGTGGCCCCTGGTTCTGGAAAGACTCAGTGAAACAGTATTCAGCAAAACCAGAACGGGGAAGTGGGAAGGGGTGGGTGGGAGGACAGGGGAAGAGAAGGGGGCTTGCGGGACTTTCGGGGAGTGGGGGGGCTAGAAAAGGGGAAATCATTTGAAATGTAAATAAATTATATCGAATAATAAAAAAAAAAAAAAAAGACAAAAAAAAAATGCTTTACATTTTCATTTATATTATTTTTATGTGTATCAGTGTTTGGGTCCATGAATATTTATGACTGTGTATGCACAGTGCCTGTGAGGGCCAGAAGAGGGCACCCGCTCCCTTAAAACTGGAATCACAAAAGGTTATATGGGCTATCTGTCCTTGGGGTTCTGGGAATTGAAGCCAGGTCCTCACCCAGAAAAGCAAGCACTCTTTTTTTTTTTCTGTTTCAACATTTTTTTATTCGATATATTTTTTTATTTACATTTCAAATGATTTCCCCTTTTCTAGCCCCCCACTCCCTGAAAGTCCCGCAAGCCCCCTTCTCTCCCCCTGTCCTCCCACCCACCCCTTCCCACTTCCCCATTCTGGTTTTGCCGAATACTGCTTCACTGAGTCTTTCCAGAACTAGGGGCCACTCTTCCTTTCTTCTTGTACCTCATTTGATGTGTGGATTATGTTTTGGGTATTCCAGGTTTCTAGGTTAATATCCACTTATTAGTGAGTGCATACCATGATTCATCTTTTGAGTCTGGGTTACCTCACTTAGTATGATGTTCTCCAGCTCCATCCATTTGCCTAAGAATTGCATGAATTCATTGTTTCTAATGGCTGAATAGTACTCCATTGTGTAGATATACCACATTTTTTGCATCCACTCTTCTGTTGAGGTATACCTGGGTTCTTTCCAGCATCTGGCAATTATAAATAGGGCTGCTATGAACATAGTAGAGCATGTATCCTTATTACATGGTGGGGAATCTTCTGGGTATATGCCCAGGAGTGGTATAGCAGGATCTTCTGGAAGTGAGGTGCCCAGTTTTTGGAGGAACCGCCAGACTGATTTCCAGAGTGGTTGTACCAATTTGCAACCCACCAGCAGTGGAGGAATGTTCTTCTTTCTCCACACCCTCTCCAACATCTGCTGTCTCCTGAATTTTTAATCTTAGCCCTTCTGACTGGTGTAAAGTGGAATCTCAGGGTTGTTTTGATTTGCATTTCCCTAATGACTAATGAAGTTGAGCATTTTTTAAGATGCTTCTCCGCCATCCGAAGTTCTTCAGGTGAGAATTCTTTGTTTAATTCTGTACCCCATTTTTTTAATAGGATTGTTTGGTTTTCTGGAGTCTAACTTCTTGAGTTCTTTATATGTATTGGATATTAGCCCTCTGTCTGATGTAGGATTGGTGAAGAACTTTTCCCAATTTGTTGGTTGCCGATTTGTCCTCTTGATGGTGTCCTTTGCCTTACAGAAACTTTGTAATTTTATGAGGTCCCATTTGTCAATTCTTGATCTTAGAGCATACGCTATTGGTGTTCTGTTCAGAAACTTTCTCCCTGTACCGATGTCCTCAATGGTCTTCCCCAGTTTCTTTTCTATTAGCTTCAGAGTGTCTGGCTTTATGTGGAGGTCCTTGATCCATTTGGATTCCACTAGAGAACTCCTACAGCTGATAAACAACTTCAGCAAAGTGGCAGGTTATAAAATCAACTCAAGCAAATCAGTGGCCTTCCTATACTCAAAGGATAAGCAGGCTGAGAAAGAAATTAGGGAAATGACCCCCTTCACAATAGCCACAAACTCTTGGGGTGACTCTTACCAAACATGTGAAAGATCTGTATGACAAGAACTTCAAGACTCTGAAGAAGGAAATGGAAGAAGACCTCAAAAAATGGGACAACCTCCCACGCTAATGGACCGGTAGAATCAATGTAGTTAAAATGGCCATTTTGCCAAAAGCACTATACAGATTCAATGCAATACCCATCAAAATCCCAACTCAATTCTTCACAGAGTTAGAAAGAGCAATTCTCAAATTCATCTGGAATAACAAAAAACCCAGGATAGCTAAAACTATTCTCAGCAACAAAAGAAAGTCTGGGGGAATCAGTATCCCTGACCTCAAGCAATACTACAGAGCAATAGTGTTAAAAACTGCATGGTATTGGTACAGTGACAGGCAGGAGGATCAATGGAACAGGATTGAAGATCCAGAAATGAACCCAAACACCTATGGCCACTTGATCCTCGACAAAGAGGCTGAAAACCTCCAATGGAAAAAAGATAGCCTTTTCAAGAAATGGTGCTGGTTCAACTGGAGGTCAGCATGCAGAAGAATGCGAATTGATCAATCCTTGTCTCCTTGTACTAAGCTCAAAGCAAGCACTCTTAATCAGCAAGTTATCTCGCCAATACACATAAGCAAGAGGCTCCCAGGACCCTGTGGTGATTACTTTAGAGAACTACCTCACAAAGAGGAGATAGAACCATTAGAGTCTGCCTCCAGTAGATAGGCATGGCCCCAGTTAAGGGATAGGTCCACACACCCATCTCAAAGTTTTTTACCCAGAAATGGCCAAAGGAAAGATAGGGACAAAGAGTGGAGGAGAGACTGAAGGAAAGGCCATCCAGAGACTGCCCCACCTAGGGATCCATCCAATCTGCAGGCCTCAAACCCTCACACTATTGCTGATCCCATGAAGCACTTGCTGATGGGAACCTGGTGTGGTTGTTCCTTGATAGGTTCTGCCAGCCCCTGTCTAATACAGATACAGATACTCACAACTAACCATTGGTCTGAGCCCAGGAACCACAATGGAAGAGTTAGGAAAAGGACTGAAGGAGGTGAAGGGAGTTGCAACCCCATAGGAAGAACAATATCAAACTAACTGGAACTCCCTCCCCCGACCCCACCCCTGAGTTCTCAGGGACCAACCCACCAACCAAAGAGTATGCATGGAGGAATCCATGGCTCCAGATGCATGCGTAGCTGAAGATGGCCTTATCTGACATCAGTGGATTGGAGGACCTAGGTCCTGTGGAGGCTTGATGCCCTAGCATAGGGGGATGCTAGAGGGGTGAGGTGGGAGTAGGTGAGTGGCTAGAGGAGCACTTTCATAGAGGGAAAGGGGAGGGTGAAAGATAGTATTGGATGGGGTTTTGTGGAGGGGAAGAGGGATATCATTTGAAATATGATAAACGAATAAAGTGATTAATAATAAAAAGGAAAGAAAATATTTTTAGTGCATATATACATATATATGTATGTGTATGTGTATGTGTGTATATGTGTATATGTATGTATATGATGTATATGCATATGTATAAAGCAGCTTTAACATATACACATTTATTATATAGATATACATATATCTATTATATAACATATATCATATATATTATGTGTGTGAATATATATGCATATATAATATATGTGCTATGTGTAAATGCGACATGAAATTTAGTTAATCTATACATTTTTCTGTGTTCATCTATGAGCTCAGACTGTCACTTATTGATTCATTGGGTTTTGACTGAATGCCAACTAATACAGTTATTAATCCTGAGACTCTCAGAAAATCTCCTCACACTTGAATTTTGCCAAAAAGAAAACTTAAATATGTGAGTGAATGACAAGTAAGAAAAATACAAACCTAAACAAAGTAATATGCTATAAAAACAAATCTAGAAAAATATCATTGAACTTATTTTGTGTGGGCAACTACTCCAGGACATAGGGTCCTGAACTTAAATGTAGTTAATTCATCTAATGAAACTTCACTAGAGGAAACTAGTTTGTCCTTTGCCAGCAGGTATTCATTGCAGAGAGCTTTTTGTTTCACCAAGTTTTCCCAAGTCCACTTCTTCCTTTTAGGTCTGGGACCCTCTCTGGCTTCAACCTGTGCAGGCCCTCAGAGTGATGCTACAATATTTAAGAGGTCATATACCAGCAGTCCTGTTGTCACTTGAAGATGTGTTTCCTTGAAGTCATCCATCCCATCTGAACTCTACTTTTCCATGTATCTCCATGACCCAAAGAGAGAGATTTGATGGAGACATCTCATTTAACGAAGCCCAAAATTGAACTAGAGTAAATTTTCAGGGGAACATCTTACCTGGCATTAGAATTCCAAAGTAACAGACATGAATATTATAGCAACTGATGATCATGTATGATACTGAATATAGGAAAGAAATTACATTTTGTTATTCTGTCCAGACCTAATCTTGTGTTTGAGCTTTGAGAGTTAAGAATTTCTCAGGCTTCCTCATGGTAAATGCTGGCACTGCCTATGTTACCTATTTCCTGCCACTAGAATCTGTCTGACAAAAGTGATAAATGCTATATAGGTTTAATTTTTCAATTGAATCTTATATTTTAATGGCAAGTATAGTTTGGACTCCTCTAAAGACTTCTAAATGTAAATTTTTAGTTATTTCTACTTACAAATTCATGGTACTCCTGACTTCTCAAGGATAGTGAATTATTTCATTACTTATCTTCTGCTCCCTTTTTTGAGAACTTTCCTCATGAGGTTTATTTCTTTTCCTTGCTCATTGTCTAAAGTTCTTTGAAAGCCCTCACAGGTGTTCAGGTGTCATGCTAAGCACACAACCGAACAATCACAATCTAGCAAGTAATGTCTCTGGGAAGCATATTAATTTAGTCATGGCCAGACACTTCCTACTGGGGGGATGGAAAAGGTAATGTCCACTGACCACAAGACAAAGATTGGTTAATCACATCTCCTTTTATGTGGAAACTTCTTTTGAGGTCCTAACTTTTGATTTCAAACTATATCATACACAGTTGATATTTTAAAACTTCTTAATTTTAATTATCTGCACTAAGACTATGGTCATTCTTTCTAGAACATAACAAATTTCAATATTTTCTATAAATGGATTATCATTACTTTTTCTCTTTCTCTCTTGGTTAAGAACCACAAGCGTGTTTGTGCATGCATGCATACATTCAGATTTGAAACAAGTGTATAGTCAAAGGAACCCTACATGACAGCCATTTCTAGTAATTTTAATTTCAAGAAAAAATAATCCCAGGGGTAGTTGGAGAATAGGCCTAATATAGATCCTAGCAAGTGGTCAACTAAATTTTATCTCCAACTTAATTTTGAATTCTGTGTGATTTTTTCACTTCTACTTTCCTTCTTCCCCTTCACATGATCACATCTGCTTCTAGTCAAAAGTGCACAGATAGCACTTTGGCTTTTATGTTTATACTTCTGGTCTCTCCTTCTGAGCAGGCATTAAGCAAATTGCTCTTTTACAGAACCCATTACTTTAATTCCTTACTCCTATTTATATCGATCATGAAATAATCAAATTATACCATCAAGTGGACTAAATGTAATTTGTAAAAAAGGTTTCGGACATGCTCAAAATGAGGAGCTGTAATTAGTAAATCTGTAGATCGATGGTATATTTATGTAAAGTTGACTCAAATGGGTTGTTCCGTTTTAAAGCATTGATTATACAGGTTCTGTGTCTAATCTAGGCTTATTTCTAGAGCATTGGAGCAGTGACAAATGCTATGTAAATTCCACTGAAGACAGACATCTTTATTTAATGATGCTCAAGCCCTTGTGTCACCTGAGAAATTAGGAAGCCAACACAAACAACACACCAAAAGCAAGCACCATCAGACCTGAACAAAACTACACTTAATTAATTACTAAAACAAATGGGATTATTAGTCACTCAGGTATGAAACTGAAGTAACTTTTGTTTACTATTGACTCTTTTTGCAATTTTCCTAACATGAACAATCAGAAAATGGTGTAGTCCTGACCCTATTTTCAAAATACCCTGTATCCTTTAAATATAACAAAGATGAGAATTCTCTGATCAGTAATGAAATGGGTATACTTTAAAATCTTTGCAACATCAAAGTGTCAATAATACAGACGAAGTTTATATAAATTTAATTCTTTTGTCATCCCTTAATAAATTATTATAATGTATAAAGCCACAGTTAAAGATAGGAAGTGTTCTTTTTTTGTGCAATTAATTACTCACTGCAGTTTCCTGAGGATCTGAGTGGTTTGTAAAAGCTTGGGTGGAACTAATCACAATCTTGAGGATTTTGTTTTCTTCTTTGTTTTGTGTTTTGATACATCCAAGTGTTTCATGCATCCAAGGCTGGCCTTAAACTCATCATATTGCTGAGGATGAACCCGAGCTTCTGCACATCCTGAGGTCATCTCTGCACTTCTGGAACCCAGACTTACACCATGATGCATGGCTAGCGTCATGTGGGCCTGGAAATCAAACCTAGGACTACACACTACTTCAGCAAATACTATCAACCAAGGCACATTCTTATTCCTGAAAGTTTAGGTTTTTGTTGTTTGATTTGTGACTTGCTTCTGCTTTTTTCTAAAACTTAGACATCCAGAACTGTTGTACATATATGAAATTTCTTGGTTTTACATAGTTCTTAAAAATATTTAATTTAGGACCCATCTCTTTTGGCTAGTTCATTAGTTAAGAAATAAATCTTTTTTTGTTTGTTTTGTTTTTTTGTTCAGAGTAGTTGGTAAATTGTTCCTATGTATGACATTATGTGATACTATTTATCTGAATTGCCAAGTTCATTTTGAGGCTTTTTACCCTACATTCTTGGATAATAGATAATGAATCTTTTCTTCTTGGCTTATGAACCATCAATGAGAGGATTGTATCAATATGTATTCATTTAAATAAGAAAATATTGGTATCTCATCCCTTGTGTGGCAAAGCTTACATCAAGCATTTTCAGTGAGGAGAGGAAGACATATTAGCCGACAATACTATTTTCAAGAACTTGTTAGTAGCAGAATAATGACTTCAAACAATAATGTTCAGCTATGCTATGTTAATGCTCTGCCTTGTGAAATGGTTCAGAGAATTACATGGAAAATACCAGAGTGTGTGGCCTAGAGTCTTTCAAGAGGCACTGTTGTTGGCAGCTGGGATGTCTAAAGAGGCCCATGCATAGACCTGGATGCCTTTGATGGCAGAGGTGGGTAGAGCTTCTTTCCACTATGCTGCTTTTCTAAAGTGCTTGAAGAATGTCTGTCAGTTGGTTTCTGACACAACAATTGGTACTTGTCCTGAGAAACGCAACATAGAAATTGCATTAGCTTTTGGGTCTCAACTTGTGAAGTCATACATGGTTGTTAGCATTATTTTAAGATGTATAAGTACAACCGAGATTCAATATTGGAAGAAGTAAAAGACTTCTAGGCCCATCTTAGATGCTGATTCCACAGACCTCTAAAAGAATATGTCACTAGAGAAGTGACACTGGATACAAGATAAACACATGGTTGGAGGATAAATAATGCCACCCTTGTGTGACAAAATTATAGGAATTCAAAATAAATATGAAAATAACATGAGTATGAGAAATATAATCTTTAGTGGTACCATTTGTTCCTATTCAGTACTTCACTGGGAAAAGTTGTTAAACAACTATACTTCCAGTGTTTGAATAAAGTGTCTTCAATTTTGCTTAGTGTGTTTATTTTGTAAATACTCCCTTTAGGTAATACAACTTCATTGGCCATGTTTTACTGAAGAACAAGACAGTGAATATGCTTTTAAGAGCAAACAGTGGCCAATTATAAGTTGATAATGTGCAAAGTAAATTCCTACTCTCTTGTTTAAAGTTAATAAAATCAATAAAACCTGTGTTCAAATTAAAATCTACAAAATTTTTGAAGGGCAAGTTTTTTTTGAGCATCAATGATAAATCAAACAAATGACAATGGAAAATAGTCACTAGTTTTGTACATAAAATGATACTGACACAGTAATAATTTCTGATATTTTTAGCGTGATATTTTCTGTTAAACTATAGTCAGTCTTAGTGTGTTACAATATGTATACATTTCATTTATCAGCAAACATTATCATTTTCAAAAAGAAACTAGAGCCTGAGACTTCTAGAGATTTCAGTTAAAAATAACTGAACTTGGCTCCTGTCCCCCATACATCCATTGTCCAACCATTTCTCTGCGTACCTTCATCAGAATGCAGATTTGGAAGCATACAGGTTGGATTCATTCTTTGCATCCATTTCCCTTGCCCCCAACGAAGTCTTCTGGGGCCTGTGCAGCTGTGGAGAGTGACACACTGTCACCCAGAGTACCACTGTACTGCCACCTCTCTGCCCTTCCCCCCTCCCCAATTCCCTACCCACACTGTCCCCAGGGGCACACCCAAGTTCTGGGAGATCTGCACTTCCCTGCCACAAAGATCTATTGTTTAGCTCAAAGATAGCCATCAGAGGCCAGCTGCACCAGAATCATTAAAGGATTGGCCCCCTCCCAGTATCTTCTACAACAGGAACATTGAGTAACAAGCAGATGGCTAAAGGCCAACAGAAGAACAAAATCAACAAGAGCCAGGGCAGTGTGACACATGCGGAGCACAGCTATCCTATTACAGCAAGCCCTCCATATCCTAACACAACCAAAGCACAAGAAAATGACCTGAAATCAATCTTATCAAGATGATGGAGGCCTTTAAAGAGGAAACAAACAAATCTCTTAAGGAAATAAAATTAAATAGGTGAAGTAAATACATAAAATGATTCAAGAACTAATAATGGAAATAGAATCAATAAGGAGAACACAAACTGAGGGAATCCTGAAGATGGAAAACTTAGGGAAGAGAACAGAAACAACAGACACAGCATCCCCAACAGAATGTAAGAGATGACAGAGAGAATTTCAGGTGTAGAAGGTACTATAGAAGAAATTGATACCAGTCAAAGAAAATGTTAAATTTAAAATAGTTCCTGATGCAAAACAGACAGGAAACCTGAGATACCATGAAAAAGATAACTAAAGAATATTAGGAATATTAGAAGATGAAGAATCCCACCTCATAGGACCAGAAAATATTTTCAACAAAAATCATAGGAAAATAAAGTTCCCAACCTAAAGAAAGAGATGCCACTAAGTATACAAGATGCTTACAGAATACCAATTAGATTGTGCCAGAAAATAAAATCTCCCTTTCACATAAAAATCAAAACACTAAATGTATAGAACAAAGAAAGAATATTAAAAGCTGAAAAGGAAAAAGGCCAAGTAACATACAAAGGCAGAACTATCAGAATTATATCCAACTTCTCAACAGAGAGTTTAAACCTAGAAAGTTCTCTAAAAAAACACAGATGCCAGCCTACAATATTATACTCAGCATAACTCTCAATCAGCATGTATTGTGAAAGCAAGATCTTTCCAGACAAAACAAAATTCAAACAACAACTATCCACAGATCCAACCGTACAAACCCAATGAGTAGAACCACACCCACGAAAACACAAGAAATAAGTAATTCCATACAAGCAAAAACAAAGCAAGAGAGGCATACACATATACACACACGTAAAAACATCCAATCTATGCACACAATCCACACACACACACATACACACACATACATACATGCACACACATATACAGACACACACACTAATACCACCAACATCAAAATAACAAGAATTAAAATCAATGGTCATTAATTTCTCAACATCAATGAACACAATTCCCCAATAAAAAGACATAGGCTGGATGTAAGAACAGGAGCCATCATTCTGCTGCATACAAACAATACACCTTAACATTAAAGACAGACATTACCTCAGAGGAAATGGATAGAGAAAAGTTTTTCAAGCCAATGGACCCAAAAAAGCAAGCTGGAGTAGCCATTCTGATATCTGATAAAATAGACTTTCAGCCAAAAGTAGTAGAAAGAGATAGGGAAGAACTCTTCATAATTATCAAAGTGAAAATTTACCAAGATGTTATATCAATTCTGAACACAACTGCCCCTGAACACAAGGTCCCCCATATTTGTAAAAGAAATGCTGATAAAGCTAAAATCACACATTGAACCCCACATATTAATAGTGGAAGATTTCAGTACCTTACTGTTCCCAACCAACAATCATCTAAACAAAAACTAAACAGAGAAATAATGAAACTAACAGACATTGTGAAAAAATTGATCCTAGCAGATATTTACAGAACATTTCAGAAGAACACAGAAGAATATATCTTCTCATCCACACCTCACTGAACATTCTCCGAAACTGACCATATAGTGAATCACAATACAAGCCTCAATAGTTACAAGAAATTGAGACATATCTGTATCTCATTAGACCATTATGGATTAAAATAAACTCCAACAACAGAAACACCAGAAGGTATACACTATTGTGGAAACTGATAATCCCTAATCAATAATCTCTGGACCAGGAGGAAATAAAGAAAGAAATTAAAGAATTTCTAGAGTAAAGAAAGAAATTAAAAACTTTCGAGAATTCAGTGAAAATGAAGGTGCAACATACCAAAGATCATGGGACACAATGGAAGCAGTACTAAGTTCAGAGCATTAACGGCCTCCATAAAGAAACTGGAGAGTTCTCCTCACTTAAGCCTTCGTTTTTGTTAAACCTAATATTATCTGTGGCTTTACAAATAAAGCCACTATGAGCATAATGGAGCACATATCCTTTTGGTATGGTGGAACATCTTTTGAGTATTTGCTTGGGAATAGTATTGTTGGGTCTTCAGGTAGAACTATTTCCAGTTTTCTGAGGAACCATCAGATTGATATCCAGAGTGGTTGGACCAGTTTACAATCTCATCAGCAATGGAGGAGTGTTCCTCTTTCTCCACATCCTTGTCAGCATATGCTTTCACTTAAATTTTTAATTTTAAATATATTATTAATTATTTTATGTACTGACATTTCAAATGTTGTCCCCTTTCCTGATCCCTCCTTCACAAATTCGTCACCTCCTCTCACCGCCCCTTTTCTTCTGAGCCATTCTGATTGGTGTAAGGTGGAATCTCAGGGATGTTTTGATTTGTATTTCTCTGACAACTAAGGATGTTAAGAATTTCTTTAAGTGATTCTTGGCCATTGTGATTAGTCTGTTGAGAATTCTCTGTTTAGCTCTATAGCCCATTTTTATTGGGTTATTTAGTATTTTGGAGCCTAACTTCTTGAGTTCTTTATATATTTTGGATAATAGACCTCTATCAGATGTTGGGTTAGGGAAAATCTTTATCCAATCTGTAGATTGCCCTTTTGTTCTATTGACAGTGTCATTTGTCTTACAAAAGCATTTAATTTTCCTGAGATTCCATTTGTCAATTTTTGATCTTAGAGCCTGAATCACTGATCAAGGAGACTTTCCCCTGTGCCAATGTGTTCGAGGCTATTTCCCACTTTCTCTTCTATTAGATTCTGTGTATCTGGTTTTATATTGAGGATCTTGATCCACTTGAACTTGAGCTTTGTGCAAGGTGATAAATATGCATGCAGACAAGCAGTTCGACCAGCATTATGGGGAATGGAATAATGGAATAATCACAATTTTTTACAGAACTTAAAAGAAATTCTCAACTTCATATGTAAAAACAAAATAGAAAGAATAGCAAAAAGAATTCTAAACAATAAAAGAAGTTCTGGAGGAATCACCATCCCTGTACTACAGAGCAATAGTGATAAAAACTTCATGCTATTGGTACAGAGATAGACAGTTCAATCAAGGGAACAGAATCAAAGGCCCAGAAATAAACCCATGCACTTATAGACACTTGATTTTTGACAAAAAAGCCAAAACATGCAATGGAAAAAAGAAAGCATCTTCAGCAAATGATGCTGGTGTAACTGGATGTCTGCATTTAGAAGAATGCAAATATATCAATATTTATCATGCTAAATAAAGCTCAAGTGCAAGTGGATCAAAGACCTCAACATAAAACTGGATACATTGATAGTAATAGAGAATAAATTGGGGAATAGCCTTGAAACATTGGTAAAGGAGACACTTCCTGAACAGAACACCAGTGACTCAGGCTCTAATGTCAGTAACTAATAAATGGGACCTCATGAAACTGGAATGTTTTGTAAGGAAAAGTACGCTGTTAACAGGACAAAACAGTAGTCTACAGATTGGGAAAGGATCTTTTCCAACTCTATGTCTGACAGAGGTCTAGTATCCAAAATCCATATGAACTCAATAAATTATATACCAACAATACAAATAACCCAATTAAAAGAATTTTCAACAGAGGAATCTCAAATGGCTGAGAAACACTTAAAAAGGTGTTCAATATTCTTAGTTCTCAGGGAAATGCAAATCAAAACAACCCTGTCAAAATGGCTAAGATACATGTAATAAGGACACATGCTCCACTATGTTCATAGCAGCCTTATTTATAGTAGCCAGAAGCTGGAAAGAACCCGGATGTCCCTCAAGGAATGGATATAGAAAATGTGGTATATTACACAGTTTCAAATAAACTACTCAGCTCTTAAAACTGATAAATTCGTGAAATTTTTAGACAAATGGATGGAGCTAGAAAGTATCATCCTGGGTGAGGTAACCCAGTCACAAAAGAACACACACAGTATACACTTACTGCTAAGTGGATATTAGCCCAGAAACTCGGAATACCCAAAATACAATTCACAGACTAAATAAAGCTCAAGAAGAAGGAAGACCAAAGTATGCATACTCTGATCCTTCTTAGTAGGGGGAAAATACCCATAGGAGGTGATAAAGAGACAAACTGTGGAGCAGAATCTGAGGGAAAGACCATCCAGAGACTACCAGAGATCCATCCCATATACAGTTACAAAACCCAGACACTATTGGGCGTGCTGACAGGAGCCTGATACAGCTGTCTCCTGAGAGGCTCTGCCAGTGCATGACAAATAAAGAGGGGGACATGCTCAGCTGCCCATTGAACTGAACATAGTGTTCTCAATGGAGGAGCTGGAGAAAGGACCCAAGATGCTGAAGGGGTTTGCAGCCCCATAGGAGGAACAACAATATGAACCATTAAGTACCACCAGAACTCCCAGGGACTAAACCACCAACCAAAGAGTAAACATGGAGTTACCCATGGCTCTAGCTGCATATGTAGCAGAGGATGGCCTTGTTGGACGTCAAAGGGAGGAGAGGCCCTTGGTCCTGAGGAGGCTAGGTGCCCCAGTATAGGGGAATTCCAGGACAGGAAAGTGGGAGTGGGTAGATTGGTGAGCAGGGAGAGGGGGGTGGGTTAGGGGGGTTTTCAGGGGTGAACCAGGAAAGGGAACAACATTTGAAATGTAAACAAAGAATATATCTGATAAAGAAGAAGAAAAACAAAACAAAACAAAATTCAAAAAGAAATCAACAGCTCGTGTTGGATGCATGTGGAACAAGTGTACACTCCTTCATTGCTGGTGGGAGTACAAACTTGTATAACCACTTTGTAAATCAATTTAGTGGTGTCTCAGAAAACTGAAGACACAGCTATACCAGCTATATGACACTCCTGGGCATATATCCAAAATATTTTCATCTATACCACAGGAACACTTGATCAAGTATGTTTATAACAGCTTTCTTAGTAATAGCAGGAAACTGGAAACACTCAACTGAAGAATGAATAAAGAAAATGTGGTACATCCACACAATCAGATCCTATTTAGTTATTAGAAAGATATCATGAATTTTGCAGGCAAATGGATGGAACTTGAGAATATTATCCCGAGTAAGATAACCCAGAGCCAGAAAAACACATGGTATGTACTCATTTATATCTGAGGATTAGCCATAAATTGCAGGACAACCATGCTATAATCCACAGACCCAAAGAGACTGTGTTTTAAGGTCACAAGAGGGGGTGCTGGAATCTCACTCAGAAGGGGAAGCTAAATAATTAGTGGAAATAAATGGAGAGGGAGAATGTGTAATAGAGGGGGTGGGAGAGGAAGAGGCATGGCAATGAGATGTGGAGAGAGGCTGAGCAAGAGGGGCTTGGGTTAACAATTGGAAATCTTCACCAGAGTGGTGTGGGTCATCTCTGGCAACTAGCTGGGAAGGGGGGGGGCTGATACACGGAGTCTATAGGGGTGACTGTAGCAGAGATTTCTACCAATGCAAGATACTGAGACTACATCTTGTAGCTAGGCAGGACTTCCAAAGGAGGGAAGGAGGGCCTCAACTCACCCACAAAACCTTCAACCCAGAATTGTCCTGCCTAAAGGAGATGCAGGGATAAGGACGGAGCAGTGACTGAAGGAATGGCCAGTGAATGACCGCACAAAGGCGAGGCTCATCCCATGTAGGAGAGCCAACTCCTGACACCATTAATGATCTTCTGCTATGCTCGGAGACAGGAACCTAACAGAACTGGTTCCTGAAAGACTTCTTCCAGCAGTGGAAGAATGCAGATGTGGGGACCACAAAAGCAATAGTTGGAGGCCAGGGAGACTTTTGGAACCTTGAAGGATAGAAGGGAGCAAGTTGAAGGGTCAAGGACATCACAAGAAGACCTTCAGTGTCAACTAACCTGGGACCATTGGGGCTTACAGAGCCAGGGTCATCAACCAGGGAGCATGCAGCAGCTGAGCCTATATTCCCTATATATTTAAGCAAATGTGCAGCTTGGTCTTCATTGTGGTCCCTAACAGGTGGAGTGGGGGCTGTCTTGGTCTCTGTTCCCTGCCTTTGTATCCCCTTCGTCCTATGTGGACTGCCTGTATGGGCCTCAGTGGTAAAGGATGTCCCTAGTCCTGGAAGTGGTGAAGGATTTCCCAGTGTGAGATGGTCCATAGATGAGGCTGCCCTTCTGTAAAGGTAGGAGAAGGGGGCAATTGGGTGAGGGGTTTCTAAGGTTTGGACTGAGAAGAGAGAAGGAAGCAGACCGGTGATTGTGCTCAAAATAACACATAAATAAATACAAAACCCTGTATCTCAATTGGCAGTGTTCAGTCCAAGGATATAGTCTCTGTTTCTACAGTAGGAATTAGACAAGGTGTCCCTGTTCTCCTTTCAGTAGTGGCTTCTAATGAAGATGACAGCCATCATTTAAATACACATCATTAAGTAAAGAACATAAATGTCAATAAAACATTTCTTATTAAGTAACAAGCTGATGGCACCATAAAAGTGAAAAATTTTCACGTTGTAAAATATAGTCAAAGTCATAATGGAGTACATTAATAGAGTTTGACATTCTTTCAGTATTCCTTAGTGAACTAAGAAGGAGCTTTAATTAAAAGTGACTTTGATCACTTTACATTTTCACTGTGAATGACACGCAGTATTTTCCAGGAAACTGATCCTCTCCTGGAATTAATTTATGTATCTCTTCAGTGACACTCAAATGAGCACACTCTCCAGAAGCTCCGGCCATTTCCATTTGGATATTTAAAACATTCCTCAAGTGTCACACACCTGCTTGGATGGTGCAAGTCTCTATTAGCAGCTTCTTTAGAATATTTTTTGAAAAGTATGTTCTGTTATTGAAAAAGGAAGTAAAAACATTTTATGATAAAATTGAAGATTTGCATGGAAAATATTTCTGATAAAATAGAAGAGACATATAGAAAAACACGTTAAAATCCACAATTTTCATGGAAATTTGAAGAGTAAAGTGGTAGACATAAAACATTGCTAAATTAATTGAAAAAGGAAGTAGAAACAGTTTATGATAGAACTGAAGATTTATATGGAAAATATTTCTGATAAAAGTATAGAAAATTGTGGAAAGATGTTATAATTGAAAATTATCATGGAAAATTTTATATATATATAATAATGGTAGGCATAAAAGCATTACTACATTGATTGAAAGTAGAATTATAAACATTTTCTGAAAAAGTTGAAGATTTACATGGAAATATTTCTGATAAAATTGAGAAAGAATATCTGTTATTGACAGTAAGTGATACATGTCTACTGTTGGGAAATCTACTTTTCCCTCCTCAATCCTTATTAGAGCAATCTTTTGGCAAGATCATGACACAAGAATGGCATGTTAATATTGTTTTTACATCTAACACTCTTTTATCTACAACACTAACTTATGATCTCCCCAAATTTCCATTAAGATTGAAGAATTGAGACATATTCTAAACACAGAGACCTGAAGGATTTCTTGTTTTAAATTCTGAATCTATGAACACACACACAAATGAGAGAGAAACACACAAACACGCACACACACACACACACAGAGAGAGAGAGAGAGAGAGAGAGAGAGAGAGAGAGAGAGAGAGAGAGACAGAAAGACAGACAGACAGACAGATGCATATGGTTGCTATTGATAACTCATCTCTTCAAAAGAATTTTAAGTGGTAGATCCTCCAGAATGAAATCAGCTAATTTTATCAGTCTATTCTGTCCTGACAAAACATTAATATTTTTCAAATACATTTTAGGGGATAAATTTAATTTGGGAGACTGTTCCTGTTATTTAAGTCAAGAAAATATTGTCATTTTAGTGATATGACCAAAAAGCAACATAAAATGAGATGAAAGAACGTGAAATAAAAATCAAAATTAAGACACACTGAAAGAATATTAATCATCAGTAAAAGCAGGCATGAGAAATTGCCTTTCTTTCTTAATATTTTACACACTAAGATAAAGTTTTAGGGGGAAATAACAAAGGTTTTGCAGATGTATCCACCACAAATGGCCTCGAAATCACATGCTGGAGGTAGATCTCAGCAACCACACATCCTTCAGCTATGAAAAGCTAGAAACTTTCAACTAAAGATAGACACTACCAGCTCCTGAAGCAAATGCATTCAAATCAGCAGATCTTATTTTCAAAGTAGTCAGGAAACAGAAAGCCGTCATCTCTCCAATTGAAGTCAGTTTTAAATTTAAGTGTGAAGAAATATGCCATTGAATCCCCAAAATAAAATTATAAAGAAACATAAAAGATCAGCATGTTCGAAACATCAAGCAGCAGAGTTTATGTTTCTACACTCATTTGGCAATTTCTATTCGTGAAATGCCTTGTAATTTAATTTTCTTTACATTAGTAAAGGAAGAGGACCAAGGGCTGGCGAGTCACAGACAGCCTTAAATGCCCCCCTTTGTAAGTTCATGTATGAAAGCTTCTGGAATATATACACACACACCAACCAAGAGTCCCTCCAAATGGCATCCAATTTTGCCCAAGAGCCACACATCCATTGTACAAGGAGTGTGAACAGAGGACTGTTCTCTTGCTTCCATTCACTGTCAGCACTTTACTATTTCTAGAAGGCTTGTTTGTGGTGTTCTTTTCTATAGAGATTTTGCCTACATCCACGTTTGCATATCACATTCATGTAGACTCTAGATCCATGCTTTCCTCTGAACTGGAGCTGCTTTCTTTATGTAGTGGGTGTAAAGTAATGCTAAATGACAGACATCAATGTCAAACCATACAATGTTTGCTAAGTGTCATTAATGTAAGGTTAATAGTTGTGAGTCTAATTCAAAATTACAGAAAGTACTGTGATTGGAAAGACTTCTCTGGTAAATTTTTAAATTTGGAAAAATGCCATCTGAGAGATTGTATTAGAAAGTAAATAAAAAGACTTAGGTATCAGTGAATATTGCAAGAATTGAGAGAATATTTAAAATGTATCTAAGGTAAACCCAGAAAACTTGTCATCTGCATTAGAGGACAAAGAACCTTTCTTTATTCTCTGGAGTGTTCTGTCTTCTCAAATACATGGAAAGATTGAATTGTGTCTAGATTATAATTTCAAACTGAATTAGTCAGTAGTGTGCCCAAATTAAGAGTACATATGTAAAAATTATTAAACAGATTGAAAATGTTCACAGTCTTATTAGAATTTTGATATTGAGGCAATTGCCTCTTCAAGAGAGTCCCGCTAGGAACCCACTGCCCTCTGTAAACAGAGCTCTCCAAAAAAGAGACCATTGTATCTCAGGACAAAGGTGTTTATCTTTATTAGGCAGCTCCAACTGCTAATAAACATACCTTAAACAAAGTTCAAATATGTCACTTAAGAACTTCCACTCATGGTCTCTATTAACTCTCAGTGGGAGATCAAGCACTAGACATTTCATGTATTTGTCTTTTGTACAGAGTCTTTGAAGTCATTGCAAGCAAGCTATGTATTTCTTCCAGCTATATCCAAGTAAAGAGTATGTGCATCATATAGCTATTCTATATAATCATATATAATATATAGTGTACACACACACGCAAATTATTCCCCTTGACTTTATTGGTAAGAAAACAGTTTTAAAGTTCCTTCTATTGTTATGTTATAAATGTTGCTAATGTTATTTGATTTCATTTATAAGAGACAAAAGAAACTCAAAAATAAATAAGGTAAATCATGGGATAATGCTGGTGTCCTCATTAAAATGTGATTAAATGCTTCAACCACCAGCATATTAGCTCTGACGGTTTGTCTTTTAAACGGTGTCAGGTAATGAAGGTCAGAAGGAGCAGGTATCCTGCTTCAGGTCCTTGGCAAGAGGCACACTGTACTTGAGCTTCCCAGCAGGGTCCTGTCAGCCTGCACAACCTCTCTCCAAGTACTAGCTCGCATCTGGCTCTAGCATATGGCACTGGACAAAGGTATTTCAGGGGCCCACTTCCTTGATCACTATTTAATGATTAATTACTGCAGCCTGATGTCGGGGCAAGACAGTTGATGCTTCAGGTAAAAGTCTTAACTTTAGGAAAATGACAGCAGAAGTGGTTTTGAAAGCCAAACTGACTTTGTATTTCCTTTGATGAATGACTTGAATTTTGTATCTTCTTGTAAAAGTGAAGTGGGAAAAAGGGGGAAAAAATCTACAATGACAGGAGTGGCATTCAGCACATTACCCTGATTGACACTATGTTGCAGAGAGAACAGACTTACACACAATGGCATAATTCTTTCTAGAAAGCAGCAAAGAACTTTTAACTTACTTTGTAGGATAGAGCTATATCAAAGAACCTCTGACAATGTTTCTAGTAAACAGCTGAAAGGTTTCTTCTCTAACTTTATATTTTCTAACAATATGTGGTATTGAGGTCTCTATACCCTGAAGAATAAATGGTTGATAATCTTTAGCATGTGAGACAGTTAACTATCGAGGAAATAACTTGGCAAAATGTCCAGCTTGAGGGCAAATTAGTGCAGAACAATTTTATGATTTGCCTTACAATAACTGTGTGTATAACTCGATGAAACAAATTGTAGTTTAAAAGTTGAAGAGGCAATCTGTCATCTAGTCAGAACAGGAATTAAACGTGCTGAATGATATATTTCTGATTCCCAGAAATTTTGATTATTATAAAATAATCCAGATATGATTAAAAGCATTATTGAATTAAACTATTTTAACTTTTGCTCATAAGATATGGACATCCATAGTGTATTGCTAATGTTCTAAAGATCAAATTATTTGTAATTTTTCTAGTACATGCATTTAGTTTTGAAAGTACAATTATTTTTAAATTGCTAAAAAAATATTTTGGGTGAAATTAAAATATCTAAAAAGTATTTCTGTTAAATCATTATTATTCAATGGTAGGCCCCCATTTTGGGTATGTGGCTTAGAAATGGATTAAGAAGTTATTGGAAATATTTCAAGAAGTGAAAAGCAGTTACTAAGATCAATCAAGATGTAACATTTGTCACTGAAATTATTCTGATAGATACTAGCCTAAAAAATGTGCCTTTGAGAGTTTATTCAGTATAAATCATAATATGCTGTTTTCATTGCATAATTTTACAAATGTAACTTGTGTTTCTAGGATAGGTCATTTAAATATTGTTTAACTCAGAGTGGAACAAGTGAGACTGGAGAGATTTTTCTGCAGTTAAGAGCACCTGCTGATCTTCCTGGGGATGCAAGTTCAGTTCCCAGCGCCCATGTCAAGCAGCTGGCAATCATTGTAGCTTTAGAGGATTTGCCTTTAACAACTGGCCCCCATACCCATCCACATGCTCACGTCTTATGTACATGCGCGCGCGCGCGCACACACACACACACACACACACACACACACACACACACACATTCAAAAGTAACCAAACTCAACCCAAACGGAAGAGTTTACATGGAAGGAAAAATAACACAGTAGTACTATGATCAGCATACTCATTTGCACCTGTAAGATCCTGATTAATCAATTAAATTAAATTAATTAAATTTAAAAAATTAAGCACCACCAGTGTTGTATAGGCTCTAGTTTGGAATGGGTCTTCCTCACATTCTCCACAGATGCCTAAGTTGACTAAGAGGAGTTTAGGGGTTTTAATATAGAACATCAGTTGATAGGACATTTAATCCTGTCCAGCTACTCTACACCAGCTAGATAAAAATAAAATTCTCAGTTACCCAGTTGGGTAGGATTATTTTGAAAACAGGAGAAGTGGTAATTTGAACCAGATTTGTTTTCCCCTGCTAGGCAAAAAACCTAAAACAAAACAACAACAAAAACAAAAAACAAAACAAACAACAACAGGCAAATAAAAGTTATTTCGAAACACTGGGAAAATGTTGCTTATATTTATCACTTTATTTCTTTAAACACGCAGGGTTCTTTTTAATTTTTTTATTGGTTATTTTATTTATTTACATTTCAAATGTTATCTGTTTTCCTGGTTTTCCCTCCACAAACCAAAATCCCATTTCCCACTTCCCATGCTTCTATGAGGTGCTCCACCACCCAACCATTTCCTCCTTACTGCCCTGGCATTCCCCTAAGCTTGGGCATCGAGTCTCCACAGGACCAAGGACCTTCTTCTCATTGATGACTGACAAGGCCATCCTCTGATACATATGCGGCTGGAGCCATGGAGTCCTTCCACATGTTCTCTTGGGTCAGTGCTTTAGTCCCTAGAGGCTCTACTTGGTTGATAGTGTCATTTTGACATGCAGTTTTAAACTCTGCTCAAATATATATGGGGAAGATACTTTGTTTCTAGTCTTGATGTCTCTATGACCTAGGATGTGCCTAATGCCAATTAAGACAACTACAGCACACCAACTGAATGTAGACTCCAGGAACATTGTAAGAGGTGGAAGACTAGGGCGTCAGCTATGAAACAGTCTTCAACATTGGATAGAGAAGCTGATCCTATGAAATCTCAATGTGACGGGTGCTGAAACACAATCTGAACACCATACCACTTGGCATGCCAGTGTTCATGAGGGAGATCTAGAAGGACCCACCTGTAGATAAGAACTATGGCAATTAATAACTTCAGTTAAAGGGTGGTTTGAAATATTTTTAATTCTTCAAAATTTCTCATTGCACTATAATTTTTTTAACTTATACCAATGGTCCTCCAGCTTCCTAATGCTACAACTCATTCATACAGTTTTTCATGTTCTGGTGACCCCCAATTATACGATTATTTCATTGTTAACTCATAACTATAAATTTGCTGCTGTTTTGGAATGTAGTGAAAGTGTCTGTGCTTTTTAAATGATCTTAGGCAACTCCTGTGAAAAGGTCATCTAAAACCCCAAAGGTGTTGTGACACACAGGTCAAAATTTCCAAATCTCAAGATATCCAACAGGCAAAATACAGTTGCTAATGATGATGATTAGATGCATCCATATAGTGAGTGTATCAATCAATTCTCAGTGGCTATGTTAAAACAACATGAACAAACTATTTTAGCTTATTAAAGTACACTCCTAGTGATGCACTCCTCTGACAAGGCCCCTGGGGTACTCACAGCCCTCAAATGGCACTACAAACTGGGGCCAATATTCAAACATATGACACTACAGTTCCACTCAGCCATGATAGTGTGGCACATACTCCACACAAAGCTCCTCACAGAACACTCAGTGGCCCTTTGAAAGGACTGTGATTTGCAGCATCTATGGGACAGATTTTGAGCTTCTGCAATTTACAGAACAAAATGGGGAAAAAGGAAAACATGACAGAATCTGGTTAAGGTACATTTGTTTCCTGAGTTCTCAGAAAATTCCTGGCCTAAAGTTGAGAATTAATGAGGGTCTTTTATCTTGATTTTGGTGGAATGGTCATGTAATTACACAGTAAGTGAACATGATATCTATCCACAAATATAAAGTAACAAACTCAGTTTTCCTCTAAAGCCCCTCCCTCCTGCCCCAAAGTACTTCCCATTTCATATGGTTGCTCTGTCATATTTATATCCCTGACTTAATGAAGCCCAAAGAGTCAAACTATCGGTGTTATTATGAGTTAAGACCACAGCTTTGATAGTTCACCATCCAAATAGGGAAATTTCTTAATGCCATTTTTATAGGACGTATAAGACATTAAACTAAATACAATTGCTGCTCCATAAAATGGTAGAACAGCTTTCCACATATGGTGTATATGCAAATACATTATCCCATCTCAACCTCCAGTGCCCCTAGCAAGTTCCACTTGAAGTTTGTACTGAATACCTGTTATCGGCTTTACAAGCTTCTACATCTTCCCATTTTTGTGTAACTAACATCAGACCTAAGTTTGCTAAAGAAATAGAATGATGTTTTATAAGAAGACCTCATTATTTTAAGGTTTAGCCTTATTCTGCAAAGTATCTTTCTCCATGTGCAATGAATTCATAATTCATAAGGAGACCATACACAATGACCACCACAGCTGCAAAACAAAAACAAAAAGCAGGGAAATCCTTTGATTTTCAAGTGTGTCATGTGCCTTTCACTCCTTCAGATAAATGTGGGACTGAGGCTGAGGAATTCAGAAAATAAGGGAATTACAGTCTAAAAATATAAGCTTCAGTGAGCGTATGCTGTGGGGACATTTGGTTTCTAGCTTTAAGAGCAGCAGGAAATGTATAAATTGCTCCTTTATCGGCCACTGAGAAATGTTCTTATTGCACTCACAGTTAAGAGTTATGAATGCCAGTAAGTGTAGGCAGCCAAGAATAAAGAGTACTTGGGCTGCACTTTGTACATTTTGTTTCTTATACACACACACACACACACACACACACACACACACACTTGCCTGCAAATAAGTTGGTACTAATAGAATCACCTAAGCTAAGTTCATGAGATGGTCACAAGGTTGAGGACTCAGTGTGTGACAAGGGGACACGCACACAGTAGGGAGAAGTATCTACCCCTCCCTTGCACCGCTTGTGCTATGCTCAGTAAACTTTCTTTTATGGCCCTCTCCACTTTTCGTCAGTGCAACGATGACAGGCATGACAGCCATGTTTTATAGAGGTGTGCTCTTTAATGCACTGATGTGTAAAATAGGTTTACTGTACTTAAGAACGCTCTTTACCAGAGAGACTGTGTCACAATTACCTGACTATAATGATAGACAAAAACTCAAAAGAGCCTCATCTGGGATAAGCACCAGAGGATGGAAGGCACATTTTGACTACCCAACTTTGTCAAAATCCTTTTTCTTTGTTCTTCAAGAGTAGCTTTCCCCCATAAACTTTGCAGCATTACTAGTCAGGCTTCAACTTACATTTCTCAGTCTTTTTCATTATTCCACGACTCTTATTCTCAAGAGATAGGAGGGACATTTATTTTGGATGTAAGTAAAATTAAAAGCCATAATTCTCTCTTTTCTGAGACTTATGATGAACATCTTTCAGGACTTAAATTTAATTACATTGGATTATAATTGCATGCTGTCAAAAGTTAAAAATACTAAATGATCCATCTTTAATATAGAAAGTGTTTAGAAATCTGCATGTCAAAATTAAAATAATTATTCATTTAGTCATTCAAGAATATATTGAGGGAGCCAATGAAAGCAGGCTATCAAAATTGATAGGTGCCAAGACACGGAGAATCCAGTTTCAGACAGAAGATAAAAAGACATACACATATTGTGAATTTTCACAGGGGGATTTAAAAATTCTTGAAACCTTTAAGATGTTAAGAACTGAAAATAAATGAGAGTATAGGGAAAAAAAAGATCAGGATGTATTTTCAGAAACTCTCACCCAGGTCTGCTGGGTTGGTGCTTCCTATTTCTAGTATGTCCTATATTTGTGAACCATAAGCTAGTGTCTGGCTCTGTTTAAGAAATGAAGAAACATTGAATTAACCCCTGTAGGGTTAGGAGTGTGCTGGAGCAGCAATAGAAGATTGTCTGATTAGTGGAAATCAGGAACATATGAGTTCCTATATGCACTGTGTCTTACTCGAGAATGAGGATGTCTTGGGTCATTGAGGAACCCATGTAATATGGACAGCTAACGTGTACATATGTCTGCAAGAGAAATTTTGGGGATTCAGAGAGGAACGTTAGATTTTCCACAGAAATATCTCCAGGAAAGAGGACTACAGAAACTCCAGAATTTAAGAACAGAAATGGGAGTAGTGGAGGCAAATTGGAGCTCTACCCATTATTGGAAAAAAATGAACCCTCATTAATGACTATCAAATTTTAGCCAGGCTAGAATACTTGAGGTATCAATCAGTACATGGTTTCCCTAAAACTATTTTCATGTGTCTTTCACTACTAAACTTAATGAAGCAGACACAATCATAGATTAGGATGTTATATTTCAAATATATATATATATATATATATATATATATATATATATATATATATATATATATATATACACACACACACACACACACAAATACAATTGCAGTACTTTCTTGCTCCGTTTCTTTTGAGAAGTCAGCTATCATTTGTGTTCTAATATAGAATTAAAATGTTCTTTTCCCAAAATTGTTTTTAACACACCTCTATGTTGTGATTTTCTTGACTACCTGAAGAAGGCTTTAAAACTCATTTTTAACTAAAAATAAATTAATGCATCCTTCTGTTCCAGAACATGACATTCTTTTAAGCCCACATGCTGTAGATAGTGCATTAACTCATTAACACTTATCTTTTATTTGTGCTGAGAAAATAAAAAAATTATTTTTGGAACAATCACCAATTATGTAATATATAATTTAATTAACTAATTATTTATATTTATTATTGACATACAATTTCATATGTGCTAGTCTGAAGCTCTAACCCACTATTGAGTCAGGGATGGCCTTTAGCTTCTGTTTATCCTGCCTTCACCTTCCAGTTGCTGGATGACAGGTGTGAAGCATGGCCAGCATCTGTGAGGCTCTGGTGATGGAACCTAGTGCTCTAACAACTGAGATATCCCCATGGCCTCCAACACAGACGATTAAAGACATTTCCTTTCCTTTTTGTGTACTCTTGATAACTTTAAGAAAAATCAATGAAAAATAATAACTGTCTATGACTCCAGAGTGTTTTTTTTGTTTTGTTTTGTTTTTGATTTTGTTTTTTGGTCTCGATGTTCTTCTAATGGTATTAACATGCTGTTTTTATTATGACTTTGCTGAATTTTTTTCCATCAGGAAACATAATACTTCCCTCTTTATTTTTCTGCCCAAGTTTGCTCTGACCTGTCAAGGTGTTCTGTTGTCCCATTAAAACATAAGGTTTTTTATTCTGTTTTAAAATAATGAGGGATATCACTAGAGATTTGAAAAAAATTGCTTTTCTTTTTGCTTCTTAAGTACACATTTGTCAATAACATGTCATCATTACAGGTCAGATCCTTACAATTATTTGTGTGTCATTGTTTTATTTTCTAAAGTATGTAGGATGGAGCATAAAGGTCTCTCTCCTCCACCGTTAAATTATTGTGTAAGCATTTAGTTTGTAATTAGGATTTTAATGTTTTCAGGTAGTCTAATATTAACATACAAAAGTACTACATATTTTCTATGTTGGATTTGTATCCTGCGAGTACTACATTTGTTCTTGTTCCCTATAGATTTTTTTTTTATGGATTCTTAAGGTTTTCTTTACATGAGATCATGAAATCTGCAAACACTGGCAGTTTAGCTTCTATTTAATAAAAATAAGAGTTCTGATGGGAGGATCAAGTATTACTGACATATTTAAATAATTTTTATCTATCTGGTTATTACTCAGAATCTATGATCCCTGAGATCCTATGATGGTTATACAGATGGCTTTGTAAACTTGAAATAATGGACAGAGTCGACTAAATTTGAGTGTTGATGGTAAAAGTCCCTGTCTGACAAGATGGCTCAGTCAGTAAAGAGGCTGATGACCTGACTGTGAACCCAGAATCCTCTTGGTACAAGGAGAAGCTAGATATCCACATGATTCCATCTAACTGCATAGGCACATCATGGTTCACACACCTATACACATTGTGGGACAGCCCCCACAACACACTCAAAATAAATTACAGAAACTCTAATTCCTGCAAGAATTAAAGGTTTATTCATTAAATAACAAGAATTTAATGAAATTAGACTTTTAAAATGTAAAGCAAAGGGAAGCATAATGAACAAAAGAATGAAGAGAAAAGCAAGTAGACAACTACACCATTGCACATCGATTTATCAACATAATTTTATCATTTTTGTTGTAGCATTTACTATAGTCTCTAGATGTTAGGCATTATTTTACTTATTTGTCATTCTGTGCCATGAAGTTATTGATTCCGGTCTTATAGATGAGAAAATGGCACACAAGTTATTAAGTCATTTCCTGATTATTGTTAAGGAACTATTAATTCACTTCACTATGCCAAACTAAAATAGGAATAAGCATGCAACACACCCTTTGGAGTGTAGACTCTAGAGCTGTTGTTGCATTAACAAAGAGTAAATATAATTATTCTTTATCTTAATGACTTGGTTACTAATATTTTATATGATACAGCAGTGATAAAATCCCTAATTTATGTTGTCTGAAATTGTAAAATTATCTGTGCTAAGTTATTTAAAATTAGTATTTATTGAATATGTATACATTTTATGAAGAGTAATTATGTATATGATTAAGGTTCATCAAGCACAAATTTCAATATTATAATTCCAACTCTTTTTAAACAACTTCAAACTGGGTAAATTAAAGATTTCTCTTTGCATGTTTATTTGTATGTATACATGACTATAACTTCATATGCTAATTGACTTAGAAGAAATATTGATACCCAGACAATTCAAAGTAAAGTGTAGCTCTTCTTGACCAGAAAACACCAGTTCAAGTAGATTAAAAATACCCAAAACATAATCCACACATCAAATGAGGTACAAGAAGAAAGGAGGAGTGGCCCCTGGTTCTGGAAAGACTCAGTGAAACAGTATTCAGCAAAACCATAACGGGGAAGTGGGAAGGGGTGGGTGGGAGGACAGGGGAAGAGAAGGGGGCTTATGGGACTTTCGGGGAGTGGGGGGGCTAGAAAAGGGGAAATCATTTGAAATGTAAATAAATTATATCGAATAAAAAAAATTAAAAAAGAACAAACAAACAAAAAAAAATTTCAAGTTATGGAACTTAGGCTAAAATGGGGAAAGGAAAGGCCAAGGCTGTGTGCCATTAACATGAGTTGGAAGGGTCTGGGATTTAGTATCCTTGTAGTAAGAAACATATTTTATGAACACTGACAAACATAAAAAAAAAATGCTTAAATAGAAAAATATAATATGTATTGGGTCAAATAGAAATATATAGAAGATGTAAGATGCTCATTTAAGCTTTTATCTGGGCATATAAAAGTGGGATTGCACAGTGGTAATCTATTAGCAAATAATAATAAATATATGGAAAATACTTTAAAATTCAGAACTTGATTAATTAATGAATATATCATATCATAATCTAAATAGAATGGTTTCCATTGTCTTCATCTAGGGCTTTAGTGGAGAAGGAAAACAATGGGAAATTTTCTGTATAAATGTATGAAAAAATACAGTATATACTCAAAGTGAGGATGCTTCAATTCCATTTAGAAGGAGGGAGGGAGAAGGAGGGAGGGACCTAAGTGGGAGAGTGAAGGAGAAGGAGAAGGGGGCAGGGTCAAGTATGGGAGTGACAGGAGAGAAGGCCAGAGGGTCAGGAGAAATGGAAATATGCAGTTGCTGTATGTGGGTGGTAGAAGAACACCTCTAGAAAATCCAAGATACATGGGATGTGAGGGGCTCTCAGGGCTCAATGGGGGTGACCTTAGCCAAAATGCCCAACACTGGGGATATGGAACCTGAGGAGACCACCTCCTGTAGATAAACAGGGTTGCAAACCTACCTTCAAAAATTTTGATCCAGAATTGTTCATTCCTAAAAGAAATGCAGGGACAAAAATGGAGCAGACTGAAGGAAAGGCCATATAATGACAATCTCAACTTGGGATCTATCCCATAGGTAGCCATCAATCACTGATATTATTATTGTGATGCTATGTTGTGATTGCAGAAAGGAGTCTAGAATGGTTGTCCTCTGATGGGCTCTACCCACAGCTGAATGAGACATATGCAGATACTTACAGCTAACCATTGGACTGAGGTTGGTAACCCACTACTAAAGAAGTAGGGGAAGGAGTGAAAGAACCGAAGGGAATGGCAGCCTCATCAGAAGACCAACAATATCAACTAACTCGGACTATGGGAGCTCACAGAGGCTAAGCAAAGAGCATACATGGACTGGTACGAGGCTCTTGGCACATATGTAGCAGAGGACTGCCTTGTCTGGCCTCAGTGGGAAAGAATGAGTCTAATCCTGTACAGATCTGATCCCCCAGAGAAGTGGTATGATGGAGGGGTTGGGGTTGGGGTTGATGGCAAGCACCTTCTCAGAGGTAAAGAGGGTGCAGTGGATGAAGAATTCTGGGGGGTACTGAAAGGGGTTAACATTTGGGATGTTAAAATAATTAATTAATATAATTAATAAAAAAGAAAATACTTCAAAAATATCTACATTGATTTATATTTGTAGCAATAAGTGTATCAAAAACAAATAGAGATTATGTTTAGTATTACTTGAATGCAATGGGAAAAGCTGTTAGCTTCATTGCAAAGAGAGGAAGAGGAAAGGATTAGGACCAGCTTGCTCAGAGACCTACCCTGAAGACAGCTTCTTCCAGGTGAATGTGGCTTCTTAAATTAGCCACAACCTCTCACAAAACACTAGCAGTGGCACATACATGTGACGTCAGCCAACAGTGAACATTTTCCACTTAAACCACAATCCCATCTGCCTCAAAACTGCTTTCAGTCCTCAAAATGTTCTGTTTCTTCATGCCTTCATGTTTTGTGGATAAATAAAGCAAACTCCCTTGTCTGTTTGGTACAAAAACCATGGCTTCACCAGGCTACTTTGCTTATTGTGTACTTTCATGCATTGTAGGTTAATAACCTGAAGACAGAATAAAATCATGGGAATTTCACAGCTAATTTTTCTGTGTCCAACTGGCCAGATCAAATATTCTTTGTGCCTTCAGTTCTAACTTTTATTATTTTTAATATAAATCAAAATAGACTAGGAATACTTAGAGACAGAAATAAATAAGTTAATTAATAAACACTCTTTATTTCAATTCCTAGAGGCAGTGATTTATTTTATTGTATATAGAGATATCAATATGTTGCTGGACCTCTGGGCAACTAAATATATTCTCAAAAGTTGTGTCTCTCTGTGTGTGTGTGTGTATCTGAGATCTAAGCATCCTATTTATACTAGCCAACCTTAATATCCCAATATTGAATATTCAAAGCAGAAAGTTCAGAACCGTACATTCATTTTGTCTATGTTCTATAACACCAATGAATAAGACTACTTGAGCTCAGAAGAAAATTCACGGAACAATCTTGACTTTGCAGGTTCTCTCAGTGCTGCCTGACCTCACAACTTCTCTCTGAGCCTGGGCTGGAGCCCTAACTCTAATAATGTCCGACCATCACATCATTTTCATGTGGTAGCCTGAACCTCTTGGTTGACTTCCAGTGGCTCAGCTATGGGAAGGAAAACCAGAGTTTTCTAAATCTTTGTTAGTTTCACACCTATCACCATATTGTCAACCTATGCTTAATTAGTACACAACAACACTTCACTTTGGTACACCTTAAATTCATAATTTCTGTAGATCCCCTGCAGTTGCCATAAATATGTCCTTTCAAAAGATAACCTGCTTTTATGAAAAGAAAATTTCTATTAGTAAAAGAGGGATTTTTTTTCCACTGTGTGATTGCTCAATGGATGAACGTGTCTGACAAGCCTGAATTTGAGAATTCTACTTTCTATTATTTTATTCGATATATTTTTATTTACATTTCAAATGATTTCCCCTTTTCTAGCCCCCCACTCCCCGAAAGTCCCATAAGCCCCCTTCTCTCCCCCAGTCCTCCCACCCACCCCTTCCCTCTTCCCCGTTCTGGTTTTGCTGAATACTGCTTCACTGAGTCTTTCCAGAACAAGGAGCCACTCCTCCTTTCTTCTTGTACCTCATTTGATGTGTGGATTATGTTTTGGGTATTCCACTAAGTGAGGTAACCCAGACTCAAAAGGTGAATCATGGTATGCACTCACTAATAAGTGGATATTAACCTAGAATACGAGAATTCTACTTTCAAACCCCATATCCACAGGAAGAGAGTTACACCCAAAATTTGTTCTCTGACCTTCCCAGACCATCCTTGTAAACACACAAGTGCACATGCAATCACACGGTGTGGCACAGAGACAGAGAGAAACATACACACATATTAACAGTAACAATAATGACAATAATGAGAAGAAATGAAAAAAGGTAAAGTCCTGTAGTACTTAGACTAGGACCATCTTAGGGAAAAATCGCATTAAGATAGTAATTAAGCTTAGCTTAGCATGTGAAATAAATGAAAGTATATTGATATAAAATAGACCAGAAAAGCTGTAATTATCTTTAATTCCTGAATAAGTATGTATCTATTCTTGTAGTATTAAAAAATTATCAGGTATCAGAGTTTGTGTCCAATATATTGTAAATGCATATTAATTATATGCCTCAATTAACCTATATTTGAATAATACATGAACATGCTTTCATTCTCTCTAATTCAAGTCTGAGTTGATTCTAAGTACCCACCAAATGTCCATGTGACTTAAGAGTTTGAGAATTTAGTAAACAACACTGATGATTCAAATATTAGAGAAAATGTGTTCTGTTTTAAAATCTTAATTTTTAACTAAATAAAAGATGCTGCATCAACTTTTATTATAATTTTAAAGATGTCCTTATATAAGTTGCCATAAATGTCAACATTTTCAGCAGCATAAATTTATAGTTACACTGAATTTTATGGCAGTATAAAAGTCTCTACTAACGGTGACACTGCGTTTTCACAGAAATATAAGAATTTATCTTCTAGACCTGTGGCTTATTCAACTTATTTTCTGAAGAGAAGACAATGAGTTGAAAAACTGCCTTGGTAGTTACAAATTAAAGACTTTTTAGAACACAATGAAAATGAAAACACAACATACCCAAATCTATGGGACACAATGAAAGCAGTGCTAAGAGGAAAACTCATAGCCCTGAGTGCCTCCAAAAAGAAAATGGAGAGAGCATACATTACCAGCTTAATGACACACCTGAAAGCCCTAGAGCAAAAAGAAGCTATTTCGTCCAGGAGGAGTAGAAGGCAGGAAATCATCAAACTCAGGGCCGAAATCAATCAAGTAGAAACAAAGAGAACCATACAAAAAAATCAACAAAACCAGGAGCTGGTTCTTTGAGAAAATCAACAAGATAGATAAACCCTTAGCCAGACTGACCAAAGGGCACAGAGAAAGTATCCAAATTAACAAACTTAGAAATGAAAAGGGAGATATAACAACGGAAACTGAGGAAATCCAAAAAATCATCAGATCCTACTACAAGAGCCTGTACTCAACACAACTGGAGAATCTGGAGGAAATGGACAATTTCTTTGACAGATACCAAATACCAAAATTAAATCAGGACCAACTAGACCATTTAAAGAGTCCCATAATGCCTAAAGAAATAGAAGGAGTCATAGAAAGTCTTCCAACCAAAAAAAGCACAGGACCAGATGGCTTCAGTGCAGAATTCTACCAGACCTTCAAAGAAGAGTTAACACCAATACTCTTCAAACTATTCCACAAAATAGAAACAGAAGGAACACTACCCAATTCCTTCTACGAAGCCACAATTACGCTGATACCAAAGCCACACAAAGATCCAACAAAGAAAGAGAACTTCAGACCAATTTCCCTTATGAACATCGATGCAAAAATACTCAATAAAATTCTTGCCAACCGAATCCAAGAACACATCAAAACGATCATCCACCATGATCAAGTAGGCTTTATCCCGGGAATGCAGGGTTGGTTCAATATACGGAAATCCATCAATACAATCCACTACATAAACAAACTCAAAGAACAAAACCACATGGTCATTTCATTGGATGCTGAAAAAGCATTTGACAAAATTCAGCATCCCTTCATGCTTAAAGTCTTGGAGAGAACAGGAATTCAAGCCACATACCTAAACATAGTAAAAGCAATATACAGCAAACCGGTAGCCAGCATCAAACTAAATGGAGAGAAACTTGAAGCAATCCCACTGAAATCAGGGACCAGACAAGGCTGCCCCCTTTCTCCTTATCTTTTCAATATTGTACTTGAGGTACTAGCTCGGGCAATTCGACAACATAAGGAGGTCAAAGGGATACAAATTGGAAAGGAAGAAGTCAAACTATCATTATTTGCAGACGACATGATAGTCTACCTAAGTGACCCAAAAAACTCCACTAGAGAGCTCCTACAGCTGATAAACAACTTCAGCAAAGTGGCAGGTTATAAAATCAACTCAAGCAAATCAGTGGCCTTCCTATACTCAAAGGATAAGCAGGCTGAGAAAGAAATTAGGGAAATGACCCCCCTTCACAATAGACACAAACAGTATAAAGTATCTTGGGGTGACTCTTACCAAACATGTGAAAGATCTGTATGACAAGAACTTCAAGACTCTGAAGAAGGAAATGGAAGAAGACCTCAAAAAATGGGAAAACCTCCCATGCTCATGGATCGGTAGAATCAATATAGTTAAAATGGCCATTTTGCCAAAAGCAATATACAGATTCAATGCAATACCCATCAAAATCCCAACTCAATTCTTCACAGAGTTAGGAAGAGCAATTATCAAATTCATCTGGAACAACAAAAAACCCAGGATAGCTAAAACTATTCTCAGCAACAAAAGAAAATCTGGGGGAATCAGTATCCCTGACCTCAAGCAATACTACAGAGCAATAGTGTTAAAAACTGCATGGTATTGGTACAGTGACAGGCAGGAGGATCAATGGAACAGGATTGAAGATCCAGAAATGAACCCACACACCTATGGCCACTTGATCCTCGACAAAGAGGCTGAAAACATCCAATGGAAAAAAGATAGCCTTTTCAACAAATGGTGCTGGTTCAACTGGAGGTCAGCATGCAGAAGAATGCAAATTGATCCATCCTTGTCTCCTTGTACTAAGCTCAAATCCAAATGGATCAAGGACCTCCACATAAAGCCAGACACTCTGAAGCTAATAGAAAAGAAACTGGGGACATCGGTACAGGGAGAAAGTTTATGAACAGAACACCAATAGCGTATGCTCTATGAGCAAGAATTGACAAATGGGACCTCATAAGGTTACAGAGTTTCTGTAAAGCAAAGGACACCATCAAGAGGACAGATCGGCAGCCAACAAATTGGGAAAAGATCTTCACCAATCCTACATCAGATAGAGGGCTAATATCCAATATATATAAAGAACTCAAGAAGTTAGACTCCAGAAAACCAAACAACCCTATTAAAAAAATGGGGTACAGAGTTAAACAAAGAATTCTCACCTGAAGAACTTCGGATAGCGGAGAAGCATCTTAAAAAATGCTCAACTTCATTAGTCATTAGGGAAATGCAAATCAAAACAACCCTAAGATTTCATCTTACACCAGTCAGAATGGCTAAGATTAAAAATTCAGGAGACAGCAGGTGTTGGAGAGGGTGTGGAGAAAGAGGAACACTCCTCCACTGCTGGTGGGGTTGCAAATTGGTACAACCACTCTGGAAATCAGTCTGGCGGTTCCTCCGAAAACTGGGCACCTCACTTCCAGAAGATCCTGCTATACCACTCCTGGGCATATATCCAGAGGATTCCCCACCATGTAATAAGGATACATGCTCTACTATGTTCATAGCAGCCCTATTTATAATTGCCAGATGCTGGAAAGAACCCAGGTATCCCTCAACAGAAGAGTGGATGCAAAAATGTGATATATCTACACAATGGAGTACTATTCAGCCATTAGAAACAATGAATTCATGAAATTCTTAGGCAAATGGATGGAGCTAGAGAACATCATTCTAAGTGAGGTAACCCAGGCTCAAAAGGTGAATCATGGTATGCACTCACTAATAAGTGGATATTAACCTAGAAAACTGGAATACCCCAAACATAATCCACACATCAAATGAGGTACAAGAAGAAAGGAGGAGTGGCCGCTGGTTCTGGAAAGACTCAGTGAAGCAGTATTCGGCAAAACCAGAACGGGGAAGTGGGAAGGGGTGGGAGGGAGGACAGGGGAAGAGAAGGGGGCTTACAGGACTTTCGGGGAGTGGGGGGCCTAGAAAAGGGGAAATCATTTGAAATGTAAATAAATTATATCGAATAAAAAAAATTAAAAAAAAAAGACACACACACATACACACACATAAACACACAGAAACACACACACATCTATCTGGAATATATATATATATATAATTTATATAAATATATATATGCATAATAAATGAAATGCATATATATATCTTTATAATTAATATGCATTTACAATATATTGGACACAAACTCTGATACCTGATAATTTTTTAATACTATAAGAATAGATACATACTTATTCAGGAATTAAAGATAATTACAGCTTTTCTGGTCTATTTTATATCAATATACTTTCATTTATTTCACATGCTAAGCTAAGCTTAATTACTATCTTAATGAGATTTTTCCCTAAGATGGTCCTAGTCTAAGTACTACAGGACTTTACCTTTTTTCATTTCTTCTCATTATTATCATTATTGTTACTGTTAATATGTGTGTATGTTTCTCTCTGTGCCTTTGTCTCTGTTTCTGTGTATGTGTCTGTGCACACCATGTGATTGCATGTGCACTTGTGTGTTTATAATATAATATATATATATATATATATATATATAATTTGTTAATGTAATATTAAGAAAGGTAAGAGCATAAAATCATAAAGAGCAGACATTATATTGGATGATTCTGTTGTAAAAAAAAAAAGATGAGAAAGTTAACACCTTACTAGATACAAAAAAGAAAAACTATATAGAAAATAGAGAGTAGATTCTAGAAGCATAGAAAATGTAAAGTTGACTAATAATAGTTTAAAAACTAATACAAATGACATAGAGTAGTAACAATTTTGAGCAGGCACTGGATAATTTATCCAAGAACAAAAATTAGGAATCCCAGCAAATATAGCAGAATTGAGCATGTATTTTTTTATTCTGAGAAGACTACTATCTTAGAAATGAGACTAAACACTGTGTAAATATTCAGATAGAGAGAAAGAGGGGAGAGAGTAAGGAAACAGTGAAGAGGGAAGAAAGGAGAAGGGAGGAGAGCAGAAGAGGGGGGAGAAGAGGGGCAGAAAGGGAAGGGGAGGGGAGAAGAGGAAAGGGGAATAGGGAACATGGAGAGAAGAGAGGAGAGGAGGGAGGGGAGAGGAGAGGAGGGATGGGGGTAAAGGTGGGGAGGAGAGGAGAAGAAGAGGGGAGAGGAGGGGACAGTAATGAAGAGCATAGCACAGCTTGAATACACAAGACACAATTCACAGACCAATTGAAGCTGAAAAAGAAGGAAAAGCAAGTATGGATACTCTGGTCCTTCTTAGAAGGGGGAACAGAACACTCACAGGAAGAGATGCAGAGACAATTGTGGAACAGTCTGAGGGAAAGCCCATCCAGAGACCGTCCCACCTGGGGATCCATCCCATATGCAGTTACCAAACCCAGACACTATTGTGGATGCCAACAAGTGTTTCTGACAAGAGCCTGATAGAGCTGTCACCTGGGAGGCTCTGCCAGTGCATGACAAATACAGAGGTGGATGCTCTCAGCCAACCATTGGACTAAGCACAGGGTCCTCAATGGAGGAGCTAGAGAAAGGATCCATCAAAATGAAAAGGTTTATAGCACCATAGGGAGAACAAGGATATGAGCCACCCCGTAACCCTAGAGCTCCCAAAGACTAAACCAACAACCAAAGAGTACACATGGAGAGACCCAGGGCTCCAGCTGCATGTGCAGCAGAGGGTGACCTTGTTGGACATCAAAGGGAGGAGAAGCCCTTGATCCTGAGAAGGCTAGATGCCCCAGTATAGAGGAATGCCAGGACAGGGAATCAGGAATGGGTGGGTTGGTGAGCAGGGGCATGGGGGGATGGGTTTGGTATTTTTCAGAGGGTGAGAACTAGGAAAGTGTTTGAAATGTAGATAAAGAGTATGTCTAATAAAAAATGTAACAAAAAAGAAAAGAATAGTAATGGCAAGTTTGTTTCATTGGATGCAGAAAAATAAACACCAAGAAAGGACGACATCATTTGCCCTAGTAAATATATATTCAGTTTCAAATAGTACACATATATGCTGGATTTAAATCAATTATGTATTTATGCTAAAATTCTACAGTTAATATAATACCAACGGGGCAATTCTGGAAGCTGTCCTCTAAGATTTGCTTCGAGTTAACTGGACATGACACTTCCGGAGGACCCTGCTATACCTCTCCTGGGCATATACCCAGAGGATTCTACAGCATGCAATAAGGACACTTACTCCACTGTGTTCATAGCAGCCTTATTTATAATAGCCAGAAGCTGGAAAGAACCCAGATATCTCTCAATGGAGGAATGGATACAGAAAATGTGGTATATTTACACAATGGAATACTACTCAGCAATTAAAAACAATGAATTCATGAATTTTTTAGGCAAATGACTGGAACTGGAAAATATCATCCTAAGCAAGGTAACACAATCACAAAAGAATACACATGGAATGCAGTCATTGATAAGTGGATATTAATTAGCCCTGAAGCTCTGAATACTGAAGATAAAATTAGCATATCAAATGATTCCCATGAAGAAGGAAGAAGAGGGCCCTAATCCTGGAAAGGCTTGATCCAGCATTGTAGGGGAGTACCAGGACAGGGAAAAGGGAGGGGGGAAAGACAGGCGAATAGATGGAGAGAAGAGGACTTATGGGACATATGGGGAGGGGGGAACTGGGAAAGGGGAAAGCTTTTGGATTGTAAACAAAGAATAGAGAAAAAAAAATATATATATATATATATATTTAATATATATATATAAATGTTGGGTTCCATAGCTGCCTGCAGCTATTACGAAGTGGGTTTCTGGAACAGAAGCTGAGGGATGAATAGGGAAGGGGCAAGGGATGAATAGGAAAGGGGCGAAAAGACGTATGGCCAAGACAATATTCACTGATCAAAGCCGGAAACTTGAATGGCGCCAGACCTTTTAACAGTTTGGGCAAACCCTTCCCCCCAGACTCCAGGCTGAGTTCCGGTGGAAGTTGTCTAGCTTCTCTTGGAGATCCTCCTCTTGACTGCTCTGGCAGCTGGGTGGGTCACCTGCTTAATTCAGGAATTCCTAGACCTGGAGGAACAATGAACTTAACCTTTACTTCTAGCACTCCACCCTAGGTGGAGCAGGATCCTGGCTATCTGGGAGAAGTTAACCTTGACCATAGTCAAGTACACTCTTAGCACTCCACCTAAGGATAAAAATTCCTGCTTTAACCTACTTCCCTATTATGTCTTAATGTCAGATTCCTGCCTGAAGCCAGGGATTGTCCTTGACCAAAGTCAAACTCTGACAATGTGCATGACTGCCCCAATAAGGCTCTGTACATATAAACAAAGAAAAACAAAACAAAACAAAACACCAGACTCATTTCCTCCCTCATCAAAACCATTCTTACAGAGATCATTGGCAACCTCTGAAGAAAGAACACGCCTTAACATGGTTGACATTTCAGCTACATTCTACATCATTTCAATATTTTTTTCTTGGCTTGAGTCATTACCACCATTAAAAAAATTAGTCCTCTCAAGTTCCCTCCTCATTCTGGACTCCTCCCATGAGTTTTTTCCTGCATGTGTACCTCATTTCATATCTAACATACACTCATATGTCAAGATGACATCTGTCTATTTAAGGAAATTTGCTACAGCTAGACATCAGTTGAGTTCATGAAGTTAAGACTATAAAATCAAAATCTGGGAGTGAAGCTCTAATGTGCCAAGCCATTAGAAACAATGAATTCATGAAATTCTTAGACAAATGGATGGAGCTGGAGAACATCATACTAAGTGAGGTAACCCAGTCTCAAAAGATCAACCAGAGTATGCACTCCCTGATAAGTGGATATTAGCCTAGAAACATGGAATACCCAAGTCATAATCCACATATTAAATGATGTCCAAGAAGAATGGAGGAGTGGCCCCTGGTTCTGGAAAGACTCAGTGCAGCAGTATAGGGGAATACTAGAACAGGGAAGTGGGAAGGGGTCGATGGGGGAATAGGGGGAGGGAAGAGGGCTTATGGGACTTTCAGGGAGTAGGGCACCAGAAAAGGGGAAATCATTTAAAATGTAAATAAAGAATATATTGAATAAAAAAAAATAAACCTTCCATTTTGAAAAAAAAAGATTTGCTTCGAGTTGAAGCCACTTAACTTCACTATGTTCTTTTTAAAAAGCTTTGAAAAATTTGGAGGAATTAGCTATAAAAAAAAGACAATAAAATGTTTCAACCTAAAAAGAAAAAGGAACTAGATCTACCAACTTCTGAAAACAATAATGGAAATGTGTACCATATGAGAAAACCTTGAGGCCACATGTCAGTGAAAAAAAACTTACAACCTAAACTCTCTCTCTCTCTTTCTCTGTCTCTCTGTCTGTCTGTCTCTCTCTCACACACACACCACACACACACACACCACACACATGCACACATACACATGCACACACACACATGCACACATACATACACCACACACACATGCACACACACACACCACACACACACACCGCACACACATACACACACACATGCACACATACATACACACACCATTAGTGTTACTGATTCTGCCTTTCTGCATTTCATGATGAAGTGAAAATATTTATTTGGTTGGCCAGACACTGAGACACTGGTAAAACCCCACTTACTGAGGGTTATTTGATACTAGACTGGAGGTTATTCTAAACTCTGGGAACTTACATTTTAAACATTTACCCATATTTTAAAGTAAGGCTTCACAGAGGTCAGGTCACAGATATGGCTAGAGTAGGTAGGTCTTTTACCCTGAGTCAGCTGAACCCCGGAACACATCCAGCTTTGTCAGTGTTCTACCAATGTGCACCATGCTCACGGCATCTCTTACAGAAGAAAGCATGTCACTGGGGATTGTTTATGCTTTCAGAAATTTTGTCCATTGTCATCATGGCAAAGAAAGCAGGCACATATGATGCTCAAGTTGCTGAGAGGTCTACATTTTGAACCTCGGAAATCAGGATTAAAGAGACACTGGTGTTTGGTGAGGTTATGAAAACCGAAACCCATCCACAGTGACACACTTCCTTCAAGAAGGTCACACCTCCTCTCATAAAGCCACACCTTGATGGAATACAGAAAGCATATGATCTCCCCTAAGAAGGGTCTCTTTGTGATGACCAAGTATGTATGTAGATGAGCCTTTAGGGGCCATTCTTATTCAAACCACAACACAATCGAATTCACTATCCTAATTAATATTTAAGAAAACATACTTGGAAACTTTCAAATTCTGTGACATTGGTTCCTGTACACATAAAACAGAGAAGGCTGAATAGATCATTAAGGAAACCAACACGGATCTATCAACCTGGAAAGTGTTCCAACTTGAGGGCACAGTTCTGTCAAAGAGCGCTATAAATGGTCACTTAATCTCCTCACTTGCTCCTTATTGTCTTTATTATGCATGCCACCTATTCCTGGTGGCTTAAACATTCACCTGACAAAAATCACCTCATTTCCATCCTCCATTAGTCAGGCCTCCAATTAACCTGAACTAAGAAGGCCACTATTCCTTCGCCTCCTTTTTGTCATTCCTAAGAAGCCCAGGCCAGATCATTGCTGAAATGCTCCCAAACCCTGTAAACCCCTTTGTAAAAACAATCTTCAGTCTTTCTTAAGCTCTACTTGGCGAATGTGATGTATTTTGTTTTGGGTTTGTTTTGTTTTGTGTTTGTTTTCTTCTTTGATCACTCTAGTTCAGCCTCTGTAATGTAGTCAGAATTCTCCTTTTAGAAAACAGGTAGTCGATCTACACTTCTGATTTATTTTAAGAATACACCCGCCTCCCAACACACAGACACACACACACACACACACACACACACGCACACACATACAACCTATAGAATAATCTCTAAAGTGTGGAGACTCAAAGCCTTTTAGAATGAAGACTCACTTTGAAATCCTGGTTTTATTTTTTTATTTTTTATTTTTCAAACCCTGGTTTTAATCTCTCACTTGCTTATGTTTTGGTTTTATTTACCATTTTTCAAAACACTCTTATTTTTTTACTTTCCCTGTATATTGTGGTAGTCTTTATTTAGCTACTAACTTCCTAAGCTCAAATTATCTTCATGAAGATATTTTTTCTGTCATTCTCTCCTTCCTCACTTTAACATTTTACTTTTCCATCTTATCCCTATTGCTTCTGTCTTTTGTACAGACATCTTATATTTACACTTGAAAACAAAATAAAAATTAACTCAGGACAATGACTGTAGGTAAGTGCATGGGACTTATCCTTTGATGAAACCCTAATCTTTCTGATTCTAATAATCTATATATTAATTTACTCATCATAAAACTGCAAAGTAAATTCCTTTTATAGGAATATCAACAGGATGCTGTGATACATGAAAAATTCATGCTAAAAGATTCATGGTGATAGTACAGGCGATTTTGTTTACTCTATTGTATCTTTTAATTACACTTGAATGTAATTAAATACATTTATAATACCTTTATAATACTATTTACATCTATAATATATGATAATATATTATGTATATTATAATACATATAAAAGTGCATTTTATATACTATTTAGGTATGTACACATTTATATATTTATATTTATCATGCAAATATTTATGAATAGACACAGATAAGGATTTAACTATTAAACTGTAACATATTTGAAATCCACATATTTCACTCTTCTCATTGTAATCTGTTGAAAAAAGGTGCCTGAAACAAGAAAATTGTCTCAATAATTCAAGGCAATATTGTCTTTGTACCAGAAGTCATCATAAGGTAAAGAAGGCCCTTAGGATGGACTCTCCTTTTCACTGAAATGAGAGCAAAAGTGTGGATGACTGAGACCTAATAACAGAAATTACAAAAATGATACTGGAAAGGGGCAGCCATATCCCAAGGTACCTAGATTGCACAACTGAAAAAGAACATAGAAGTAGAAGTTTTATTCACTCAGAAATGATGAATAGCATACATTACACCAGATGTATAGCAGCACAGAATCATGACATTGATACATATACTGTTAAGATGTACAAGAGGAGTAAGGACACAGTATTAATTAAATTAGAATGGAAATAGAGCATGAAAATTCAACTTTTCTACAACTTTTAACACTTGCTCATTACCTTTTCATAGCTGGAAAAAATGTAATAAAATGTTTGATTTTTTTAAAATTGTAAACTTACTTTTAGACATTTTTGTTGTGATACTAAAGATTAGAAATTACTTTTAAGCTTAATGAAATAGAAATATGGAAAATTTCTATCTATGATAACAAAGGGGCAGTGGCCGGTGATACAAACAACTTAGAATTAACACTGATGGGAAGAGGAGAGAGGCCACTGCTCAAGAGAACTTGACAGCTACCTGTAATGGAGGGGAGTTTGTAATTCACCTGTGCCTGTTGTAGACTCTCTCTCTCTTTCTCTCCCTCTCTCCCTCCCTCTCTCTCTCTCTCTCTCTCTCTCTCTCTCTCTCTCTCTCTCTCTCTCTCTCTCCCTCCCTCTCTCCCTCCCTCCTTCCCTCCCTTCTTCCCTCTCCTTCCATCTCCCTCCCTCCCCTTTCACATCTGTCTCTCACTTTGGTAACTGTCCTAGACAGGGTTTCTATTCCTGCACAAACATCATGACCAAGAAGCAAGTTGGGGAGGAAAGGGTTTATTCAGCTTACACTTCCACATTGCTGTTCATCACCAAAGGAAGTCAGGACTGGAACTCAAGCAGGTCAGGAAGCAGGAACTGATGCAGAGGCTATGGAGGGATGTTTCTTACTGGCTTGTTTCCCCTGGCTTGCTCAGTCTGCTCTCTTATAGAACCCAGGACCACCAGCCCAGGGATGGTACCACCCACAAGGAGCCCTACCCCCTTGATCACTAATTGATAAAATGCCTTACAGCTGGATCTCATGAGGCATTTTCTCAACTGAAGCTCCTTTCTCTGTGATAACTCCAGCGTGCGTCAAGTTGACACACAAAACCAGTCAGTACAGTAACTCATCCAGTTGGTTGTCAGATCCTACATTTCAGCCTTCTTTTAGTATATTCTATTCAAATATGAACACCTCATGGTTCAATATGACAAGCCATGTGCAAGCAAGCAATGTGTTCAACCTCACAATATCGTGCTTATTTACTCTAAGATTACCTTAAACTTTATGTGTAACGATTCTCATCTTTGTTGTTCTTCTTTCAGGCAGTCATGCACATCTTGACACATGGAAAACATGTAACCACATGTTTTCCACATGTAACCACAGGCGCCCTGTTTCGGTGGTAGCACTGAAGAGCCAGTTGCATGGATTATTGAGTGAATATTCTGCTAATGAAAGTCATTCAAAAACATGTTTTGTGTCATTTGTGAATTTTGTTAGGGTTGTTCCACTCTGTATAACACTGACTTGGATGAATCAGTGATTCATTGGAAGGGTGACACATTTCATATGCATACCATCACATGCCACAGACACATACATATACACACACATGGGATGGTGCACACACACACACACAGACGCACACACATACATACATACAGACACATATATACAGTGGGAGATACAGAGACAAAAAGATAAACAGCAAGACAGAAACAGTGAGAATCTTATGTACATGTATTCTTCGTTCAGTGAAATATTAGGCCTAATACCATGTAATATTAACTCACCAAAGTAAAACACTTCAATTAAAATGTAATACATATATTGTATTATATTATATTATAATCAATGCATATAAATACATTATAAATACAGATATAATGAATACATGTATCTATGCACATATATGCCAAATGGTTGCTGTCTAAAACACGATCCTTCTTGGCTGTCAATATAGAAGTTTCTAGTTGTCTTGAATTAATAGTATGTTAAGGTCCATGTGACTAGCACCTGTGTAGAAAAGCAAATCACACTGATCACAATGATGGGCAGTCCTTGTTTAAGGGAGAGGCTGAGACTTAGGAGGGGTTTAAGCTTCATGGGCTTGGGGTTGGAGCAAGACCATGAGGAGAAGGATATGCAGGAGAAGGAAGGCCATGAGCTAGGGGAGCTGTAGAAAACATGGCCCTGAGAGCTCCCGATTGGAATTAAGAGCAGCCCAGGTGAAACATTGAAAGTAATAACTTGGGGATATCAATAGAAAAAAAAAAGATTCTAATAGCATAGAGGCTAGATATCAGCCCAGATCTTGTCCTGTTTAAGGCTTATTGTAAATATAAATGCTATATGTGTCTTTTATCTAGGAACTAAGGGTGAGAGGTAGTGTGGAAAACCAGGGTCAGGATTAACAAATTCCTGTAACAAGTACTATATACATCACATAAATGTACATATGCTGGTTATGCATTTTAAATATGTAAAATATTATTCAACACATTTTTTAATTATTCAATTTTATTTCTTTGTTTAGTGTGTGTGAACATGCATATACATAGTAAAAGCAACATGTGTTGATAAGTGAACATTTATAAGTGATAAGCAGACTTTTTTTCCTTCACCTGGGTTGGTTCTGGGAATTGAACTCATGGTTCAGGCTTGGCCGTATGTAGCTCTATATTCTGAGTCACTTTCTGGGTTCCAGTAATGGAATTTTGAGACATCATTACCCCATACATATGATGTTGGCTTCAAAGTCGATATACTCTGATTAAAGTATCCTAGTGCTGATATCACAAACACGTACCACCTGTGCTGGCTCAGATTAAGAAGTGTTTGTAAGGAGGAAGGAAGCTAAGAATAGAGTTATTAAGTCATTTTCTAGAATTTAACAAATTTGATGCTTCAGTGTTCGCTAACTCTGATGTCAGAAAGAGAAGAGCAAGTAAAACTCCACTCCTTCTTCAATCGATCTATTTATCACTATTTATTTATTGTTATTGTGTATATATCTGTGTACATGAGTGCAAGCATCTGCAAATGCTGACCTCCTGCTCGCCCTGAAGTTACAGGGAGTCTTGAGCCTCCAGATAACGGTACTGGGGATCTAACTCAGGTCCTCCTCAAAAGAAGTATGTGTTCCTAACTGCTAAGCTCTCTTCAGCTCCCAGGAGTGCATTGTTTTAACAATGAAGGCAATACTTAATGCTCACAAATAAAACAAATTAATAGGAGACTTGTTTTTAACTTATTACAGGATTATGATGTTTTGTCTTTCAATAAAATGTATACTTACTGGAAAGAATTTATTTTCACAATCAGAAAGCACTATTGGGACATTCCTTAAGGAAAAGTATTCAGTGATGTTCACTAATAATGTTTCAAAACTCTGTAAATAACCAAATATCCTGTGTGGAGATTAAAACATTTTGTTAATAGTAACTAGTATCTAACGATACTGTTAGGAGACTTTTGTTAAGCTAGGAAATACTAGAGAAGGAAATTTACACAAGTTTTGATTGATCCACAGAAGAGACCCTCCCTTTTGTGAAATACATTTTGCTTTGATATAGGCAACAGAAAGATTTAAATTTGGCTGTAAATTTTTATGGGCTTGGGGTGGGTGGGAGGACAGGGGAAGAGAAGGGGGCTTACGGGACTTTCGGGGAGTGGGGGGGCTAGAAAAGGGGAAATCATTTGAAATGTAAATAAATTATATCGAATAAAAAAATTAAAAAAAAAATTTTTCAAAAGTCCAAGTCAGGCCCTTTGGCTTTCTTTTTCTGCTCTCTGCTAATCCTGCTATAGAAATTTCTGAGGCTACTTCTCCAGAGATAATGTCTGCCTGTATAATATCATGCTTAACGCTGTGATGGCAATGGTGTATGTCTCCGAACTGTGAGCAAGCCTCTAAAAATGCTTCCCTTTAAACTACTTTCCGTGGTCATGAAATAATCCAAGTTATAAACTCTCCCACAATCATGATGGAAGCATTGTCTCCTGCAAGAGCAGAGATCCTATTACCCTACAAATGCTAGCCACAACCACAGTGGGGGATTTAGAAATGTGACCATCCAGAAACATTGGCCAACAGTGTTAATGATCCCCCAACAAAACATGAATCATATTTTCTCATTTAAATTTAATAAATTTGACTCAAGTCAGTAAGCAGTGGAAAGTGTCACCTTAACAATGGCCATCTTAAGTACCCCAAGTCATTTTAGATTTCCTAACAAATTAAAATCTGTTAAGAGTTTGTGTCTAAAGTTAGCCCCATATCCTTTGATTCAGAAAATCAACCAACTACTTCTAGCATAATTAAAAATTAAATGTCTCCTAATCACAGCATTAGCTAGCAAGAAATGGACAGGCATAATTACACAGGGAAATGGACTAGGCTTCACTAGCTCCAATATTAAGATATTTCACAAGAAAGTGGCAAAAAACAGTGTCACATTACTCCACAATTCATTAATAAGCATGTTTTTTTTTACCCACTATTCTTCATGGTGTATTAACATGTGACAGGGGTCAAGATTACATTAAATTATGGAATAAATTGCTGTAGTTAACAGTGCCATTTGACAGCTTTATGGGCAAACGCTGTTCTTGTGCGTGTTCTGCACACGTTCAATTTCTCCAACATTTAAGGGCCTTTCATTCTATTTTTTTCACTAAGGTGGTTTTTAGCAAAGTAATTACAATATATTGGCATTTAGCTAGTTTGAACTGTATCACCTTGTGAACCGAGGGGATTCTAGGAGAAATAAAGGATTCTAAATACTGCTTGCACTAAATTTCTCCATGATAATAAACATGAGGAAGATATTTAACAGATTCAAAATACTCTTTGTGGAAAGCTGACACCTGGAAGATTGTCTTTTACACATGATATATTATTTGAGCAGCAAAAATCTATAATTGTATATGAACCTCAGATTCATCATATTAAAATATATTTGTGCATGCATATGAGCTACTGAATATGCAATGCTAATAATATTTATAGTAATTTTAGCTGTTATATTACTGGAAATAAGGATCAATAATTTAAAGTGGTAATTTGTATGATAGTATAAAAAATGTTTTGTGTGCAGAAATATACCTATAAATGGCATACATTTATATGTTGTGTTCCTATATGTATTGATTTATATACATATTGAAATAGTTTTAGCTATGATATTTTTCAGGACTTTAAAAAAGCTACGGATTCTCAGTCTGGTGTGTATTAAACACCTGACCATTTTTCATTTGCTTTCATTAACTGAGTGCAGCTTTTGACCTTAAAAGGGTAGCATTTACATAGGAGAGCTCATCACACCAGGAAGCGTCATAATATTACCATACAAGAATAATGCATATTGCAAATTACTAGAAAAAGGTCATTATTGTAAGAAGTTCAATAACTTTTATTTTAGAGAATCAGACACATATTACCTTTTGAGTAAGAAAACTGAAAAACTTGTATTTCCCAATCACTTTCTAATCCACATAATAATACTTTATAGACCATTTGAAAGTGAAAATTTTATTTGCTAAAGCTTTAAATTCTGAATGTTAACAGAACTGTGTTTGATATAAGCCACTTGTCATGAACCATAAACAAATAAATCAAAGGATTTGGGGGGGGATATAACTGATTATTGACTTTAAAAAGGTTTTGAATCCTCTTTTCTTATTTAATAATAAAACCTCACTCTCATATACTATAGAGTTTGAGAGAGATAACTGTTCTTAACAGGCAGCATTGAAATAAAAACTGAACAGCTGTGTATTTCTTAACCTACATTTTCTGAATTTACAATAAATATTCTATTATTACACCTTTACCCATCTCCAGATGGGTGCTTCTAATTGTTATTCCCCTACATATTTCTTTACACCAGCCACCAACACTAACCGGGATTTTCTGGGAACCCACAGGCCAGTAAGATCAGGAAACAGATAGACTTAACTGCAGATTCTCACTTTTCCACAGCACCTCAAAATCCGGGCCACCATTCCTTTCCCCAGCTCCATAGCACAACACATGCTACAGATTCCCTTCCCCTCCTGCTCCCATCACCAGGGTGTTCACCTAGATCTTTCTTGACTTCTTCATCCCATTAATCACATTATCCCAGCCTCAAATAAGGAAGGAATGTCCTGGGTACCCACAGGTTGCTCGGCCAGAGAACAAAATAGCATAACTGTAGGTCTTCACTTCTTCCTCCATTCCTCCAAATGCAATTCCCTCGTCTCATCTCCAGATCTGTAGCTGACCTTCTGCTATGATCTCTCCCTACTCTGTGCGCCCATTTCCAGGGAACTAACAGATCCTCCTGGAATGGCCGATTTCCTCTGTGATGTGGACCCCTCAGCCCTTTGCTTTCTAGTGCACACCATTCTTATATGCCTGCATGTAATATCTAGAAACAAGTTTTAACCTGGTAACCCCCGTGGTCAGACCTTCTAGGATACCAGCAGCATTTCCTACCAGGCAACAAATGACCACCACATTCTTCAAAAAACTAGCGAGAGAAAAGGAGTCTTTATTGATCTTGGCTTCAGCGAACTTGAAGATCTCTGCCTTTTATATTATTATTATTATCATGGCTTGTAAAAAGTATGTGTGTTAAGCTGATGTTAAAAATCTATGTTTCAGCTACAACTGAATGAGAGGAACTGAAACCTTTTTGGTGTGTCTACATGAGGTACAACATGCCATGCAGGTGTCCAGGCAAAGCTACTCACAAGCACAAGTTTATATTAATGTATACCCTTGATTGCAGACACAGCTTCTCTGGGAAATATTTGCAGATGGATGGCAATGATTTAAGATTAAATAAGACAGGTGAATCCAAGGATGTGTAAAGTCACATAGCTGGATTTCTCTACCTCAGAAGACGTGTAGTTAAACAACTTTAGCCAGTTTTCTTCAGAAAGTTTTTCATCTCATTAACAGTTACCTAGCACATGCAGTCAGTTAAACATTCCACTTAACAGCTTTAATTAGAAAAGAGAATTCTAACAGAACTCGACTCAGAAATTCTTCATTTTGTCATCATCTTAATTAGGAAAGTTTAGACTTAAATATCCATATACTACAAGGAAATATGTATTCCTTATAGAATATATGCATATATATATGTATATACATATATATATATATTCCTAGATGATAACATAAATATAGAAGGAATGAGATTAGATAAAATGTTGTAACATGTAGATCATTCGCAAAAGTGCCTAAAACATCAAAGAGGTATTAAACAATTTTACAGGTTTGGTCAATTTCCTTCCTTCCCAAATCTCCCAGTCCTGTCCTGAGAGGTTAAAATAAAACAGAGTTAAGGGACTAAAACATTGGCAGTACCAGACACCAAAGTCAAATAAATCCTTTAACTGATCCAAAAATAGCTGTAGTGGGCAGGGGAAGTTGGTGCAAATAGAACAAGACCTTGGAGTGAAAACGTCCCATAATTTCTCCTTGGCTTTGAAATCAAGTGCTCTTAATCTCTTATGCAAATGCAAAGACTGTCATCTGTTCCCAGTTCCTAATTCTGTTATCAATGAAATACCAACATAGTCACCCACAAAGGCATCAGAGAATACTGTGTTATGAGACAAGAGTTTATGACCTGATGCAGGTGTTACCCCTTAATACATACATATGGCATTAAACTTCTTTATTGTGTCTTTAATCTAATTTTTAAGACATCTAAATTCGTCCCAATTCAGCTCCACCATTGTGAACATAATTATTATTGCTTCCCAATAAAGAAAATTAATAATATGTTACTGAACTGAGACAAATTTGTCCTTTTGATGTAACTATGTTGTCAGCTGATACCAGTGCTTATTACTGTCCAGTTTTGATTCAAAAGTCAACATCTGTACCAAGCCCTGAACAAAGCTCAACAAATATCACGGAATATACTAGAAGTCTGTAAGAATCAGAAAATGAACAGGAGTACTGTGAACGGCTGGCTTTTTACACAGCACAGCTGCTCTATACAAGAACTCACAGCATCTGTGGTTTCCCACACAAGACGCCCACAAGATCAAGAGAATTAATCTAAGCACAGGGTGAGAGTGGTCCCAGATGCCCAAGCTCTTAACCAAGCAGATACTGGTAGTGTATGGTTGTAGGGAGAGAAAGAGGCAAGGTTCTTTGGTGGTATGGGAGACTGTATGGCCACTGGTAGATGGTCCTTGCCTCAAAAGATGACCCCCCTCATACACAGGCATATGGGCAGCACCTGTTCAATCAGTGAATTATTAAGAAAAGGGCATGCAGTTTAGACAAAGAAGAGAAAACATTATGGAAGACAGGGCTACTGGAGAGAGGGAGAGGTGGGTGAATATGAGCCACATATATTCATATGTGTATGATATCTTCAAAAAATAAAAAAAGAGAAATCTCTATTCAAGATGGAGATATTTAAAGAGCTAACTTTTTAGCTACACGAAGAGATTTATTTTTAGTGCTTAAGAGCAGATTTTTCTTGGGTCTTAAAAAAATCATGACACTATGATCAGTTTTACGATATAGGTGGTGTGTATATTAATGTACTTGTAAAATATGTATTAATAAATATATTTCATTTGAAATTTATACGTGTATTTGAAAGTATAAATGTCTTTTTAGTTTATATCTACATGATTCCTGGTTAACCTAACAGGAATGATTTTTATGTTACCTTCACATCCTGGCTACTGCTCACAATGGTAGCTTTGCAAAGCTATAGTTCACTCACTTTGATTTTGTCAAGGGCACCAAAGTTGTGCATGGCTAATGTATGAGGGAGAGCCAAAGCCTGAACTTTAACTTGTTTAGTACAAAGAAAAGATAAAACCTCCTGATGTATTATCACAGTGTATTTAAGTAATGTCAACATGCCCCAAGAATTTGTGCTTACATAATCCATTAATTAACCAAGTTCCTTTAAGACACAGGGTCATTGTTTCTAAGGCAAAGGAGGTAATTCTGTTTCAGAGAGCAGCTATCCTCAGACTCAATCATCTATGGGATGAAGGCACTATGTAGTCAGCAGCTAAACTTCTTAATGTTCAATGGGTCATGTAGATTTTTTCTTCAGCAATGGGGCCTGGCCATGTCTGTAGAGAACAATCCATTATCTTTTTCAACAGCCTAGATAATTTGGATGTTTCCATGGAGCCGTTCTGCCCCAGTCAATAAGACCTAAGCCAAGCCAGGTAATAGAAGCCTTGTTTGGTGACAATTAATGGATAACTAGAATACTGCCTCTCCATTATTTGGTCATTTTGTTTAGATTGCCTTCATATAGGTGCATGTTTACAGAACTTCTATTATATCATGTTTCAATGATACTTCTCAATGGCCCTTAATTTTATCTCTCTCTATTTTCCCTTTCTCATCTGCCTATTCTTTCCTCCATCACACTTTATGTCCCCATTCCAGTTACCAATCCATCCAGAACTATCTATTCTATTTCTCCTTCCAAAAAGTGGACACTTTTTTCTTAAGGAGAAAACCTTTAAGTGTTCTTAGATGCAGGACAAGTTCAGAACTCCACAGAAATCCATGAAAAACCTACTTGAGGCCAAATGTATCAGGGAGATTCATTTTCCTTCAGGAACTCCATGTAGTGCAATTTGTAATGGGAAACTCCACATTTGTCATACACTCAGCATGGAATGTGAAGGGTCTGAAAACTGGGGAAGGTTTGACAGACAAGACCTCCTGAATTCAGAGCCAACATGGAGTAAGGGAGCTCTCTCTGCATTCTACTTAGGAACACCACTAACATACATTGTGAGATCATTTTTGAAGAATGGGTATTTAATTCTTTAAACCCTGCCTTGAACCACAAGGACCTTGAGATCTTAAAAACAAGAGGTATGCAGAAGCTCTATGCTGCAGAATCCAGCTGTTAGGCATAGATGTTGCTGGCATGAGTTACAGTGTTGTTGCACATGACCTCAGTGCTAATAAGCTTGTGCTCACATTAAAGTCTTTGTAAACAAAAGGAAATATAAAAAGGTACTCATTGATCATCTGATGAAACCTGCCTTTCCCTAAAGAGCAGTTGTTCAATGCACACTAATTCAGACCACAAAGATTGACTTTAGTGTATATCTGATTATTTTGATTAAATTGCCCTGGACACAGTAAATATCCTACAATTAGAGCTTCCTTTCTCAATGATTTTACTTTATTTTTTATTTGATTTTGTTTTAAAATCATACTTAACATTCAAGTATTATTTGGCAATAATGCACTGTCCATAAGTATGTTTATTTAATAGTATATCCAAGATGATATTTTAGAGAATATATCCTATAATAATTCATCTATCAAATATTGACAACATGTGCATATATATGCATATTTATATATATGAAAGATACATGTAGGGTTTCAATGTACCAAACACTACAAAACACAATAAATATTTTGGGGGGAAGTAATAGGGGACAAGTGAGTCTTGGTAAATGCAAATAACTAAATCTGAATACATAACCAGTATAAATATTATAATGACAAAAAATACACTTAAACTTTCATTTCTTGTTCAAATGTGAGTAAATAACATAAGCATATATGGGGAGAGAAAAGGACTGTTGGAGTAAAAAAGATTTATGTTTTAGAGATATTCTGTAAGTCATGGGTGAGCGGTGATTGGGCAAGAGCCAATAGAATTTTACTATTTAGGTTCATAAAACAGAGGCTGGCCTAGTTGTTGGAGAAAACATGGTCTGGGTAGGACTCACTGGTGTTTTAATGTCATAATGCAAATTTCCCAACCCTGCAGGAGGACCACAATTTAGAAACTGAGAGAAGACAGCAGTCCTAACTTCACTTCCTCTGGTTCTCACTTTCTAAGTACATTTGATATTTGGGTGCACATAGCTTCAGGACTAAGAGTTTGGGCAGCTCCAGTAAGCCCTACATAGTATGAAAAGTTTGTGCACTTGGGTACAGGGTGGGCACCCAGTGGGCACACACTAGGCAGAGAGTGGGAATATGGTGGGCACAGAGTGGGAACATGGTGGACATGGGGTGGTCACGGGGTGTGAACATGGCAATCACAGGATGGGCACGGGGTGGCCATTTGTTGTTATTTTCTTTTTTATTTAATTTCATTCAATATATTTTTTATTTACATTTCAAATGATTTCCGCTTTTGTGGTCCCCCACTCCCTGAAAGTCACATAAGCCCCCTTCCCTCCCCCTATTCTCCCACCCATCCCTTCCCACTCCCTGTTCTGGTTTTGCCTTATACTGCTTCACTGAGTCTTTCCAGAACCAGGGGCCACTCCTCCGTCCTTCTTGTACCTCATTTGATGTGTGGATTATGTTTTGGGCATTCCATTTTTCCAGGCTAATATCCACTTATTACTGAGTGCATACCATGATTGATCTTTTGAGACTGGGTTACCTCACTTAGTATGATGTTCTCCAGCTCCATCCATTTGTCTAAGAATTTCATGAATTCATTGTTTCTAATGGCTGAATAGTACTCCATTGTGTAGATATACCACATTTTTTTTGGCATCCATTCTTCTGTTGAGGGATACTTGGTTTCTTTCCAGCTTCTGGCTATTATAAATAGGGCTGCTATGAACATAGTGGAGCATATATCCTTATTACATGCTGGGGAATCCTCTGGGTATATGCCCAAGAGTGGTATAGCAGGATCTTTCAGAAGTGATGTGCCAAGTTTTCTGAGGAACCACCAGACTGATTTCCAGAGTGGTTGTACCAATTTGCAACCCCACCAGCAGTGGAGGAGTGTTCCTCTTTCTTCACATCCTCGCCAACATCTGCTGTCTCCTGAGTTTTTTATCTTAGCCATTCTGACTGGTGTAAGGTGAAATCCCAGGGTTGTTTTGATTTGCATTTCCCTGATGACTAATGAAGTTGAGCATTTTTTAAGATGTTTCTCCACCATCCGAAGTTCTTCAGATGAGAATTCTTTGTTTAACTCTGTACCCCATTTTTAATAGGATTATTTGTTTTTCTGGGGTCTGACTTCTTGAGTTCTTTGTATATATTGAATATTAGCCCTCTATCTGATGTAGGGTTGGTGAAGATCTTTTCTCAATTTATTGCTTGCTGACGACACACCTGAAAGCCCTGGAACAAAAAGAAACCAATTCACCCAGGAGGAGTAGAAGACAGGAAATCATCAAATTCAGGGCTGAAATCAGTCAAGTGGAAACAAAGACAACCATACAAAGAATCAACGAATTCAGGAGCTATTTTTTTGAGAAAATCAACAAGATAGATAGACCCTTAGCCAGACTGACCAAAGGGCAGAGAGAAAGTATCCAAATTAACAAAATTAGAAATGAAAAGGGAGATATAACAACAGAAACTGAGGAAATTCAAAAAATCATCAGATCCTACTACAAAAGCCTTTACTCAACACAACTGGAGAATCTGGAAGAAAGGGACAATTTCCTATTTACCAAATACCAAATACCAAAATTAAATCAGGATCAAATAGATCACCTAAACAGTCCCATAACCCATCAAGAAATAGAAGGGGTCATAGAAAGCCTTCCAACCAAAAAAAGCACAGGACCAGATGGCTTCAGTGCAGAATTCTATCAGACCTTCAAAGAAGACCCAACACCAATACTCTTCAAACTATTCCACAAAATAGAAACAGAAGGAACACTACCCAATTACTTCTATGAAGCCACAATTACGCTGATGTCAAAACCAAAGATCCAACAAAGAAAGAGAACTTCAGACCAATTTCAGTTATTTTCTTTTAATCAGTTTTTAACAAATGACATCATGGAAGTAGCACACTCAATTTAAGAAATACAAAATGAAAAGAGTCAGATTTAAATCTCATGAGTATGAAGTTTTAGACAGAAGGAAATGTTGTGGTTTTCATTCTTTTATGGTAAAATGAACAAGTAATTACACAGAGATAGAGAGAGGGAGGGTGGGAGGAAGGGAAGGAGGAAGGGACGGAAGGAGGGAAGGAGGGAGAGAGACAGATGGGGAGGAGGGAAAGGGAGAAAGAAGGAGAAAAAGAGATGAAAGGACAGATTGGCAACCAACAAATTGGGAAAAGATCTTCACCAATCCTACATCAGATAGAGGGCTAATATCCAATATATATAAAGAACTCAAGAAGTTAGACTCCAGAAAACCAAACAACCCTATTAAAAAATGGGGTACAGAGTTAAACAAAGAATTCTCACCTGAAGAATTTCGGATGGCGGAGAAACATCTTCTTCTAGGTTTTTTTCAACTTCATGGAGTACAATTTTTTATAATATTCCCTTTAAATTATTTTGAATTTCTTTTGTGTGTCTTGTAACTTTCCCCCAGTTTGTTTCTGAATCTGTTCATTTTGATTCACTCTGTTTCTCTTTTTTAAACGAAATCATTTTTATTCTTTAATCCTTTTTTCAGTCCAGACTTCATTCCTCTCCTGATCTGCCCATCCCTACTGTTCCCCACCCCACACCTCCTTCCCAAATCCAGTCTCCAAGAGAGATGTCCCCACCTCCTACCCCTACCCCACCACACCTCTCTACTCTGTGGGCCTCAAGTATCTCCAGGGTTAGGTGCATCTTCTCTCACTGAGGCAAGACAAGGAACTCCTCTGCTGTATATGGGTCCAGGGTCTCATATGAGCTGGTGTATGCTGCCTGGTTGGTGGCTCAGTGTCTGAGAGATCTCAGGGGTCTGGGTTAGTTGAAACTGCTGGTTTTCCCTCCTCCTCAGTATCAGGGCCTCACCTTGAGCTGGATTCTAATCTGAGCCTGTCACTGAAGCTTCTTTTCCTCAAGTTCTATTTTCCATCCTACAGTTCCTTCATACAGGAACAATTCAGCATCAGAGCTTTTGACTGTAGATGACAGCCCAATGCCCCACTTGATGTACTGTCCTTCCACTGGAAGTAGACTCTACAAGACCCACCTCCCCACTGTAGAGCACTTCATCCAAGGTCCCTCACTTTGAGTCCTGGGAGTCTCTCCCCTCCCAGGTCTCTGGGGCATTCTAGAGGGCCCCCACACCTCCCCAGGTTGCCTTTTCCCATTCTTTCTGCTGGCCCTCAGGGACTCAGTCCTGTCTTCTCCCCAGTACCTCTAGATTGATTTTCAGAGTAGTTGTACCATTGCAATCCAACTAGCAATAAAGCAGTGTTCCCCTTTCTTCACACCTTTGCCAGCATGTGCTGTCACTTGAGTTTTTGATCTTAGTCTTTCTGACTGGTGTAAAGGATGGGGGAAAGTTGTGAGAGGGGGTGATAAGGAGGGGGGCAGTGAGTGGGATCTAAAGTGAATAAGTAAAAAATAAGTTAATTAATTACATTTAAAAATCAACATGCACACACATACATAGACACACAGACACACACACACACACACACACACACAGCAAAAACAAAAACTAAAAAAAAAAAAAGTAGTTTTGAATTGTATTTCCCTGATGGCAAAAAATGCTGAACATTTCTTTATGTGTCTTTTAGCTCTCTCAGATTCCTCTAAAGAAAATTTCCTGTTTAGGTCTGTACCCCATTTTTTATTAATCATAATGTTTGGTTTATTGAGGTATAGTTTCTTGAGTTTATTATATACTTTGGGTGTTAGCCCTTGATTGGATATGGAGTTGAAAATATTTTCTCATTCTGCAGCGTGAAGTTTGGTCCTATAGAAGTAGGGTCCTTTGCTCTACAGAAGGTTTTCAGTTTCATAATGTCCCATTTATTAATTTCAGATCTTAGTGGCTGTGCTATTGGTGTTCTTTTTTTTCCTATTTTTTTCTTGTTTTCTTCTTTCAGCTACTCATTGTTCAATGTCCACGACTATGACTATTTGTTAAACTTTGTTTGAAAATATGATGAAGTGCACTCTATTTTGCTCACTATTATTAATTTACTTGGAATTAATTTATACAGTAATGAATTCATTTTGGAAGGACAGGCATGCATGCCCTTAGTTCTTGTTCTTATTCACGTGCCGTCTTCACTGTCCTCTCTGGACAGCTGTGATGCCTGTTCGCTGTGTAGTCCTTTTTTTCAAATAGTCATCATCCTACTAGCATGGCATAGCTATTACAGCGCTTTCTTCCTCCCTTCCTCTGAAGAGCCATCCTCTACTCTCATGTGTTTCTGCTTACTTCATAAATTTACTCTATGAACACGCTGAATATAAATATAAATCTCTAGCCTGGTATGCTAAGATAAAACATGCGATGCTTGACTTCCCGAGTCTGGCTTATTTTGCTTAACCTGATGTGCTTGAGCTCCATCTAGTTTCCCTAAAACATCATGACCTACATGTTGAATACACAAAGTTCTAATGTGCACATGTGCCATACTTTTTTTTTATTAATTTATATAAGAGGATAAACATTTGGTCTGTTTCTTAGCTCCTTTGAATTGTGTAGCAGTAAACATTGATGTGTAGATATCCTATGGCATGTCAATGTAGAGTCCTGTGAGTAGATACCCTGGGTGGTATAGCTGGGTCATATGGAAGTCTGGTATTAGTTTTCTGAGGAACCCCTACAGTGATCTCCGCAATGAATTTTCCTCTTTACCCTGTCACAAATTATATATAGCTCCTCTTTCTCCACATCCCAGAAACAAGTTCCTTTTTGTAAAATGACCTAAAATATTTTATTTCAGTCTCAAGTAATAGGTAATCTGAATTCATATATATTTTCTCCCTATATAAATGTTGTGCTAATTAGAAGCATAATTTTATACTTTATAACTAGGCAAGTAATTATAAGAAGTAGTCATCACATTTGTAAGTTACTATTTACATTTTCAGTGGCTCAATGAAAAATAGACTTGCAACAAGAGTTGATTATTAAGAACTCACCCAGGTAAAAGGAGACTGCAGCAGATGATAAGTTATCCATATTAGAGTGTGTTAGCACTCAAGTAACATCACGTAAATGCCATGACTCCCTTAAAGCAGCTTCAGGTCTTATTGTTTTCTGTATCCTGAACATACCAGTGCTTTCTGTCCCGAAATGTGAATTTCAAAGTTGTTTCAACAACTCTGGGTAATATAGTCATAAGCTATTTCCCTATAAATATCACAAAAGGACAGCAGTTTTGAAATATAGATACCTTTGCACAGTGCCATGGGGCATAAAATCTGACTCATTTCTCTTCATAACCCATAATATACTATATGAGTCATTAAGTTCAATTAATTTTCCTTCCATGATGTGTACCAATTCATCTTTCACTCTTCTTCCTGCCATTGCTGTAATTGATGTCCTCAGAACACACTTTTTGTAGACTTGGTAGGTCTAATTTTGTCCTTGTCACGAGTGCCTTCCTTCCTGGATCTGAAGCAAATGTATTCCTATCATAGCTCTAGATATGTTGTCATATCTACCCATTTACTCTGGGAATAATATTATATGTTTACCTCACATATTAATATAAGTTTGTGGGTTGTTTACCTATAGACATACATTTATGAAGCAGTTACACTATCTTTACCTTGTCAGTTACTACTAATACAACTTTTTTTTTTAATCAAAGAGCTTAAGCTCTAATGGTTCAGATCTGAATTATGCTTAGTACTGCTTATGAGTTGTGTAAGCTCAAGATATTTTCCTTAGATTTTTTCTTTTCTTTTCCTTTTTCTGTTTTTTTTTGGGGGGGGGTGGGAGTTGCAGGATCTTTTTATGTAGGCCTTAATTACCTGGAACTCTGTGTAGACAAGTTTGTTTCCAGTACTCTCTGTATATACAAGTTGGCTTTAAACTCACAGAGCTCTCTGCTTACACTATCTCCTAAGTTCCAGGGGCAAAAAGAATTGACCATTGTGCCCAGTTGAGTCTCAGATTTCTTATAAGGTCTCCTAACACAATCTGAAGGTGAATGTTCCATAAGAAAAACCCTTATGGATCACTTAGCATTTAGCAAACCACTTAAAGAGTTATTGATTATTATTATTGTTTAAATAAATAAAAACATTCTAAAATATGTTGCAAAGAAAGAGGCATGTAGTGACAAGGAAGTTTCATTTAAAATAATTTATAAAGGAAATTATTCTAGTCAAATATTTCATTGAATAATCTATAAAATGTGAATAATATAAAGTAGATCATATGAGTATAAACATGTTTGCAGAGTCTATAGGCTCAAAAGTGATAAAAAAAATTATCAAGACTTTTGCCCATTCATAAAAGTGAGAAAGTCAGTCATAAATCTCCTGACCATGACTTCACACACATTTTGTCTTATAAAGAAATTAAAGAATTTTTGACCTTATTAGCTATGATCCATTGCTCGAGTGACAGCCAAGACTATAAAACATTCATAGATTCACATTCTCAGGAGAACCCAAGAGTAATCAAGGGAGTATGAAGGAAATTTGGGCACAGATTTTCTGTATCTGTTTATGTGATAATCACTCAGCTTATTACAAAATTTGCTAGGGAAAAACAAGTTCAATTTCCATTGGATGGTAATTTCTCTTATCTTTCAAATGCACCCCACCTGTCTGTTGCCTGCTACTGTGTGACTTACCAGAGTCCTGTTTCTCTCTAGGATACCTGCAGACAACACAGAACAGGTGCTTTTGGTTTCCTATGTTTCTCTCCTCCAAATTACCTTCTACCCTGAAGTCAGAAGAATTTTTAAATGCAGTTTGGATTCTGTAACCAATCATGCTTCGAACATTCAAAAGGTTTTAGTGTCTCGGATGAAGTACAATATCCTTTTAATAAAGTGGGAGTTGCCAATAGTTTGGCTATGATAACTCAGTACCTTCATCTTTGACACCTGACAGTTTTTGCCTGTTTTTTACCTGCCAGTTTTGCCCACTTCCTTTCATGTATTAGATGCAGTTCCTTCCCTTGTCTGTGTCCCCTTCCTGTCTGATAGGCAGAAACAATGACTCTCAGCCCATAGACCCATGCCATCATTTGGCTCCAACATCAATGGAAGTACCTCTGGAGAATAAAGATATCTATAGAGGCCTTAGCTATGTTTAATGTGCTTGTATAACTGAACTGTCTCTTTCCACCCCACACACACATTAGTGGATGTGTGCATTAAGGGCCCCGAATTAGGTGGTGCTGTGCTCTTTTATTCCTAACAAGACTGCTTCACATCATCATTACAGTAAGATTATGATGTACAAGTCAGGCCATGGTAATGATTACAAGAGGCTATGTTTTCAGAGCTAGGTTACACCTTGGAACACTGAACATTCTCAGAAATTAGATTCTTCTTCCTCAACCCCTTTTATCCAAGAAAGTTTTCTTTACTGACTTTAATAAAAAATAAATTAATATCATACATCCCTGGTACCATAAATTCTGTTAGAAAATTAATGAACAGGGATATTCATAGGCCTTGGAAGATAAGCTGCAATTCTTTGTTTTGATAAATATATGTAACTGAACACACACACACACACACACACACACACACACATATATATGTATATATATATATATATATATATATATATATATATGATTGTGTCTATTGGCTAGTGTTCTTGCAAACCAGGAGGCTCTTTTTTGCAGTAACTACGGGTTTCATACTGCTCAAAGCACTGAGACTAAGTGCGGCTAAGTGCTCAGCCTTAAGTGAGATCAATCAACTTCTCAAAGACCCAGAGAATGTCATAGGGAAAAGGTTGAAATGAATGTAATAGACAGAAGACGAGTAGGGGTAGCATAAATGGTGTCTTCTGGATGTGACACGGCCATTGCATTTCTGAACTAACATTAGCTGTGGTTACCGAAAAGAGACATATAAACAAGAGATCCCAACAAAGTCAAGTCATGGTTTAGGGAGGGATTCAAGTGATCTAGCAGTTCATGATGAGTTATTGTCAGATAATGAATTCAGGAGGATGTAGAGACATTGTATTCAGTACTTTAGCCCCTGATAAGCAGTCCTTGCTCCTGTAAATAGTTCTCCATCCATCTTCATATAAAAAACCCTAATTAAGACCTGTGGGTCACCAAAACAGAACATAAAGTAGAAGGGGATGAGTTGGTTAGGAGAAGAGGTTTAATGGGAGAGGAGTGTCAATGAGTGGCCAGTATAATACAGACACATTAAACATAAGTTTTCAATCACCTAAAATGTTATAACTGAGTTGAAATGACCATTCTACTAATCAAAGTACTAGGGTATATGGAACTTAAAGTGGCTACCTCCTGTACCAAGGCAGGATTCCAAGTGGAGGGATAAGGACAACAACAAATCACTCACAAAACCTTTGACCCAAACTTTGTCCTGCCTATAAAGAGTACAGGGTCAAAGGTGGAATAGAGAATGAATGTCCTTCTGCCCATCCAGTGACTGACACACCTTGAAAACTGTCCCATGGGCAAGAATCGTCCCTGACACTATTAATGATACGCTGCTGTTGTGATTGCAAACAGGAGCATCTGAGGCTCAACACAGCAGCTGATAGAAACAGATGTAGAGACCTATAGCTAAACATTAGATGGTGTTGTGGAAAAGTTTGGGGGAAGGATTTTGGGACCTGAAAAGGATAGGAACTCTACAAGAAGACTAACAGAATCACCTAATCTGAATGCTTGAGGGCTCCCAGAGACCAACCAAAGAACATCCATGGGCTAGACCTAGGTTCTCCTGAACATATATATCATATATAAAGCTTCATATGCTTTATATATGCTCCCCCCCAACAACTGTAGTGGGGGCTATCTCTTCCCTACTCTGTTGCCTGTGTACTGATCCCTTTCCTCTTACTGGGCTGCATTTCCTGGCCTCAGTGGGAGAGGATGCACCTAGTCCTGGAGTGACTTTATGAGCCAGGTTGGATTGGTACCCAAGGGTGTCCTCTTCCTTATCAGAAAAAAAGGGTAGGGGTGGTGGAGGGACTGTGTGAGAAAGGGCCTTGGAGAAGAGGGGGCATTGAAATTGGAATGCAAAGTGAGTAAATAGATAAATTAATGAAAAATATTAAAAACTATGGAGGGGGCACAATTTAAATATGCTTCTCAGGAAAAGGACCATAATTTTATTTTATATGAATGCTATTCTTTATACCATTTGATGGAGTTTAGAGACAAAAATACTTTTAAATTGAGCTTTTCTGACTAGTTTTTGTTGTTGTTGTTTATTTTCTGGAAATTGCAATAGTCATATTTAGGTAGATACCTCTAGGAGTAAATGTATATGCACCAGATTTTCCTTAGCTAATAATTGAGATTCTCTGGTTTTCTCTGGATTATGTAGATAAACACATTTACTCTATTCATGAAAGAGACTATCTCTGGGGTGATCACTGTACTACTTTCCTTTCTTGAGATCCATGTGCTTCTCATTTTCTTGATCCACGGCACCAGAATGCAATGGAAACCTCTTGATTGGTAACTTTCATTAGTATTTTTTCTTCTTTTTAAGTAGCACTGCCCATAATAGCACAAAGTGACCTCAGTCTCATGATGTTCCTCCTTAAGTCTCCCAAGTAAAAACATTGCCAACTTGCCATACCATACCTGTCTTGGCTTTTACAGTTGCTTTGGGTCTCATATTTCTGTAACATTTTCCTCTGTCTAGGTTGTAAATAGGTTGGCCACATCTTGCCATTATGAGAAGGTCATTTTTGCCCCTTGCAATAGTCTGCTCATGTCAAGCATGCTAGCTTTCAACTCAGTTATTTTTCTTTTAACCTTAGGCCTCTTGTACATTGCAAAGGTCTCTGGGTTTGTTAGGAGGATTTATAGAAATTCTGCTTCTAAGGTATATATCAGAGCAGATGGAAGAGCATGTATACAAGTCAGACAAATAAACACTTTCCTTTATTCCCAGATAGACATCAATCATGAAAAAAGGCATTCGATTCATCTGGAGCCTTCCTCTTTGACTCAAGGAAGGGAAACTGTGAGGGTAGACTTCTCTCAGCAATGTCTCCCTATGAAAGCTCATGAACACTGAAATCACTTTACCTTGAACTTTATATCCCTGTATCCAGGGATACAGGAGGCACCCTATCACCAAAGAGGGCACGACCTGACTCCTAGAGGACCAGCTTTAACCCATGTCCCAGATCTCTACCTGCCTCCGAGGCTGGCTCCAGTCAGAGACACCCAGGCCAGTTAACACCAAAGGTAACCAGATGGTGAGAGATAAGCATCAGAACCCAGTTCTCCCATCACAGCAGGTCCTGGAAACCTCAGCACACCCATCACACCTGAAAAACAAGATTATGACTTAAAAGCTCATCTCATGAAGATTATAGAGATCATAGGCCCTTAAGGAGATTATAAATACCTGCTTTAAAGAAATGCAGAAAAACACAGGCAAACAGAAATAAGCCCCTAAGGAGGAAAAAAATAAATCGCTTAAAAAATACCAGAAAATACAATCAAGCAGGTGAAGGAATTGAACAACATGATCCAAGACTTAAAAATGGAAATAGAAACAAGAAAGAAATCACAAATGTTGGCAACCCTGGGATAGACAACTTAAGAAAGATATCAGGAGCTATGGATACAAGCATCACCAACAGAATACAAGAGACAGAAGAAAGAATCTCAGGTGTAGAAGATACAAGATATTGATACATCAGTCAGAGAAAATACAAAGTATAAAAAGCTTCTAACCCAAAATATTCTGGAAATTCAGGACACAATGAAAAAATTCAAATCAAAGAATAATAGGAATAGATGATGGTGAAGTTCCAGCTCAAAGTTCTAGTTTTAAAATTTGAAAGACATACCATTTTAGTTTAGATTGAGGACGATGTCTTGTTCTTCTCTAGGTTACTCTGTAATGGCAGAAAGCAGAGCTATTACACATTCTGCTGTTAATTTTTAGATCTGTCACTCGGAAGCAGAGCAAGATGGCCAAGGACATCTGGAACCTTTTCGTTTACCAACATGAGATCTAAACAAGTGTGAGTCTACAAAATTATTCATTGTTTTGTTTCTTTTCTACTGAATCTCTCACTTAGCATAGAGCCTGTGCATGCTTCCTCCCATATCCCCAAAAGAACCCCAGCAAGACCTCATCTGGATTTTGTTTTATTTATGTCACCAGCTGAGAGAAATATTGATGTTAGACAGCTGGCTTTAACTACCCCTACTTCCCATATATTTTCTTGTATTCCTTATAATGACAAAATAGCACAGGATTATTTTTATAGATAGCAGTGTGTCATAGAATGTATTTTTTTCTTCTGAAGTGGAAAATGGAGAAACAAATTGTTAAACTTACCTTCAATTATGAAAAAAATACAAGGGAAGTTGTCTACTTGATAAAAGAGCATATGTCTATGACATTTCTAAAATACCACTATGTGTACAAGTTTTATCTGGAAGACAGTAGAACAGAGATCTGCTTATACCAGAGTGACCATGTGATTACATAGAGAGTCTTTGGATGCTAATGGAATATGGAAATGATACCATTACTGTCTGTTTAGCTATTAACCTCCTGTCCTAGTTCAAGCGGATATGTTGAACATTTAAAAACTGAGCAATGACCAAACAAGTAATCAGGCACAACACAGTTAACCTGAAGACAGAATAAGTTCTTTTTCCGAGTGATTATACAATTATTCATTGTTTTGTTTCTTTTCTACTAGTGGATTAAAGAGCAAAGGCATATGAGGAGCAAGTGCTTGTGTGATTTCTATGGGGTACTCCTTGTTATGTGTGGTACACAGCTACTAAAGGTCACAAGACTAATTAGCAGCATGTTGATGACAAAAATCCTGTGCTCCTGACTCACTTGCCAAGACGGGCTAGTGCAGGCAAATTTATAACTCTCTTATTATGGATGCTTTCAAAAATTTTTACATACATGCAAGATTGTAACATTCCACTGTCTTTAGTATATTGAATATAAAAGCCCTTAATTATGAGTAGCTTAATATCACCTATTCACAGACTCAGTTACTGTAAGATCCAAGAGAAATGCCTTACAAAGTTGGTCTTTTGTGTTATACCATATAAACTACAGTTACATTGTTTTACTTACACTGTGATTTTATGTTCTTGCTCTGATAAACTGATAATTCCACATAGAATTTAACTACCGTCTATCATTTGTAATTTAAGAGCATTGACACATGTTTACATAAATATGCAGGAAAGACAGTAGGAACTGTCACAATTAAGCCCTAATACTGAGTACTCCATTTGTAAACTAAGCACCAAATAGTACTCATTGTTAGAATAAATGTGAAACAGTTTAAGTAAGCCATGGCTTATTTGCCTGTGTGTTTAGGGCTGGTTGTTAAGGCTAGAGGGTCAAACTCCATATTCATGTCATCACGCCCATCATCTTTCATTTTCAAAAGGAAGACAAATGAGAAGAAAAAGAGAAACTGCCTGATGTTGGGGAATTAAATTAGAATATAATTATTACCCCATGTCTTCACAAAAGACATTTGTAACATTTAAGATTTCTGCTAATTGCACAAGGTACATTATCATGCAAAAGAATGTTACTGAAGGTTGAAAAGGACAAACCAACTATTCTCGTACATCACCATAATTATGCAGGCCCATGTTCGAACAATTACATCTATGTAGACCCACTGTTAAAATCAATGTTACTTGTACAGCTAGTCCTTAATCAATGAAATCAGTCAATTTCCCATGGTCACATCCTTCTTCTTAATTAAGACAGTGATATCTCTGGAGCACAGGGTCTCCAAGAGATAAATAAGTACAGAGGTTGGGAAATGTCAAAGAGGTGACTCCAGATTTTACTCCTGACGAACTTGGGAGGAAATAAGACAGTTCCTTCAGTTCAGGGAAGCAGCACAATCTTCTAAAGCGATGGCTTAGCATTCATTAAGAAAAGAGCAAGGAGTTGTGTCTGACAGAAATAGCACTAATGAGCAGAGAAGGTTTTCAGTGTGCATATCCTTCATAGTCATACTCAGAATTATGAAGGTTGTGCCATCTAAGCCAATTTTAATTAGAATAAGCATGGACCCCTTTGGACAGTTAGCCTTTCTCTCCAAAATCCATTTCAATATGGTGTCACTGTGTTGTCATAATCAAAATGGCAAACTGATGGAATAACCTACTTAAAATGTCCGTGGTGTTAAAGCAGATATGGCAAACAGCCTCTAATGACACATGTAATAAGGTTTTACCTGGGGGACGATGACAGCATGATCTGTGTTGTCAGTGGGGCAGGAATAATGATAGAGGTGATGGTCAGAGTCTTCAAAGATGCACTTTTGCCTCTCTGTTTCACCAATTGGCTGTAAAAGTTCCCTTCATTGTAAAAGAAAGAAATGCTTGCAAGAAAAATGAGACAGCTCTATTAAAATAGAAAATGCAGACATCCCACAGTTTCTTTAAGTAATATGTATAATAGAGACTAGCTGTGCATTCACAGGCTGGGTGTATCCATCTTTTGATCACAGGAAAAACCCCTCTTTGACCAAGAAAATATGAAAAGTAACACATAATATTGATATATTTTCAACTGATATATTGATATGTAATAATTTTATCTCTATAAGAGATAGAATCATTATTTTTCACATATATAAAATAGGGATTGCTCAGTGTTTAAGAAAATGTAATACTCTTTCAGCAGACCAGAGTTCAATTTTCAGCATCCAGGTTGGGCTGCCAACCACTGCATGTAACTCCAATTTCAGGGAATCTCATACCTTCTCTGTCCTCTGCAGGCACCTGTGCTCATGTATGTAAAGCCACATAAAAACAAATAAATATGTACAATTTTAAATTATTTTAAAATATTTACATTTGTTATAGATATGGCTATATATATGAAGATGAAGTGATTGCTAATACTCCTCATGTATCTCTATCTTCAAACATTTTTCAAATATATGCTAGAATATTATATCTGAAATTGTCTATTTTAATAAACACCATAACTGTATATGTTGAAGAACTTGGTGCAGAATATATTTATGCATACTATTATCACAACTATTCTCTTTCTCTGTGTTGCCTAAACTGCAGCCCCAAATAAATATGTCCATATTTTAAATGCGTTAAATTGTTTGATCCTAAAAGCATAAGAATGTGCTAGCTGTCATTCTTTCTATAAAGACTTTTTATATTTCATTTGTAACAAAAATAAAGTAGCTGGAAAAATAAGAAAACATAACAGATTTTTTACACATATGTCATTGATTTTAAAAGAAACTGATCAAGTTATTGCTTGAATCATCTAAGATTTAATTTCAATGTAATTGGGGTGCATTAGATGACTGGGAGTTGGTTTGCTCGGTAAAATTCACAAAGCTTGCTTTAAAATCCCTAAAGGAGGAATAACCCTAATGGATTAGATGGCCAATTATGCCTTCTGAAGTTTACCAATACATTTACAAGCTCTAAAGGTCTTCCTTGTATATGTTCTAAAAGGTCACAGATCCAACAAGAGGCCCAGAGTCCTTTGAAGACACTAAAAGAAGTTTGTAAGAGTCAAAGCAGGAAGGAGGCAGTAGAGCTTCCTTAACTTAGTAGAAGTGACGGGAAAGAAGACAGTAAACTCTTACAGTGATAAAATAACAGACAAGTTGTTAATAGATAGAAGTAAGGGCTCATGCTTTTCTATAAAGTCACACTGTTTGGATTGGAAAGGAAGCTCACTATGGATGGAGAGATGGCTAAGAGTTTTGAATTAGCTTTGGATTTTCATCCAAGAGACCCAGATTCTATTCATGAAACAGGCATTTCTGCTCACAACGATCTATAACTCCACTTCCAAGGTATCTATTACCTTATCTTTTTCATTATCACCAGGCACACATACATGGTCCACAGATGTCCATGGATACAAAATAATGTCAAGCATATAAATTAATGATAAAAATATTTAATATATAAAATATATTATAATTATGTATCTATCCTATCTATCATATGGATTTCAATAAGTTCCAAAGTTTCAAAGATCAAAAAAGCTTAAGCTTTAAATTTAATTTTTAAATGGTTAGGGATGGACTTAAGGAGTTGGAGATGGTGGCAACCCCAAAACCCCATAGGAAGAACAACAGTTTTAACATACCCAGACTCCTCAGATCTCCTAGAGACTATCGAAATAGCATACATGCTGGTCCTTGGCCCCTGAAACATATGTAGCAGAGTCCTACCTTGTGGGAAAGGATCAGCTGAATCCTATAGAAACTTGATGTTCCTAGGAAGGGGGATGCTGTCAGGGATGAGGCAGGGGCTTGTGGGGAAAGCACTCTCTCAGAAGCAAAGGGGAGGAGGTATGGGGTGAAAAACTCATGGAGGGAGAATAGAAAAGTGGCAACATTAAGAATATAAATAAATAAAATAATTTAATAAAAATACCTGTAAAATATTAATAAAAACTCTTTTAAATACTCTAAACAAGGCAGTATAAGTGCAAACCCGTGCCGGCATTCTGAATAACCTGGCTAGAACCTGCTAGAAGAGCTTTCGGGTATGACCTTTATCCATGCTGAGAGGAAAGGAAACAATTCTACTCATAGAATAAACCAAATAAAAAACCAATTTCGAGGGGAGACATGATAAGTCAGATCTCTAAAATGTGTTTCCTTCAGAGCTTTAAACAAAGATATCAGGAGATCAACCCCTGCCTACTTCCCTGTGCCACTGTGAACAGAATCTCATGTTGTTCATATATTGAAAGAGAACTCAGTGTTTGAAAGGTAATGTGGTGTGAGAGGTGGGTCAAAAGCTCAGTGGACAAAGCACCTGGGGAGCCAGAGTGAGAATCAGAGCTCAGATCGGAAGACCCAGAGAAGCTGGACAGACATGGTCTCTCCTTCTGTGTTCTCAGCACTCAAAGGGCAAAGAAAGGTGAATTGGGTAAGCCAGCTCGATTGCCTAGTCAAATAGTTAAGAACAAGGTTTAGTTGGCAAGAATTTTATTGAGTATTTTTGCATCGATGTTCATAAGGGAAATTGGTCTGAAGTTCTCTTTCTTTGTTGGATCTTTGTGTGGCTTTGGTATCAGCGTAATTGTGGCTTCATAGAAGGAATTGGGTAGTGTTCCTTCTGTTTCTATTTTGTGGAATAGTTTGAAGAGTATTGGTGTTAACTCTTCTTTGAAGGTCTGATAGAATTCTGCACTGAAACCATCTGGTCCTGTGCTTTTTTTGGTTGGAAGACTTTCTATGACTCCTTCTATTTCTTTAGGCATTATGGGACTGTTTAGATGGTCTAGTTGGTCCTGATTTAATTTTGGTATTTGGTATCTGTCAAGGAAATTGTCCATTTCCTCCAGATTCTCCAGTTGTGTTGAGTACAGTCTCTTGTAGTAGGATCTGATGATTTTTTGGATTTCCTCAGTTTCCGTTGTTATATCTCCCTTTTCATTTCTAAGTTTGTTAATTTGGATACTTTCTCTGTGCCCTTTGGTCAGTCTGGCTAAGGGTTTCTCTATCTTGTTGATTTTCTCAAAGAACCAGCTCCTGGTTTTGTTGATTTTTTGTATGGTTCTCTTTGTTTCTACTTGATTGATTTTGGCCCTGAGTTTGATGATTTCCTGCCTTCTACTCCTCCTGGGTGAAATAGCTTCTTTTTGTTCCAGGGCTTTCAGGTGTGTCATTAAGATGGTAATGTATGCTCTCTCCATTTTCTTTTTGGAGGCACTCAGGGCTATGAGTTTTCCTCTTAGCACTGCTTTTATTGTGTCCCATAGATTTGGGTATGTTGTGTGCACTCACTAATAAGTGGATATTAACCTAGAAAACTGGAATACCCAAAACATAATCCACACATCAAATGAGGTACAAGAAGAAAGGAGGAGTGGCCCCTGGTTCTGGAAAGACTCAGTGAAGCAGTATTCGGCAAAACCAGAACGGGGAAGTGGGAAGGGGTGGGTGGGAGGACAGGGGAAGAGAAGGGAGCTTAAGGGACTTTCGGGGAGTGGGGGGCTAGAAAAGGGGAAATCATTTGAAATGTAAATAAATTATATCGAATAAAAAAATTAAAAAAAAAACTAAAAAAAAAAGAACAAGGTTTAGTGAGAAATCCTTATTCTGTATAAAGCTAACGGTGACTGGAAGACAATATGTCATCTCAAAGGCCATGTGCACACATCTGAATGCATACCCTACGCATGTAATCACATGTATGTAAAAACATGTGTGTTCATGTAGGCACATGAACAACAACAACAACAAAAATTTCATGAGGATTTAGTACCACACTAAGAAAGACCACTTAATTGTCAGCCATGTAACAGAATTGTATTTAAATCCTTAGCTACAATGTACAGTCAAATGAAAATCAAATCATAACCAAATAAGACTTAAGACTTAAGAGCTTCATATGTAATAGATTGGTTGTTCTCAGAATCTATTTTGATGAGCTGGTTTGTATATTTCAACCCCTACTCTGCTCATATAAAGCAATTTCTGAACACAAATGGAAAGATTATTCTTTGACAGAGTGGTGTTTCACTTTCTGTAGTGGACTCAATTCAAATGGAGACAACATAAAACATACATATACATACATTTAATATCTCACATCCATGCATACCTTTATAAGTGTGTACATGTATACAATGAATACAGATACATGCACCTAGAGATAATTTAATAGTAGTTGACTCTATGGCCTACTAAGCTGCACTCTCACATTAAACAAGGAATTGCTTGCCTACAGAAAGCAAAGCCTGACCAGTCAGTTTAGGCAGAAAAGTGATAGAGCTGTTATCCTCCAACCATGGGTGGATGACATGGTTTGAACTATTTTGATGAACAGATGCAGCCATCCTGAGAAAAACTAGTGGACAAGCTAGAAGAAAGCCCCAGGGAAACTCTGAGGAAACTTGGCTCTCATATGTGTCCCTTGTGTTCTTTCTTCTAGCAAAAAATGGTGGTTTGTGAGCAAGCCACACAGGCCTGAAGCAGCTTCCTTCTTGGTCCTCAGGGAAATGATCCAGTCTGTCCTTAAAGACTGCTTAGCAGGGATCCTGCCTGCCTGGAGAATAGAACTGATTATTTCCACCCTTCCTCTTCTGCCTTTTATCCTGTTTTCTTTCGAGCAAATGCACTTGAGGACTCATTGAATTTTCTGTGGATATGGAATCAGTACAATTGCTTCATATCACCTGGTAAAATAATGCTCAATCCTCTGACATTGTACGTCTCCCTGAATAGACTCTTCAGGCCTTACTATTCCAATGCTGGGTGCCTATAGATCTGTTTCTAAAGACAATAGGTCAGATTATGGTAATCCAAGAATGACATGGAAGCAGTTGCTGCCCATACACAATAGATTCTAATAGGAATATGAATACTCATAAAATAATTCTATGGCCGCTTGCTGCATGTAACTCCTGGTCACAATGTACCAATTATCTGTACAATGAGAGGAAGCGAGTTGTTATACTCTATGGTATGAAACCACCACGCAGCAAGAAATGGTTGATTACCTGGAGAAATAAAATAAAATGATTATTCAGTAGTCTAAAAGCTAACACAACATAAAGATGTTAAAAGGGTTTCCTTATGAACTTACTATTCTTATTTGAAACCTTAATATAAAACAAGAAGGTTTGGAAACAATAGCCTCATGAAACTGCACAAAAATACCACTGTTGTTCAGTGGTAGAGAAACAAGAATATATAAAGGACTTCCATCTGCATTTAGAATAAAGAAAGTGGAAATTTTAATGTTAAAGGTGACAAGAGAATTAACATATCATCCAAATGCATTTTATTCATTAGAAGTAAAAAAAAAAAAAAAAAAAAAAAACAACAACACACCATTTTAAATCTCTCCAAAATAGTTCCATAATCATATTACATGAGGTTTCTTGAGTTTTCAGATAGGAAATGTTCACCTCATAATGTCAGGGTCATGCTGCTCAATTCATTATAAAACATGAATGCTTTATGCACCTCTCCAAACAGAATTCACAAATTTCACATTAACCTCTACTTAATTCATATAAGCAAAAAGAGATTAAAATTACTAAACAGAAAATGGATGCATCAAAATAGGCTCTGGGCATATCCTAGTTTCTTGTCAGATTGTGTAAATAGACTTCAGGGTAAAGGAAGTTAGAGAATAAAAAACCTGAAATTAAAATGAAAGGTCAGTGTCCACTTTTACCAGCCTACTGCGAGAAAAATCATTCCACCAGCCCCAAGCTGCACTTTCTATTCTATGAGAGAAATAGCCATTTGTGAAGGTACACTTTTTGGTTTGAATGGTGCACAGAAACAAAAGATTAACTCTAGAAGAATTTGTGTTTGTTGAAGTCGTGAAAGAGCTTCCATAGACAATGTCAAAAATGCATATGAATATTATCGCCAATTATTTTTAAACATTGGATATTGGATCAATAGATGTATTTCCTATAAGAAGGAGCTATTTACTTGATTAAGAAAAGAGGGAAATACATTCTAGAGTTTAAAATTCTGAGGTATTGGAGATTCTTAACTATCAGCAATCAAAAAGCACAGTATAGGGTTGATTAGATGAATTAATGAATATAGCCCTTGCTATACAAGTAGTGTGAATTTAAACCACAGGATCAGTGTAAAAGCCAGGCTGTTTTAGCAGCAGCCAGTAGATGGGAGGAAGAGACAGGGAGTCCCAGGACAAGATGGCTCCCTCCACTAGATGTTTGGGAAGCTCTTGCTTTGGACCAAAGAAGCAGCCTCGATAAATAAGGCCAAGAATAATTCAAGGAAACACTCTGTCACACATGCAGAAAAGTGTGTAGGCACACACACACACACACACACACACACATGGAACAACACACATGCAAGAAGACAGACATGGCACACACAACACACAGGAAAAGAAGATTAAATAATTAGAAGTACACTGCAAGTCTGACTCAACCTTTTATAAAGAAAGCAAATTAAAACCATCGTGAGGAGAGAGGAGATAAAAGGCACATTTCACAGCAATACCGCTACATACATAATGATGCAAGGGTCCTCAAAAATCTAGAAGCAGATCTGCACAATCAGTAAAACACACAGTATGTTTATTTGTATATCACTGCTCTACAATGCATTGACAGGTGTATGAAAATGCAAAGTTAATTTTTATTATGAAATACAAATGCCGAAACAGACTGAAGAAGGCAGGTAAGGAAGGGGCTGACTCTCTTCAAGATTCTAAGTTCGTGCCATGCCAAATCTATTTGCGTCGGGTTTTAGAAGGTTTCCCTGCAGGATCAGAAACTGTGAAAAGGAAATTGCAGTGATTTAATATTTGTAAAAATTATAATAAATGCAAAAACTGTAGTCAGGGTATGTTTTCACAGTGCTCTCTGCATAGAGACAGAGAATTAAGAAGAAAAGCCACGGCGGCTCTGGGGATTAGAGAAGATATTTTTCAAGTTTGGAAGCAGATGTTGCTCCGTATGTGGTACCTGCGTGCTTTTTATTCACATTGGCTATATCAGCACCAACTTGACTTGCTGCTAATCCAGTAGAATCACTCACTGAATAACCAATTGTATTGTGTTACTCCTTTATAATCCAGTTAACTTGGACACAGTGCTCTTGGGATATTTTCTAAGCAAGCAAAACAAAGAATAAACCCAGAACACTGTAAAAACAATAGAGACTCCTCACTCCTCATTTTATTTTTTCAATAGTTGCATATTGTTTATTTTTATTTTATTTTTAATTTAAATTATTTTATTTATTAACATTCTTCTTAGAGGATATCACTTTCATTTTTTACTGTGTTATTCTACTTTAAAGAATATTGATTTAAACATATACAATGCAAATAAAAATTTAGTCTAATTTTAAGAAGTTTTTGTAGATGAAAAATTTTAAATGAAACCATAAGTTAACTTTTTGAAAATTTGGGAAGTTACTAGTAAATTTTTCTTTATAATATTTGTCTTAGGAAATTGTTATGTCATAGTATCAACTTCATTTTTGTAAAATTTTTTTAAAAAGACAGAAACGATAACTTATAAGTAAGCATTTTTGGGGCAAATCAAGTGAAATAAATTCTTAAAGCATTTTGGTTTTGAGACTGTTAAAATTACAGCACTCATTTTTGATTTAAAATGTATGCAGAAACAGAAACAAGTTTAAGTTTATAACCTGAAGAATTCACATAGAAATAAATCAACCAGAATTATAATTTCAACATCACCACTATAACCACCCACCACCTTCTTTCCGATCTCTACTTCCTATCCAATCCAATACATATGGAGAGAGAGAGAGAGAGAGAGAGAGAGAGAGAGAGAGAGAGAGAGAGAGAGAGAGAGAGAAGAGAGAACAAAGACAGACAGGAAGATGATAATAAACATTAGGACCCCTGGACTCTTCCTAATGCACAAATGCCCTTCCAGTCTGTCCACTCTTCACTGTCTCCTAGAAAGGGTGGTCCCCACTCAGTCAGCTCTTAAACATCATTCTGTCTACTTCCACCACATTCTGATTTCTGAGAGACAGAGAGAGACAGAGAGAGGCAAAGAGGGACAGAGAGAGAGACAGAGAGAGAGAAACTAAGACAGACAGGAAGATGATAATAAAACAAGAAACTATTAAAGATATGCTCATGTTTACCAAAGTTCATATATTTCTGAAAATACCTTTTAAAATTATTTTATTTTTTTATTATTATTCTCTACTAATTATCTTTAGTAATTTCTATCAAATACACATTCAGTTACCTCAGTTCAGTATAGTAAAGCTAATCTCTGAATAACATAGTGAACACTTTTTAAAAAATTACTTTATTCTTAAGAATTTCATACACACATAATCTAAAGATTATTGTTTTAAGAAATTTAATGTGGGGGAAGGAGAAATGGTCCCTGGAATGTGAATTGTGCTCCAGTGGAAATTCCCACACCAAATACACTTGGGCAGTTCCAATTGTACTTAATGTCTCTTTCCTTTCTTTCTTTCTTTCTTTCTTTCTTTCTTTCTTTCTTTCTTTCTTTCTTTCTTTCTTTCTTTCTTTCTTTCTTTCTTTCTTTCTATTATTCTCATTATTTCTCATTATTTCTGGTTTGCACCTGTGAATCCACATACTGCTCAAGTACTGTGTCTGCCCATGCAATGCTCCCCACTATGATATCCGTGGACTCAAACCATCTGAAAATACAAACTCTTTTGTAAGTTGCCTGGGTCATGGTCCTTTATCACAGCAATTAAAAACAATTAAGGTAGACAAGCCATGAACAGATATACATGTGGGGAGAGCTAGGGGATACCCATGATCAAAATACATTCTGGGAAAGGCTCAAGAAATTAAGTTACTATGATTATAAAAATAAAAATGAAACAGATATATGTATATGTCCTTTCTCACCATCCTTTCTAGGATAGTAAGTACTGTGTTACCATGCATTCATCAAACAGGATTTTCTTTATTAATCTAATAATTACTTCCTGCTAGTTAACAGTCATTTTGCACGACTAATCTCTATAGCTCTATCAGTAAGTCACTACAGACTTTTGTGACTTAGACAACAAAATAAAAACTTATTTTCTAAATGTTTTGGAGTACAGAAGTCCTAAATCTACCCTTGGACTAAGACCATGGTGTCAGCAGTGCTGCATTCTTCTGAGACCTTCAGAAGAGACTCTGGTCTGTATTCTGGTTTGTGGGGGAGTTTGCTTGGCTGGGATTGGAAGTCCTCTGCAAACATTCTCTCCTTGCTTCCAAGGCCACCTATATCACTACTTAGGACTTTGTTCATTTCACTTCTAAGTATATGCCCTGTAGGGTGAGTACTCACAGGAAGCCGGGAGGAGAATATGAACGTTTTGGGGATCATTGTTCTGTTCTTAACACAGTGGAAGAAAGTTTATAATCTAGAAACTGTCTGGACAATGAGAGACAATGCTATAACCTCTACTCATTGGTGCAGTATGAACCACCAGTGGGCAGTATTTAGATTCTATTTTGTAGTTTTAACACATTAAGTTATTTTTACACACTAAGAAAATTGATATAAAAATGGCTGGCCAAAATAAATTGAGAGCTGGGTGGTGGTGGTGCACACCTTTAATCCCAGCACTTGTGAGGCAGAGGCATGTGGATTTCTGAGTTTGAGGCAACTTGGTCTACTGAGTGAGCTCCATGACAGCCAGGACTATTCAGAGAAATCCTGTCTTGAAAAAACAAAAACAAACAAACAAACAAAACAAAAAAAAATAAGTTGAGAAATGTAAACCACACACTGAGGACTAAACACAGGTTTAGATTTTTCAAAACCTACTTTCAGGGTCCTCAAATGCTTTGACCTTCTGTCTAGCCCACTGTCCAAGGGCAGGTAAGAAAATGCAATAAATAGGACAGGGAGATGTGAACCTGTTTAGAAGTAGTTCCTTGGAGCCATTCTAATCTTCATTGTCAGGATGCTAGGAATCCAGTTCTGTAGTATCACCAAACACAAATCAACAATGGTTGCATGATCCAGAAGAAACTGCCAGGCCTCCACAGAATCAGCACAGGTCAGGGGAGCTACCAGGACCAGCTGAAAGGCCAGAAGTTCTCTCCTGTGCCTTTCAAGATCAGTGAAGACTTGTGACCAGCTAAGAGTTGCATGGATAGCTATGCAACCATTGCATCGCTGTCCACTGATTCCTACCTATAGTCTTTCCAAATATCATGTATCTTCTCACCAGTCTTGCTTCAGCAAAACATCAGGCTGAGTTGACTTCTTAAGTGAGTCTGCATCACATGACACAAACAGAAATTTCCACTTCAACTAAAGATGAGAATTTCATCTCTCAAGTGACTCCTTGAGTAAAAATAGAAAAATAGAAAAAGTAAAAATACTTCCTATGAGTGTATTTTAGTAGTACGTGATTATAAAGTTTGCATGTTAGATACTGTACTTTGGAGCCTTAAAGTATAGTGAAGAAACCAGAGATTCATTACTATAGATGTGGCAGTGCCATTGTTGAAGATTAGTGTGGTTATATCTAATGCAAAGTATAATTTCTTGTAAGATTTTCAAAAAGCAGGAATTAGGTGGAGTAAACACTCTCTTAAAATAACAAATGTTCCTACAGTTAGAGAAAGTATTCTAAGACTGAATATTCTAGTACTAAGATGCAGACAGTATTCCAAGGATCTTAAGCACTTTGGAGTTTGGCTGGTAAGTGAGGAGAGGGAAAATAAGAGAGAAATAAGCTATTTCATATTAAAAAATGGCTGGACAAAATAAGTTAAGAGATGCAAACCAGGCACTGAGGAACAGAGATGAGAATTTCAGCTCTTAGGTGACTGAGGGCTCTTAGCATTTCTTTTTTTGAAATTGGATATTTTCTTTATTTACATTTCAAATGATTGCCCATTTCCAGTTTACCCCTCCAGAAACTCCCTATCTCATCCCCATTTCCCCTGCTTCTATGAGGGTGCTCCCCTACCCACTCACCCACTCCTGGGGCATCTAGCCTTCACAGGACCAAGGGCCACTCCTCCCATTGATGCCTAACAAGGCCATTCTCTACAACATATGCAGCTGGAACCATGGGTCCCTCCATGTGTACACGTTGGTTGGTGGTTTAGTCCCTGGGAGCTCTGCAAGGAGGTCTAGTTGGTTGATATTGTTGTTCTTCCTATGGGGTTGCAAACCCCTTTCAGCTCCTTTAGTTCTTTCTCTAACTTCTCTGTTGGGGACCATGTGCTGAGTCCAATCTTTGGCTGTGAGCACCCACTTCTTCACTTGTCAGGCTCTGGCAGAGTCTCTCAGGAGACAGCTATATCAGGCTCCTCTCCTTAAACATTGTTGGCATCTACAATAGTGTCTGGGTTTGGTGACTGTATATGGGATGGATTCCCAGGTGGAGTAGCCTCTGTATGGTCTTTCCTTCAGGTTTCTACTCCACACTTTGTCTCTGTATCTCCTTGCATGGGTACTTTAGGGGAATGTCAGCACAGGGAAGCTGGAGTGGGTGGATTGGTAAGCAGGGGAAGGAGGGATGGGTTAGGGGATTTTTGGGGGAGGGGAACCAGGAAAGGGAACAATATTTGAAATGTAAATAAAGAATATATCTAATTTAAAAAAAAAAGGACTGAAACAGCCACACTTTGCTCTTCCTTCTTCTTGAGGTTCATCTGTTCTGTGAATTGTATTTAATTCAATTAATTGTAATATCCACTTATCAGTGAGTGCATAACATGTGTGTACTTTTGTGACTGGGTTACCTCACTAAGAATGATATTTTCTAGAACCATCCATTTGGATTTAAGTCATCACTAATGTATGGATAGAATTATAAGATTTAAGAGAATATTAGATATTATGTTGCAATTGGGTATCGATTTACATGGAGAAGTTTTTTCTTCTTATACAAATTGTTATTACATAGATATTGAAACCCTGGAGGCACCTGAAATTATTTCTGAAGAGTAGAAACACTACCATTTGTCACTATGTCATTAACTTCATTACTATCATATTCTTTATATCTGATTATCCCTCCCTAAGTATATTTGCATTACTATGAAATATTTTCCAGCTTCAAGTCTAAAATTGCTACAAACAGCATATTTTCAATCTTTATATACTTTGCAGTCTAGATGATATATGGGGCAATTTTACATTTGAGAAAGACTTGCCTTAGTTTAAAACCCACTTCATTACTTTCCAAGAATGTGACAAGATAGACCCAATGCTGCAATAGTGGAACTTGGGGGTCACTAACAGTTGTCAAATTGAACCTACAGTCCATTTTGTTCATGGAAACTTACACTTGATGCTGTTAACCTTACCATTCATCTGTGGCTGGAGAGGAGGAGCTATTACCATTATTTTACTTCTAAGGGTATTACAAACATTCATCCTTTCACTCACAAGTAAGTGTAGCTTTCTTGCTCATCGAATACTACTGTGGAGGCACACCACTTGTCAGAATGCAAAAAATGAGTGAGAGTTAAGTGCCAAATCTGAATCAATAAATATATACACAGCTATGCATGTAATACTCAAGGAACATCATGAAAGAGGGATTGGAAATGTACATGCTGGAGGACCAGGACAGCATATAGTAGGTGGTATCTTCTGGAAATGTCAGAGATTCAGTACTCATGACATTTCTGGTTTGTTTGTTTTTTTTTGTTTTTGTTTTTGTTTTGTTTTGTTTGTTTTGGGTTTTTTTTGTTTTTTTTGTTTTTTTTTTTGTTTTTTTGTTTTGTTTTGTTTTGTTTTGTTTTGTTTTGTTTTTTTTTTGGATTTTTCGAGACAGGGTTTCTCTGTGTAGCCCTGGCTGTCCTGGAACTCACTTTGTAGACCAGGCTGGCTTCGAACTCAGAAATCCACCTGCCACTGCCTCCCAAGTGCTGGGATTACAGGCGTGTACCACCACTGCCTGGCATGACATTTCAACCATTGGGTTATCCACACAAGCCTGGCAAGATGGTCAACCACACCAGTCAGCATGATGAGCCTACTGGGTAAGGGAATTTTACAAAGGTCTACTCCTAGATGCAGAATGTAACCCAGCCAATGGCCGCTGATGGAGGAAGAAGGCTTGTGCCAAAGTGAGCTCCTTGATCTGTTATCCAGCCCCAAGTGGTCAGCTTTAAACTCAGATACATAGGAACAGCTCTCAGTCATTCTCAATAGGTTTTGAATATATATAATAAGGTTAATAATCATCACAACAACAATAATTATTATATTTGCATTATCATATTTGCAGAGGTCACAAGCCCAAGAAGGAATTGGGAGGCAAGGAAGAAGGCAGAGGGAGAAAGAGGAGTGTCGAGAATAATGTAAATATACTGTACTTACATACAAGAGATTTACAAAAAGGTTTGAAATGGAATCTTATATAGTACTTCTGCACTTATTTCCAATTTATAATATTGAGACTGAAAGTAAAACACATTAAATTACTGTGTCACAAATACCAACAAGGCAGGTTCTTGCTATGCTAAATATAACATGTGTCAATCCCTGTAGACACATATTTTCCAAGGGAGCATGCAAATATATACTAGACCAATCTGTAGATTCCAAGGTCATGTTGGTTGCCAAAGACAAGCCACGGTTTGGAGAGGGGTTCCTGAGAAGAAGGGGTGTTTGGAAGCTGTGAAAAGAAACAAAGTCTGATCTTGGATTCAAGCTGGTCTCCTAGGTTCTGCTGAGATGGCTTTCCAGACTGCTTGTTTTTCTCTCTCTCTCTCTAAGCAAAAAATTATAAAACCTAATGGGATAGCTCATAGATTTTTTTTCTGACCAAAGTCAGAAAAGCTGCTATAAAATATTATTTGGATCTTCTGACCAAGTCAGAAATCCTATTAGAAAAATTCTTGAAGAGCTGTTTTCACTCTCCAGAGATCTCCAGACAGCTCAGCTCTCTCTAGAGAAAAATTCTAAAGAACTGGTCTTGCTTTTTGCTAGATCATCTCATGCAGACCAAAAGCCCAGTTTTTACACTTGATCTTAGCCAAAAGGCTGAGAAGCGATAAAAGCCCAGTTTTTAATTTACATATTAATTAAATCATTTATTCCAGCTTCCCTTTTGTTTATCCTATGAATCACCATCTCAAGTCCCCAGCATCCAAATTCTTAGGAAACAGCAAGCACATGTTTTCTTTTAATACTGCAAAAGATTCAGAGATTTGCGTGCCTCTGGTAGGCACAGATGATAAAATAGCTGGACAGAACCCTGTCCTAAAATTACCATTTCTACCACACCTGGACCTTTGCTAGCTGTGTCCCAGGTTGACCTTGAACTTGGGACTCTGCCAGCATTTGTATCTTCCTGACAAGCTGGCTCATCCTGCAGCTGCCTTTGTTCCTTTAGATTCATGAAGTCCCTCATAATTCATGTTGCATCCTTATATTTTTTGCATAGTTGAGAAACTATGTATTTTTAAACTCATGGTTTTAGATGTCTTTTCCACAGCCTTAAGGGCTGTCCTGAAGGTACCAGAGTTTACCATTTTGCTGAAACATTACCACACCCTGGTCTCTGGGATGTTTCTAATTATTATGGAGCCATGAGCATTAACAGGGGAACTTTCCTCAAAAGGAAAGAGTGCTCCAATGCTAGTACTGGTTCCAGAAAATATGTACATTATTACACAAACAGGCCTTATGCCCACAGCAGCCATCCCCCACTCATGGGCTCACACCAGGGCCCTGTCTGAGGAGCAGGAACCATGTCACTTTGTCCCTACCAAGGCCACACCAGACCCAGAAGTTAGTACAAAAAGGAATTAAATCTTTAATTTTGATCTAGCTTCTAGTCTCCAGTTACCATGTTTTCCTTATTTTATACATGGATATAATGGAAAAGTTTAATCTACAGCCTTTGATCTATTAATTATAAAGTCCTGATAAGATGAGAGGTATTCTATTTAGAACATCAGTTATTAAAAACAAACAAAACACAAAAAGAAAATATAAGGAAAAAGAATTGGCAGAGAGAGCCATTCTGAAAACTAATCAGGATTAATCTTACATTTTAGCTAACTTTGCTTCTGTCACTCAAACAGGTTATAATGCTCAAGGTTGGAGTGTGATCTATTGCTGGGTAGGTAATGACAGTCAAGTTTGCAAACACAATCACAGCACTACATTATCTAAGTCATTGCTCTGTAAAGTGTTCTGGGGTACCTTGACTCTGAAAGGCTATAGATCAAGTCTATTGTATTTTATTCTATATGGTGCCTGACTCTGGGCAATGCATATTCAACAAGATGAATAAAAGGACCTCTAGATGTACTCTATTAATGTATGCAGGCATGCACTCTCAATACAAAAGATAGGTCCAACTTGAGGTAAAAAGAGAATCTCAATCCTGAAGGTAGAAACAAAATCTAATACATACCCTACAATCACCCTTGTTCCAGATAGCCTTCCTCTTTATTGTAACTCAGAAATCCAAACAAGCTTGCTTTCATTCAAGAAGCATATAAGAAGACAGTGAATGCATGGGACTCATGAATACTTTATACCACATTCCCAACGTTGCAAAAATAATGAATTAAAGGATGAATGAATTGGACAATTCCTCAATTTAATGATATTATTCTAAGACTCTAAGCTTATTATTTTCATTTTTTAGTCAATTAATTTGTACAAGTATGCCTGTAGGTAGTAAGTGCCACTGTGTGTGTGTGTGTGTGTGTGTGTGTGTGTGTGTGACACATGCACATGGGCATGAGTATCAAGGACAACTTTCTTTTTTCTACATTCTTTGTTTACATTCCAAATGATTTCCCTTTTCCTGCTTCCCCTCTCCCCATAAGTCCCATAAGCCCTCTTCCCTCCACCCATTCCCCAGTCAACCCCCTCCCACTTTTCTGTCCTGGTAGTCCCCCACATTGCTGCATCAAGCCTTTCCAGGACCAGGGCCCTCTCCTTCCTTCTTCTTGGGAATCATTTGATATGTTAATTGTGACAACTTTCAAGAGTCAGTTCTCTCTTTGTATTATCTGGGTCTCAAGGGTCAAAATGGACATTGGATCCTCAGAATTACATGCAGTTGTAAGCCACCGAAGAAACTGGGAGCCAAACGCAGACCAGCAGTACATGAGCCATCTCAGAGATGTTATTGTGGTAATCATTGTTATTGTTCTTTGTTTGTTTTGGGGAGGAAAAATGTAACACGGAGTAGGTATGAACTATAAAATGCTCTCTTTTAGAAGAAATGACAGTTTATTGTTTTACAGAGGCATGTAAAACTATATGCCCAAACTGCAAAAGTACTTTGTTGTTGAGTTTTTCCTAAAAATACATTGCACATAAGAACTGAAGAGCAGGTAATGTGTTGTCACATAAAACACATTTAATTATCTGCACACAATTATATCATCAATGATGCAAATGACTTGATGTATACATCTTAGTGAATTAAGAAAGAGTGCTTTCAACTCATTTTTTATTTTGATATATTATATTTCTGTCTACCTTTCTGAATCTTCTACTAGATTAAAAAGCTGTTAATTAAATAAATATCCACACTGTATTCAGTTGTGAAGATGTACAACTATTATAAATGCTTGACTCATTTAATATACATACAGAAACAAATAATAATTAATTCAATGTAGAGGGAAATGCACTCTTCTTTATTTACAGGGTACTATGAACATTTCAAAGTATCAATTCAGCCACTAAGAGTAAGAAGATGCAGTTTCACAGAAGAAACCCCTATTTTTACTCAAAAGAGAAAATTAAGTAAGATGTTGGAGGAGTGCATATAGTAAATCAGACCACATTTTGCCTCTGCCTCCTTTCAGCAACTGATCATGTTGATAATTCACTCAGAAACATATAACACAAAGAAAAAGACATAATTTAGTTTATCACCAAGATCTGGAAACATGTGTCTTAATTATTCAAAAGTTGAGGCTCTGCTGTAGATCTAAAATAATGATCTTCTATATGATAACTGCTTAGATATCATCTTTATTTTACTTCAAATCATGCACAAGAATATTCAGATGTATTTAAATAAAAGAAATATGAACTTTGAAGTATTTGAGTTTGCCAAGTTGAATATAAGAATGAAACCACTAAGACCATCCCATGCTTAAATATTTCTAGCAAATATGGTGCTTGCTGCAGTGTGGGGAATGGGATGTGACACATGCCATGGCATTAAAAGTAAGCCTCTCTGTGCAGTAGAAGACACTAAAGGATGAAAAACAAAACAAAACAAACCCAAACCCAAGGTAGTCTAGCAGAGGACATCACAGAATTTATATCTGAAAAATATGTAAAATGTATAAAGAGTACTCATTAATCAATGGAATAAAAACTTCATGCACTCTAATAAAAAGTAGACAGAATATGAACATTAAATTCTTAAGCATATGGAAATCTCAATTATTCATCGGGTTAATGTAAATGTCAATTAAATTTTAATGTGTGTTGGCATAAAAACTAGGCAATAAAATGAAAAAAAGAAAACCTCAAGTTGGAACATGAAGAGTAATCATGAGCTTTGCACATTGATAGGGAAGTTGTAACTTTCACAACCACATGAAATGACATTGTGTTTATTAAACTTCATTAGACTAACTGGGTGACACTACAGTTCTAGTTTCACATCTCACAGCCAATTAAATATGTTCACCAACTTCCCGTCAACAATCACTTTAGAATGACATCTTTGTTAATAGCCATCATTGATGAAATAAAAAACCTTTAGTCGATTGATGTGACAGTAGTAAGTCAGATCCTTTACTAAGGGTGAACAATGTTGATTAATAATTGGCACAAAGGAGAATATGATGGTTTTTTATGCCTTCACATACAGTATAAAAGAGAATGAAATAAATCTATAATATTAAAATTCCGATGATTATTTTCCTTCAGGGACTAGTAGAGGATGGGTATGTGCCTGGATATCCATTGTGAAAATCCATCTAGTTAGATACAATGAGTGAAACACTTTCACCTGTGAATGTTTGGCTTTGTTGTAAAGTCGCATCAGTAAGACAAAGAATATGTGTGAGAAATCCATTTGAAGACCACCTAGTGCTTGAGACTTTAATCAACTCTCTGGAATACACTTGCTTGTTTATTAACAGTCTTTATGCATTTTAAACAATGTATTTATGCTAACTCTAAATAGCAATGTATGATTTTTCAAGTTTTCTAATATCTTGCTAAAGCTTGTTAAACTCATGTTGAAACTGTTCACCTGAGGTACCTCAATGTGCAACATTTAGATGTATGTAGAAGTGTATCTATTCAGTCAGGTTCCATATTGTACAGGTCCCTGGCTTATTAAAACAAACTATATAACTTTGTATAAAAACAACCGAAACTTACTATTTCATAGATTGAGAAGACAAAAGTATCTAATCAAAATGTTAACACAATTAGCTGGTCCTGATGCCCAAAATCTTGTGTTGTATCCTCAGAGGAAATGTTTTCTACATCCTTCTACAGGCTCATCATTCCAATTTCTGCTGTTGTTGTGACATCATCTTCGCTGTGTTTCTGTGTCTTTTACTTAGAAAAGTAAAAGCTTTTCCCCACTACACATGGTTGTGGTTACTACTTATGCATAACAAAGTGACAAACCACTCTTCAGATTTTTATAGATTGAGAGAAATTATCACTATATGAAAAGCAGTGCTGTGTAGTATAAACTAGGGTGACATGAGAGTGAAGAGATGCATAGAAATTATCAGAGCATAAAGGCATATTGTCTAACACAAAGTAAGTAGCAAGATGAGAATGAATTAATTCCTGAGTTTTAAAATATGATTGTACTGTGACAGAGATGATGCTTAAAGACGGTTAATCTACTTGCTTTGATTTATATTGTATTCAAAAAATAACCTCATTGAATTGATGAAAAATACGCACCCATAACACAGTAAAGCCTTTGAATTAAAAGAATATTCCAATTCAAAGAGGCTATGTGTTATGGAGACAATGGATTGAAAAGCTGAGCATGAATAGCTCAACATGGTAATGAGTCTTTGGACAAGGAACATTCTGGTCTGGGGAAGTAATGTGTCAAGTGCTCACCTGTCATGCTTAAGGCCAGGGGTTCAGTTTCCAGCACTGTAGGGGTGTAGATGACCAGAGGATTAGCACTTAAAAGTCTTCCTTGTAAACACAATGAGTCTGAGTTCACACTGAACTGTAAAATCTCTCTCAGACTTCAATACATGAAATTAAGTAATGTAGTAAATAAAAGGTACTAGTAATACTTTGTGTATCTCTGTCCCTCATTTTGTATGATCTAAGTGGAATACAGACATTAAGAATTGTCTTTTGATTTATGCTTGTTTGATTGTTTGTAAGTATCATGATGAAGAAATAAGAAAATTAACAAGTTATTTGTGTTCTATCCCAGAAGGTTGCTCTGTGTGGTCCGGTAGATATAAAACCTTCCAAACCATATAAATTGGTAAGGTCATTGGGCCATTCATGGAACTATTGGAGAGTTAATGTGCTGTTGAATGAAGAAAAAATGTGAAGTATTAAAAGGAAAATGAATTGAATATCCCAAAGCTAGAATAATTCTTTTATTCTTCTCATTCAAGCTTTAAATTATAATACTAAAAGGAAAAAAATGAAGATATGAACTGGATATCCCTGAATCCATTCTTTTTAAAGAAAGATTACCTCTTTTTACTTGTAAAAATTTTATTTGTGTGTGTGTTTCTGTGGTACATATGTGTGAGAGAGAAGGGATATGCTAACAATGCAAGTTAGTTGGTAGCATGCATGCTAAGAATGCATAGGTACCTGGTCTTGGTCACCAGCAGCTATCACAAGTCTGAATGCAGTAGTGCATGGCTGTCACCTCAGCCCTGGAGAAAAAAGTTCAGGCCATTCTCTGCTGTGTAATGAGTTGGAGGACAGATTGGACCACATAATTTCTTGTCTCAAAAAAAAGTTATATAAATAAAACCTTTGGTATATAACATTTTGAGTTCAGAAGCCTGACTCAGTTACTGCTTTAATATCTTTCCAACTGGTTGCTTAAGTCATAGTCTGTTCCTTGTTACTTTGTAGTTCCCACTGGATGAATGTCCTGTAGCTTATGCACTAAGCCACTGAAGGACACGAGTTGTTTCCAGGCTTTGACAGTTAAGAAGAATTGCTATGTACATATGTGAATGCTTCTTTTCCTTTCTGGGGTAAACAAACAGGAAGGAAATTGTGGGGAAATATCTAACAGCCTACTTTGTAGAAAGCCTTGAGTTACCTGCATGCACTAAGGGAAAAGAAGAGAATGTGTACCTTTTGTGCAAGTGGAAGGAGGAGAGGGAGAGTTATAAAGGAAACTAAACAAATGTATCAGACATCAATTTATTGACTCAGGGGTTCAAATCCCTGCCGGTTTATTGTTATAGTTGTTGTTTACTTTTCTTCTTTGTCATTGTTTGGTTTTTTATTTTTTGTTTGAATTCTATTTTTTGACTATTTTGCAAAGAGGAGCCTTGCACACATATCTTCTCTGCAATGGAAGTCACACGTTTCGTTAGTAGGAAAATTTCAAGGATCACGGTGGGCTCTGGTTCCCTTCATTTTGCTGTGGGGTTGGTTGGCAGCCATGTTTGCAGAGCAGCTCCGACAGAGTTCTACAGGTCGCTGGCAGGCATGAGCGTGGACTGCATCTTGGCTTTAACAGCTGTAGTAATTACCGTTGGCACAGTGTTTGCTTATATCCATGGAAGTGTTTCCTGTTTCACCACTTTCTATGACTGGAAACCTTTGCTTATTTGCACCCAGGGGTGTTTTGTGAGGGCTTCGTTGCTAGCCTGGGTCTTAACCAGGTCATCTGAGCAACGTGCATCATCAATTGGTGATCCATGTCTCATCTGATATTGGGAAAAGCTCTGTTTCAGTTTCCTTCTACCATGGGTGTTGTATTAGGAGACTGACCCATCTTTCTTTTGTGTTCTTTCCAATATAAGTAATTCCTAAATGTTACTTTTCAAGTTCATTATTTTTACATATTTAAAATAAAAGCATATTCCATGTAAATTGTTAGACTTATTTTAGCGGGAAAATGTCTATTTATGCTAACTTATCTACATGTAAATTTTGTCTGTTCTGTGTACAAAGTCTATGCGAAGTGTATTTTCCAGTTTCATGTGCCATGAAAATATATTGATGCTCCTAGGCACTAGGTATATGGTTCTTAAATTTTCACTTTCTACAATATTTAATATGGACATGTTAAGACCAGTACACAGGAAACTTTCCCCACTCCCAAGGCTGTCATTAACTATGGTCATTTGACAAATGTCCTTCTTGTTTCTGAAGGAAAAGCATCTACCTGAAATTTAAAGCCCTGAATTAAAAGTTAGTTCATGCTGGGCAGTGGTGGTGCATGCCTTTAATTCCAGCACCTGGGAGGCAGAGGCAGGCAGATTTCTGAGTTCAAGGCCAGCTTGGTCTACAGTAGAGTGAGTTCCAGTACAGCCAGGACTATACAAAGAGACCTTGTCTCAAAAACAAAAAAAACAAAAAAACAAAAAAACAAAACAAAAAAACAAAAGCAAAAACAAAAACAAAAACAAACAACCCCACATTAATCCAGTATTACAAATATATAAGTTAGGTTTTCAAAAGTCAACAGGTAGTAAGACACATCTGTAGTGAACACAGGGTCAGAATTGTGATGTTCTTATGAACTGTGCTAAAATTGTGAGTTGACCCCTCTTTGTGTGCAAGCTGGATGTTAGAAGCAATGTGAGCAATATGAAACTGGCAAAACTGGACAAATGTCCAACCAAATGAAAAGGAAGAGTGAACACTTACCTTGTATGGGTTAATAGTATCTCAAAATTTCATCTCCTCAGATATAATATACTCGGTGACATTTTAAGTTGAAAAAGTACAGGGTAAAATATAAATGTTTATTGATACTTTCCTATCATCTGGGACCATATCATCCCTCCTTCAGCTTCTTTTCCCCAAGGGATGGCAGAGAGCAGACACATTTAATCCTTAGGCCATGACACTGACACCGTATGATTAAAGTTTCATTTTCATAACACATCTCCTTCTTCAACTTCCCTTCTTCTATTAGCTTTAATCTCTTTTCAATACATACATGAACACAGTCTCTGAAGTTCTCAGATCCAGTAGCTACTTCAGGATAAAACTGCCTAATAGAAATCTCCCAGATAAAAGACTAAATGCAGACAAGAGTACTAACTTGGTAGAACCACAAACAGGACAAAATCATGGAATCATTTCAATGATGGTTCAGATTATACATTTACATATCTTCTCTGTCTTTAAGGTTGGAAATGGGTATGCACACATATGTATGTATATAGGTATATCCTGGTGCACAAAGGTTAAAATTAATGCCATAAATCACTTCACTGTGTTCGACCATGAGCATTTGGAACACTCTCATTGGATGCTGCTTCTAGGACCCATCTAGTTCCTCACAGGAGAAGTGAGATATCCATCTTGTGCTGCTTTAATTGTAAGTGGAACAGATGACTGCATTCCTTCAGTGCCTTTTTTAATGTTGTCATGGGTGTCATCACTGTTTTCAGCTTCTTGGTTTTATTGCAGTTTTATTTTCTGTAATTTTCTTGCAATGTGAATTCGAGAGCTCTGCTGTGATGAATGGGTCGGGGAGCCCATAGTTCAGTCACTAGTTTGTTCATAGATTGACCATTGGATGTAAAGGATGTGACGCCGAGAACAAGCTTGATAGGATGCACTGTTGCGTGTGCAATGATTCATGCCTCTTCCTGAAGCGGCTACCTTTATGTCTGAGTCCTGCCTCGTTTTTCATGTTTGCTTTTTAATAGATGTCTAGAAGGACAAAAGTTTCCCCTAACTCCTGCCTAGTCTAAAATAAATTCAGTCAGTGAGCTATCTGTTATGATTATGCACAAGATTGGCCTGGTTTCATTGTTTAGGTTCTTATTTTAATGAGTTTGTGGTATGAATTTATATAGAGAAGAATTGTTTGCATTTTCCACATTTTCCTGATCTTTCATATTGCTTCACAAGAAGTTATTAAGGATAAAAATGTATAAAAAACTTTAAAAGTTTCATATTAGGTTTTACTGTGATTCATTGAAAAAAAGACACTTTGACATGGGGGAATGTGTAATTATTATATTAGTTGACTTTAAAATTTCACTTTAATCCAATTGCTGCAGTCATTCCTTTTTTACTTTAACCTTCTTTGAGAAATCTGATCTTTTGACAGGAAGTTACCAATGCCAAGTTCTACTGTCCATCAGAAATAAATGCCCTCCATGACAGAGCTCACAGAAAGGAAAAGGAGACATGTAAATCCTCAGTGCAAGGTTTGTGTACATACATACTTCAAACATCATTTGCTAGGGGTATATAGTTCAGATGAGAATAAGGAAAATAAATTACACAGAGAGTCAAGGTGGAAAGAAAACACATTATTCATTTTTTATTTGAATTATTGGATATCCAACATTTGGACTACCATTTCCTAGACTAACACATCCCCACTGAGCACCTACTTGTCCTAGCAACTATTTTAATTTTTTTCTAATTAAAACCTAATATGAAGACCATTTTATATGGGAAAAACGTGCTGTGTATCTGTGGTTGAGAAGACTGTGGGGTTTTATTTAGGAAAGAAACTTTTCCAAGGCAGAATATGGATGAGGACTGTTCGTCAGCCCCAGGAAACAAGTTTTTAGATTAAACTTGCTGATTGTTATATTTGAAATGAGAGAAGGTTTTTGTGAAAGTATGAATTATGTGGATGAAGAAATGGCACATCAGGATCATGTGCTGTTCTTCTAAGGAGCCAGGTTCATTTCCACGCACCCACACATGGCGGCTTACAACTATCTGTACGATCCACTGCCCTCTTTCAGCCTCTACAAACTCTGTGCTCACATATGAATATATCTGTATGCATGTGTACACACACACATACACACACACTCTCACACACACCCACACACACACACACACACACACACACAAACTTAAAAACGGAAACCTTAATGAAAAGAACATGTGACTCACAGGAGTCTTTCACAAACTTTGTGGAATCACATTCTTTTCCTCATTAGAAGTAATCTGTGCAATGCAGGAAATATAGAGCACTTAAGATATTTCTTTTTATTCTCCTATCTGCTGTTCTTAGCCTTTTTACTCCTTTGAGGACTATGAAACTCCAGGCACTGAGAGTACATCTCTGTGTTCCCTTCCTTGCTTGGATCTTGTGTCCCGTTGTTTCGTTCCCTTTTGGTTCATTATAAATTCATTTATTCCCAATAACCTTGACTTTTCAAGGTGGTCTTTAGATATTTGGAATTAATTTGAATGATCATTTCTAAAATGTGTATTTTGGGGGATATGCCTACTTAGAGAGTGTCCACATTTCTTATAGTGATTTTTGGATTTCCATGCAAAATTTAAGTGAATGTGAATCATAGCACCAAATTATAACTTACAGTTGTAATTAGTTTTTAAAACTAATTTCTGCTAAATTTAGATTCAAAGTAGAACTTTATTACCAAAGATATACAACAGGAAAATGATCAATTGTCCTTAATTTGTGTTATTTAGAAAAGTAGATTTCCCCATGCAAAGAATGCAATTCCACCATTTTCTCATGTAATATATAAAATAATATAAAACACAATGAATCAAATGAACTATAAGAGATGATAATATGAAACTTACACAAAATAAGCAGAGGAAAACCTTCAGGTTCTCCTCAGAAAATGACTCTGCATGCATTGATCACACAGTAGAACTGATATAGCAAAGAGACAAATAAATCTTATTAAACTAAAGCCTTCTACAACCTAAAAGAAACCATCCTTAGAGGAGAAGTGTGTCCTATAGAACAAGAGTCAATATTATAAAACCTCAAGTGTGGAAGGAATCTATGGAGAAAGCACAAAACAGCAGAAATGACAAGTCAAACATGGGTGATAGAAAGGACAAGATGTGACAAGACATTTGTCAAAAGATGTATGAATGTCCAAGGGATATATAAAAGAGGGTAATTTTCAGAGAAATGCAGATTACAAAGCACTATGGTGTATCACCAATATTACACTTTTTGAGAAATAATTGTTTAAAAGACAAAGACAGCAGGTCAGCACTTGACAAGGAACAGAGAGGCAGGAAGACCTTCTACACCTTGCCATGAATATAGGTCAGCACAGTGATTCTGGAAGACAGTACAGTCCTCAACATGTTTTTTTTTCTTTTGGTTTTTTGAGACAGGGTTTCTCTGTGCAGTACTGGCTGTCCTGGAACTTTCTCTGTAGACCAGGCTAGCCTCAAACTCAGAAATCTGCCTGCCTCTGCCTCCCAAGTGCTGGGATTGCAGGCGTGCGCCACCATGCCTGGCTACTCCTCAAAACATTTTAAACACGTGGAAAATGTTCTCTGCTTCTGCTAGATCCTGTACTTCATACAGCTACAGAATATTATATATAATATAGATTATGGATACTTGAATATATATTACATAAATATATTTTAGAATGTGTGTGTGTGTGTGTGTGTGTGTGTGTGTGTGTGTGTGTGTGTGTGTGAAAGCAGAAGGGGGATTATCAAAGGGAAGAGAGTAGGAGAAGGGATAAGAGGTACAGAGACATTAGGAAGTGTACACTAATAACACATGATGTAGTTGAAAGGTAAACCCGAATGTTAAAAGGTGTATACAGAACTATGTGGTTTTAGCATTATTTACAAGAGGCAAAAGAAGAAATCAACCTAGGTGTGATTAATCAACAATTAATCATTTAATAAGGAAAAAGTTGTATATATCCACAATGGAGCTCTGTTGGGAAAATAAAGGATGGGATCTTCTTATTTGCAACAACAGGATCGAATTTGGGTTACAATATTAAGTGAAATAATTCAGGTATTATGTGTATAAGACACTGTTTATATAGAATCGAAAGAAAGGGATCTCATTGAAGTAGATGGGGGAAGATTGTCAGGGTAAATGATTCAGGGAAGAGAAGTAAGTGCAGACACATCTGTAAAAACTACATAATTTCAGTCATATATAGAGAATAAGTTCAAGCACAGAGCTGAATTGTAAAGACTATTATCAAAGATGTATTCTCTCATTGAACATTGCTATTCCAGGTTTGGAGAGATGTCTCAGTGACTGAGAGCACTTACTGCTCTTGCAGAGGAGCTGGCTTCAGTTACCAGCACCAATGATGCGCGTCTCTCAGCTGTGTGTGCATCTATTGCTGGGTATGCTCTCTAATCACTTGTGCACATGCTCACACAGACATTCACATACACACATACGCACATAAATACAAAGCATAAGGAATAAGATGGATAAAATAGCTGCAAATGTGGATGCAGCCTGTTCATGGAATAAGATTAACAGTATCACATAACACATATATTAATTACTTAAATATAAACTAGAAGTGTTTATATGTCATAAATGTATGACATACATGTCATACATGTCATCTATATTTTTCAAATTAAAAATTAAATAACTGTTTCCTGATGAAAATATGTTGTATGGCTTCTGATTGCAGAGGGATCATTATGTAAAATGTTATAAAAACAAGAGGAAAATCGCTTATAATTGTAGACCACTGGCAGTCCACCATGATGTTAAGAATTCCATGAATCTATGTAGCAAACAATGCCCTATTCAGACATCAATGAGAGGGGAGGGCATTGGTCCTGTGAAGGCTCAATGCCCCAGTGTAGGGGAATGACCAGGTCAGGAAAGTGGAAGCAGGGGTTGGTAAGCAAGTGGAGGGGGAATGGGATAGAAGGTTTTCAGAGAGGTAATGAGAAGGGATAACACTTGAAATTTAAATAAAGCAAATATCCAATTATAAAAAGGAAAAATTCAAAAAATAAAGAATCCCATGTATCTGTTGAAGTTTATCAATACCAGGCCTCCATATCATGTCAAATATAGATGCAACATGTGATTGCAGATTTCCAGTGAACCATTATCCTGTTAGTCAAAAGTCTTAGCAAAAGGATCATTAGGGAATTTTCTACACACACACACACACACACACACACACACACACACACACTCACACACACACACAGAAAGAGTTAGAGACAGAGACAGAGAAATAGAGAGAGAGAGAGAGAGAGAGAGAGAGAGAGAGAGAGAGAGAGAGAGAGAGAGAGATTTTATACAATATGATATATGTGGTTATTTTCTTTCCTTTTTTAATGGATATTTTCTTTATTTACAATTCAAATGTTATCCCCTTTCCTTGTCCCCCCTGAACCACCCTACCCATCCCCATCCCCCTGCTTCTATGCAGGTGCTTCCCCATCCACCTACCCACTCCTACCTCTCTACCCTGGCATTCTCCTATACTAGAGCATGGAGCCTTCACAGGACCAAGGACCTCTTCTCCTATTGATTCTGGACAAGGACATCCTCTGTTACATAAGCAGCTGGAGTCATGGGTTCCTCTGTGTGTACTCTTTGGTTGGTGGTTTAGTCCCTGGGAGCTCTGGGGGTTCTAGTTTGTTCATATTGTCGTTCTTCCTATGGGGTTGCAAACCCCTTCAGCTCCTTCAGTTCTTTCTCTAACTCCTCCATTGGTGGCACCATGCTCAGTCCAATGGTTGGCTGTAAGCATCTACCTCTGTATTTGCCAGGCACTGGAAGAGCCTCTCAGTACAGCTATATCAGGCTCCTGTCAGCAAGCATTTCTTGGCATCTGCAATAGTGTCTGGGTCTGGTATAAGTGGGATAGATTTCCCAGGTGGGGCAGTCTCTGGATGACCTTTTCTGCAGTCTCTACTCCAAAGTTTGTCTACATATTTGCTCCCATGACTATTTTGTTCCCCCTTCTAAGAAGGAATGAAGCATCCACAGTTTGGTCTTCCTTCTTCTTGAACTTCTTGGGGTCTGTGAGAACATATATAGTATGCACTCACTAACAAGTGGATATTAGCCCAAAAGTGGTTATTTGCATAGATAATATGTGAGGATGCTGGTATTGAAGCTTTCATGGAGTTGAAATAGATGTGACCTTGAGGCAAGAGAAAAATCTGATTAAACTTATGGTTCTTATTAAAATTCAGGATTTTTGTTTGTGCCAAATGAGTAAAACTCTTAGAGTTAATTTGAGAATTCTAAAAAGTTTTAATACAGGTAAATTTTACAACCATTTCTACTGGATTTTATGGAAAAGTGAATTATTTAAAGTCCTCAGGGTCCATTCTTGGAAGTGTTACTCTTCATGCACAAAGACCTTAATCCTAAAAGTAGTTGTGTTAATAGCTAGGCTAAAATTCAAAAGAAGTATTGATAATGTGATAAAATATTTTAACTGAAATGATGGTGGCCATGCCCTCCTGAAGACGAGAGTCCAAGTTATTAATGGTCGTTCATTTTGCCCCAATGTCCTCATCACTTAAAGATCTCATAAAGATACTCAAAGAATTTGTGAGCACACCATCTTCAGTAATTATTTACTAAACCTCAAACATATTTTCTGCTTTTTCTCATCACTCCAAACTTTTTCCTTATATTACACTTCATATAAATAATATATAAAATTTTCCATTATTTAAATTCCTTAAAGATATCTAATATAAGTTTGGTTCTCAGCTTTTTACCTGTCAAACGGGTCATTTTAAGCCATGGTAGTTTTAAAGAGACAGTACACAAATTGTTTATAATAGTCTAATATTTAGCTTAATATTCATGGGTACCAACTGAATAGACTTAGGACAATATTTAGGTACATCAGTATGAAAATATAGTGATCCTTGATAACATTGCATATTCACATTAAAAATTTGTTTCCATATTACATGTTGTACTTTTATTGAATATCAAACTTGTAACAACTGTGAGTTTGTAGAGATGGGGAAGAAGGGACATGTGAAATATTGTGTTGTGGATTCCAGACAGATTAACTCATCCATATAAATTGTCTTTCATGTACTTTTAGTCTAGTATAGATAACAGATGTATATTAATTTTAAATGAGATATGTAGCTTTTTTACTGAAATTTCTTTCTCATTAACCTTGAGAACATTTTTACCCTTTTCCATCTTGAAAATCTTCAGTGTAGAGTTCTTTCCACTACTCTCAGCACTTTTTGTAATAGGAACAACACTTTCATTTGAAATCCTTTTTCTGCTCCTGTTTTCTAGATTGATAATCATTTCATGGCTCATTAATTTCTAATAATTAACTACTCATTCACCAACATAACCAGTAGGTACCCGTACCACACAAAAAATCATGTGCTTAGCTTTTTTTCTAATCTATATCAGTAGGTTCTTTATCATTTTTACTGTGCTTTAACCAATGATTCATATTCTTTTGTTGTCCACAATGACACACACATATATAGATAACAAGATATTAGAACCTTTAAAATAAGAAAAAGTAATAAGGAAAATAATTTAATTTAAAACATTAATAAGAAAACACAATTTTTAAATTTTAAAGTAACATACCCTTGCCTGTGTGTGTAGGTACACTAAAACCTATCACAGAGACAAAGAAAAAATTATACATTTTCTATTTATGTGAACTATGGAAAACATTGGCAAATTAAAAGAAAATATTGTTTCATAGGCAATTGTAATTTTTGTATATAAAATAATTGTACTTATATGAGTTTATGCAAGTAAGATTTTTAATCACTGTAGAGATTTACCATTACAAAAATTATTTTGCATTTAATATGGAACTCTGTATTCACATTTCCTTTGATAGAATATAGCAATGTATCAAACGTTAAAACGTCTGAATGAGTTTAAACTCTCAAAATGAGATTGACATAATCAAGTACATTAATTTTCTTTGCTTTATAATTTTTGGAAATATGTAGAAATGAATCCATGTTTCTTCATTTGCATTCCCATTGCGGAACGAAAACGAGATGACTGTTTGCATGCAGAATGCTCTCATATACACTATCTGAGGGCATAATTGGACTTAGTAGTTTCATTCCATACCTTCCTAAGCATGGGCCTGGACATTACACTGGCCTTGGAGTGGCCACCACATTTAGTATTTAGTGAAAATGGAATACTACTACCTATAAAACAGCTTGTTTTTAAAACTTATTTTTTCATTTATTTTAAATTGCTACAATTCAATGTCTACTTTACATAAAACACAATATTTCCAAATTATTTTATAGTCTGACAAAGTTGAATAATGCTTGATAAATACGTTATAAAGATTTTCGATGATTGTGCAATTGTATATTTTCTGATAGCTTAATTGGTTTTACCTCTGTAATAAATAAGTAGGGTGTTTATAATCCAATTAGTTGTCATACATATTTCAATTAAAGTCACTGAGCATTATTTAATTGGCACAGGGATAAGATACCTTAGATAAGAAAGTATGTAGCTCTCCTGGCTTGATTGGATTAAGGCAAACACTACAGGCAACACTTTCATACGCCACACATCTGAAACATACAGGCACAAAGCCTGAAAGAACTACAAATCCATTCCCGGTTCAGCAGTCATCATTCAACTCTAAACAAATCAAACTGCAGTGTAAATATTATTTTGATAGCACAAATGTTATTTTGGTTGTTTGTTTTCAGAAATAAAATATCACAATGTACTTCTTCAAGCTGGACTTCATGTTCTGATCTTATTTTACCTTTGCAAGATAGGCACTACCATACCCTTGCTCACAAATTTCCATCTCTCTCTCTCTCTCTCTCTCTCTCTCTCTCTCTCTCTCTCTCTCTCTCTCTCTCTCTCTCTCTCTTCCTCCTCCTCCTCTCTCCTCTTTATTCTCATGGACTTCACAGTTTTGTACTTTTAAATTTTCATTCATTTGACTTTAATTATATACTAAAATACTTCTGAAATTTAATTTTCATCCAATGTAAATAGTGTTTAAAAATTCTTGAAGGAAAAATTCATTAGTGTGATGGAAATGTTGAAAAGGATAATGGAGATGTTGCACATGATGAAGAAGGAGCCATGCTTGATAAATAGTGGAAGGTGGGGGTGGGAAGGGGAATACAGGAAAAGTTAACTGAGGCCTTGAAACAATGAGAATAATGGCTAACAAAGAAAAATAAGATGTAGAATATACTGATTCATGGAAGGATACATAGGAAAGCTTAATGCTGGAAAAGATCTTAATACTGGAAAAGTAGACCAAGTAACTTATGAAATATTGAGAAGTGCAGAGTTGGCAGGGAATGGAAAATAATGAAACCAGCTTTGAGAACCATGCTTAGAAGGCTGTGTTGACGTGACAAGAAAAATTAAAGACTAAAAATATCTTTAACATCTTCAAAAACAAAGTTTGTTCTTCATTCCAGTTACAGAATATAAAAACATAGATAAGCAAAAGTATAATGTATTGAGTAATGTAAGTGAATAATATACTATGGAGTGAACAGGTGTTCATTTACATTTAAAATTATAATATCACACCTGTTCCTACACTTCCAGGAATAGAGAATTAGACTAATATCAAAAGTAGAATTTCAGTAGTATATCGAAAATATTATTGTCTTTTAGAGAAATCACAGAGAACATTACTTGGTCTTAGTTGGAGTTCTATACTCAAGTGCTCTGTCTAGTCTCCGTCCCTGACCCCTGCCCTCTCCTCCCTCTCTGCCTGTGTATGTGCTTATGACTGTGCATGTACATGCACATGTGCATGTGTGAGGTACACATGTGTGTGTCTATGTGTACATGTGTGTATGTGCAGAAGGCAAAGCTTAAAACTAGGATCTCTATCATCCTTGTCTTTTTTTTTTCTTTTTCTTTGAGGCAGGGTCTCTCACTGGTTCAACAAGGCTAGTTGACCTGCAAATACCAAGGCTGATTCTCCACCACTCCAGTTGAAAATGTAGACATTTTACATGTGTGCTTGACAAGAGCCATTAATCTGTAAGATCAGATTACTTATTGGTTGAGTCAATTCCCAGACATTATTGTGTATATTTTTGGAGCTAATGTCAATTCATTTTGCTATTTAATCTCAATTTAAAGACATTTTAATAGAATGCAAAATGGAAAAAGCACTTTATAAAATGGATAATGACAATTTTCAACTTGGTGACATATGAAATCAACTGGGAGGCAACATTAATACAGATAATTTTGAAACAGAACTCGGGATACAAACTGGTCTCCACCTCCTTCTAAAAAGGCTTCAGCTTGGATTATTGATACTGATATGAGAAAACAACAAAATCAAATTTGTAGGAACAACTTTGCCAATTAAGCATCTCCCCAAATTCCACCAGAAAACTCCTACAGCTCATAAACAACTTCATCAATGAGACTGGGGATAAAATTACCTCAAGCAAGTCAGTAGCTTTCCTCTAGTCAAAGGATAAATGGGCTAAGAATGAAATTAGGAAAAAAGACACCCTTCACAATTGTCACAAATAATGTAAAATATCTTGGTGTGAATCTAACCAAACAAGTGAAAAAAATGTAGGATAAGAACTTCATGTCTCTGAAGAAAGAAGTCGAAGAAGACTCAGAGATGGAAAGATCTCCCATGCTCAAAGATCAGCAGGATTAACATAGTACAAATGGCCATCTTACCCAAAGTAATTTACAGATTCATTGCAATCTCTATCAAAATTCCAATTCAATTCTTCACAGCAACAGAAAGCACAAATTTCAAATTCATCTGGAATGCCAAACAAAACAAAACAAAACAAAAAAGCAAGGATAGCCAAAAATATTTTCAATAAACTATAGAAGAAATTCTGGGAGAATCACAATTCCTGACCTCAAGTTGTACTACAGAGCCACAGTGATTAAAAACAAACAAACAAACAAACCAACAACAACAACAACTCATGGTATTGGTACAGAGACAGGCAGGTGGATCAATGGAATAGAATGGAAGACCCAGAAATAAACCCACAGAGCTATGATTACTTGATCTTTCACAAAGAAGCCAAAACCATCCAGTGGGGAAAAAAGATCGCATTTTCAACAAATAGTCCTGGTTCAACTGGTGGTCACCTTGAACAAAGCTCAAGTCCAAGTGGATCAAAGACCTCCACATAAAACCAGAGGGGAAATTTTCCTGAACAGAATACCAATGGCTCATGCTCTTAGATGAGCAATTGACAAATGGGACCTCATAAAATTGAAAAGCTTCTATAATGCAAAGTACACTGTCAATAAGACAAAACAGCAATGTGCAGATTAGGAAAAATCTTTGCCAACCCTACATCCAATAGAGGCCTAATATCCAAAATACACAATGAACTCAAGAAGTCAGATTACAGAAAACCAAGTAACCCTGTTAAAAAATGGGGTACAGAGTTAAACAAATAATTCTCAATTGAGAAATCTCAAATGACTGAGAAGCACCTAAAGAGAAGTATATCTCCCTTAGTCATCAGGGAGATGCAAATCAAAACAACCCTGAGATTCCACCTCATACCAGTCAGAATAGCTAAGATTAAAAATTCAGCTGACTGCAGATGTTGACAAGGATATGGAGAAAGATGAACACTCCTTCATTTCTGATGGGATTCTGAGCTGATAAAACCACTTTGGAAATCAATCTGGTGATTCCTGAGAAAAATAAAAATAGTTCTACCTGATAACCTGGCTATACCACTTCTGGGCATATACGCAGAAGATGCTCTAACACATTACAAGGGCACATGTTCCACTATACTCATAGCAGCCTTATTTATAATAGCCAGAAGCTTGTTATAACAAAGACATCCTTCATCAGAAGAATGGATATAGAAAATGTCATACATTTACACAATGGAGTACTATTCAGCTATTAAAAAGAATGAATTTATGAAATTCACAGGCAAATGAATGGAACAAGAAAATATCACCCTGAGTGAGATAACTCAAACATAAAAGAATACACATGGTATGTAGTCACTAATAACTGAATATTATCCCAAAAGCTCAGAATACCTATGATACAATCCAGAAACTATGTGGAGCTTAAGAAGAAGGAAGACCAAAGTGTAGATGCTTCAATTCTACACACAATGCGAAACAAAATAATTACAGAAGGTAGAGAGAGGGAGGCACCTGTGAGGGAGAGAGGAAGAAGAAGAAAAAATGGGGGTGGGGTCAGACATGGAAAGAGACAGGAGAGAGGTCCACAGGGTCAAGTAAATGAATAGAAACACGCATCAGTAGGGAATGGGGAACTGGGGGCAGACACTAGAATTCTCCAGACTCCAGGAAAGTGAGAGGCTCCCAGGCCCCAATGGCAATTTCTTTACAGGAAATACCCAACAAAGGAGAGATGGAACCCGTAGAAACCACCGCAGGTAGATAGGCAAGGCCCCCACATGAGGGATGGGGCCACCCACTCATCCCCAAATTTTAACCCAGATATGTTTTTGTCCAAAGAAAAGACTTGGACAAAAAATGGACCATAGACTGGAGAAAAGGCCATCCAGAGACATTCCTACCTAAAGATCCAGCCCATCTGTAGACACAAAACCCAGCCAGACACTATCACTGATGCCAAGAAGTGCTTGCTGACAGGAGCCTGGTATGGCTGTTCCCTAAGAAGTTCTACCAACACCTGAACAATACAGATGCAGATGTTCACAGCCAACCATAGGACTGAGCCAAAGGAGAGGGGGTGGATAAAGGGCTTTGTTGTTAAGAGTATTTCCTGTTCTTTCAAAGGAGTGGAGTTCATTTCCTTTCATCTATATTAGGTATCTCACAACCATACAAACTGAGCTCGAAGGGATACAAAATGCTTGATTGATTCCTGTGACATCAAGACAAGTGTGTACTTTCAAACACCAGATAAGTAAATAAAAATAACTTTCCTAAAGAAAGAAAACAACAAAACAAGTAAGCAAACAAACAAAATCAACCAAACAAACAGTATTAGTAAGGGTTCTCTAGAGTCACAGAATGTATGGAAGTCTCTACATTGTTAGGAAATTTGTTGATGACTTACAGTCTGTAGTCCATTTCCCCAACAGCAGTCAGCAGCGGCTGTGGATTGAAGTCCAAGGATCTATCAGTTTCTCAGTCCCACAAGGCAAGCAGGCAAAAAAGAGTGAGTGACTCTTCCTTCTTCCAATGTCCTTATGTAGGTCTCCAGCAGAGGATGAGGCCCAGATTAAAGGCATGTGCCACTGTTCCTTTAATTCCATATGACCTTGATCTCAGAGATCTCCTTGTCTTTATCTTCTGTAATTCATAGCCACTATGCTCCAAGATCTCCATGTCAAGATCCAGGTCAAAAACGTGTATTTCTGGGCCTTCACATTAGGATCATAGGTGAGCCTTTCAATTCTGGATTGTAGTTCATTCCAGATATAGTTAAGGTAACAACCAGGAATAGCCATTACACAACAACAACAACAACAACAAAAATCAAAACAATAAAATAAAACCCAAAACCACAAAGCTGACTGTATTGAATGCAGTGGAGCATGAAGCATGGTATGCAGATAGACATGTACGTGTTCCTGTAGGAAACAAAAAATATTTAGCTAACCTGAGATATTACTTATATACCTTTAGGAAGTTTAAAAGTAAGCGCATATCATATGACACTAGAAATGTCCATTTTACAGACTTACCCTAAAGAAATGCAAAGAGATTTTTAAAAATAATCTGAATATACATTGCTTAAGCCATTTTCTATCAAAGTTGCCATGAATGGAAACTATTCAGCATCATTTTTTAAAGACACATTTATTTTATGTATATGAGTGTACCATTGCTCTGTTCAGACACATGAGAAGAGGGCACCAGATCCCAATAAAAAGATGGTTGTGAGCCAACATGTGGTTTTTGGGAATTGAACTCAGGACCTCTGGAAAAGCAGTCAGTTCCCTTACCTGTCCAGCCCCCACTCAACATCTTTTAATAGGTGAATAATTTAAAATTTTTCTGCATCCAAATGCATAATATGTTTCTCAGAAATAAAAGTAAATTAGCTTCACACACCAATGTGGATGAATCTCATGAGCAACATGCTATGCATAAAAAAAATGCCTAAGAAAGTTACTTTTCTATAGGATTCAAATAACAAAATGTTTCCTAACAGACAAAACAGTGCTAACAGATAATAAAGCATTCTTGTTGAGGCAGGGTGTGAGAGTAGGGTGATGCTTTGGAGTGACCAAGATGTACTTTACCTGAATATAATTGTGTGTCAAAAGGAAATAATTGTTGGGAAAGAACAAGTGGTAAGCTTATCAAATGACTCACCAAGAGGATTTACAAGGTGTCAAATTTAATCTGTTATTCTAAATATGTAATTTAAAAGCCAAAGGTATACATTTGTCTAAAATCGTATAGTCATATAAGACTAAATCCATGATAATTTCTAAAATTCTAATTAATTTTAGAAGGTGAAAAAAACCTGGAGTTTTCTGGCACTGGGACAAAATTTTTTCCCTTGAATTATGCCACATTCTGCATACAAAATGTATGTTGCAAATAGTAGATTCTCAGAAAATCTTTAAATTAATATATCTTAAATTGCCTTGAGTGGCATTTTTCCTTTAGATTCGCATCACCACTATGGCCCAAAAGGTCTTGTAAGCTTTTCAACCTTTCGTAGCTTGTAATGAGTTGAGTTTCTCCAGCAGATAAATGATAGAATAGACTGAGGAAATCATAACCAATCAGGTGGGAAGAAATGTTGTCTCCTCTAGAACTGGCCAAATGCCAAGTTGAAGATTCACAAGGGAAGGGATCATTTTCTTCGCCCTCAGGATCTGAATCACCTCTTGCTCACTCAGCCATTTAGAAGAAGAAATTGGAACCACTGGAGGAGTGGACTGGTGGGAAGTCACAGTTTATCTTTGTGTAGTTAAAAATCAATTGTACTGGAAAAGAAATGAGCAAATAGAAAATGCCTGTCCTCACCAAGGAGTAACAACAAATCAGCTTAAATGATTTTGTGAAGGAAAAAAAAATACCAACAAGACAATTTGAACGCAAGCATTGACAACAGGGAAAATTAAATTCATGAACAATGAAAATGTTTTCATTGTTTGTATCAATAATGAATATCTAGGCACACACCAATAGAAAAAAAGGAAAATGGTACCCTTGACATGAAGGAGCTTGGATCTAGAAAATAAAAGCTATTGAATGAAAACTCATCTTCTTATTCCATCAAAATACTTCAACATCTAAATGTTAAAGAATATTATCTGATATATTAACTAATAAATAATATTATGAATAAGTGAATCTTTTAACTTTAGAGACTATTAATATTCCAGCAATTCAAATCAAAACAATGTGTGCAAATCTCTTCTTTACACTTTGGGATTTTTCTGCTGTTGTGCATTTTCTCACAGATGGCAGTCTAACTGCCTACATTCTTGCATGCATTTTTGCTTAAGAATAGAAAGTAACCCAGAGCAAAAATGTCTATGAGTTTATAGACATTTATCATGATGATTGATGTATTCTACAAACCCATACTGTGGCCCTGAGTATAATGCATGTCTGTTTTATAGAGGTACTAGCGTGTTAGTCCTGGGTAAAAGACTGAGTTCAAATTTCTAGGACCCATGTAAAAGCAGGCGTAAGAGTTATTAGAATCTATTTTTATTTTTTGTAATATTCAGCATTGTTTTCTCATAAACTAATTTATAATAATAGATAAATTTAAAAATTAATGAGTTCATAAACTAATAAAATGTTATTGGACCAAGGTATAGCTGGTGGGTTTTTTTCATGATAAGCAGAAATATGAAATTGTCTTTGCTTTCTGTACATTATCAATCCAAGGAAGGGCTGGAATCTGATGACATTTAATATTAAGTATTCAAAGTCAAGATTAAGCAAGGAGACCCTACCTTAATTACCTTGACAGACCATAGGACTTGGATGCTAATTATCTTCTGCCCATCCTTGTGACAGGTCAATATCTTAATGAGGAACACCAACAGAAACTTTGAAGGAATCCACTGAAATTCAAACAGAATACAAACAATTAATGAGAAGAAGAGAGAGCTGAATACAGGTAAGCAGAAATTAAGCTTTTCCCAAATATGCCTCCATACTTGTGTCCTTAAGTACAATAGCCAACACAGGAGTAGACTCTTGCATGACACAGACAATTACATTAGCTTAGCTTTAGTCACTGCAGGAAGTCAACGGACCAAAGCATGTGCAAATGAGGAAAAGATGAACGGATAATTAATCACATATTTCTGTGCTCATAAGGATTACATGCCCGAGGATGGAATCAAACTCTCCACACCTTGTCTGCTTCTGGAGATCCCACCCCCTCCCCATTCAAGGATCATGTCTTCATCAATTATCTCTGTTAAATTTAATTTTTGTACATTTTCTCTTTATGAAAGGAAAAAATGAATTTTCACCTAGCCTGATCTGAGAAATGTTGATAATAAAGACATGTTGAACTATGTCAGTAATAAAGAAAATTACTATTATTTAAATGATAATTATTCCTTAATAAATTGAGTATAATTATATCAGAATAATATATTTTTACTAAATTAATAACTTCAGAATCCATATTTGTTTAACATTTAGGATTGAAGAATATTCTTTTGAAGGAGAAAATTACTAATAACGCAAATTAAACAAATAATAAGAAAACACTGGGCAGAATTTTAGATTTATTTCTATAGTAGCTATACTTGAGGACACTGGTAATCTCTTTTCTCTATAGCCAGCCAAAAATTCACACTGATTTCTTATTCATATATTTTTAAACAGGTACTATGTATGGAAGAAATTGTCTAGTCCAATAAATTTGTCCTCTATAACAAATAATTGATGTATTTAATTTTTTGAAAATCTTATTAAATCAGTGTAAACCAGTTTTATGTCTTTTAATACATAATTTACTGAAATTCTAAAGGAAACCATTTGGATAAGGCAACAAAACTAGTTGTCAAAATACAAAACTTAATTTAGTCAGATTTATTATTGATATATTCAGAATCAGATATTATCAAGAAGCTGATATTTGAGACAAATTATTGAAAGCAATGAGATGATTTGTTTATTTATACAAAGTGAATCTACTAAAATTTACATTCCTTTCTATTAGCCAAAAGTAATAACTTAAAAAACAAATTATTTTCATTATGAACAATTGTAATATCTAAGAAAACATGTAGTATATCCATGGATATTTATTTAAAGTTCTAATGAGGTAGCTTAAAATTCATTGAGACAAAAGTCCATGAGTTCAAAACAAAGGGATCTTTTTTTGCAGGTTAACTTCTTGGCCAAATAACCCAATTAAAATTGAGTCACAGAGATAAACAGATAATTTATTAGCAAAGAATCTCAAATGGCTGAGAAGCACTTAAAGAAATGTTCAGAGTCCTTAGTTATTAGAGAAAGGCAAATCAAAACAACACTGAGATTCTACCTTATACCAATCAGAATGGCTAAGATCAATAACTCACAGGGCAACAGATGCTGGCAAGGTTGTTGAGAAAGGAGAACACTCCTCCATTGCTCGTGGCATTGAAAGCTGGTGCAATCACTCTGGAAATCAATCTGGCAGTTCCTCAGAAAATTGGAAATAATTCAACCTGAAGGCCCACCTGTACCATTCTTGGGTATACACCCAAAAAGCAGCCTTATTTATATCAGAAGCTTGAAACAGTCCAGATGTTCTTCAACAGAAGAATGGATAGAAACGTGGTTAACTTACACAATGCAATATTATTCCGCTGTTAAAGATGAGGACATCATGAATGTTGTAGGAAAATGGATGGAACTGGAAAATATCATCCTGAGAGAGGTAAGTTAGCCCCTAAGGACATGCATGGTACGTCTTCCTTGATAAGTGGATATTAGCCAAAATGTATAGAATACCTAGGACATAGCTCACAGAAATTAAGAAGTGTAACAATTAGAAAGGCCGAAGTGAGCCAAGTGGATGTTTCAATTCCACTTAGAAGAGGGAGGGAAATGACCATGAGAGGCAGAGGGAAGAAGGCAGATGGGTGGGAGAGGGGAGGGGAAGGGAAAAGAGAACAGGATCAGTTATTGGGGGACAGGGGAGAAGCCCAGAGGGCCAAGAGAATGAATAGAGGTAAGCAACCATTGAAGCAGGGAGTTAATTCCCTCTAGAATGTCCCAGAGACCTGGAAGGTGAGAGACTCCCAGAATTCAATGAGGGTGACCTTAACCAAAATACCCAACACTGGGGAAACAGAACTTAAAGAGCCCTGTCTACAGTAGACAGACAGGACATCAAGTGGAGAGATGGGGTTACTAAATCACAGTTAAAATTTGTGACCCAGAACTGTTCATATCTTTTAGATAGCTCAAAGAACTGCAAGGACAAAAATGGAAAAGAGACTGAAGCTGGTCCGTCCAATGACTGGCTCAACTTGGGATCCATCTCATGGGAGGGCACCAAATCCTGACACTATTACTGATGCTATGATATGCTTACAGATAGGAGCCTGGCATGGCTGTCCATTGAGAAGCCCTACAAGCAGCTAACTGCGAGGCAGCTACTTATACCCAACCATTGAATGGAAGTCAGGGACCCCTATGGATGAAGTAGGGAAAGGATTGAAGAAGCTGAAGGGGAGAGAGACCCCATAACACTAACAGTCTCAACTAATCCAGATCCCAGGGAGCTGCCAGAGACTGAGGTACTAACCAGGAATACACATGGGCCTCCCCTGGCACAAATATAACAGAGGTCTGCCTTAGTGGGAGATGGTGTGTTTAATCTTCAAGAAACTTGAGGCCCCAGGGAAGGGGGAGGCCTGGTGGAGTTGGGGGGAGGCACCCTCTTGGAGAAAAGAGAGAGGAGGAATGGAATGAGGAACTCTGGGGGGAGGAATGGGGAGCAATTATGAGAATGTAAATAAATGAAATAGTAAAAAAAAAAAAAAAAAAAAAAAAAAAAAAACCAAAAACAAATGGAGATAATCTATCAATTCCCTTAAAATAAATTAATTTGGAGTATATATTCCTAATCAAATTCCTTTCTCTTCTGTCTTTCAGTTTTCCCCCTTTTCTCCCTTTCTCTTGTCTTGTTTTACTGACTGTTCTCCTCCTCTCTCTCTCCTTTTCTTCACTATTTTTATTTGCCATTCTTCCCCCTTTCTCTCCCCTTCTTTCCCATTCCTTTCTTCCTCTCTGTTTTTGGTTCTTTTCACTCCCCACCTTCCACACTATCTTCTTCCCTTTCCTTCTCTTTCTCCTCCACTGAATCACTGTCCACATTCTTCCCCTTGTCTCTCTCTATGTAAATGCAAATATACATATTAATTACTCTTCCTTAGGGAAATTATCACAATAGAAAACAAATAAAGTAATGAAATCTGTACATACTAAAGTAGATATCCAGATGTCTAAAAATTATTGGAATTTTTAAAAGGAAGATATTAATGGAGTATAATAGTGGATTTGGTGAATGCTGCTTGTATTATGTTAATTTGGGTCCCCAAACTTGCATGGAAATCTACATATTCATAGGCAAGACACTGAGGAAACCTGCCCCTGGTTGGTTTTGAGTGGTAGATAAAGTTGCCAACAGCCAATGCCTAGGCAGGGCAGAAAGAGGTGGAATATTTATTTATTTATTTATTTATTTATTTATTTATTTATTTATAGGTTCATTGGTTTTTTGTATGTGAGTACAATGTTGCTGTCTTCAGACACAGCAGAAATGGGAATCAGATCCTATTACAGATGGTTGTGAACCACCATGTGGTTGCTGGGAATTGAACTGAAAAGCTCTGGAAGAGCAGTTGGGGGTCTCAACCTCTAAGTCATCTTTCTAGCCCAAGGTGGAACATTTTAGGATGCCTGGGCAAGGGATAGAGCAAGGGAGACAGCAGATCTGCCATGCTGGGACAAGGTGGAGGAGAGCAGACTCTGATCCTTAATAGGTGCCAGTCAGAGAGCTTAGTCACCATGTAGGAGCCTGAGTGCCCCCAAGAGGGCTGCCTAACTGGGTCTGGAGCAGCAAAGATGGAATAAAGATTTTAGTAAGGAATGACATGGTGGATCAGCCATCTGGAGGTTAGGAAGTCACCCAACCATTGAACTGTTCAAGGAATATAAAAATATAAAGGCTGTGTGTATGTGTATGTCATTTGGGAACATTGGGGTAGGTAGCAAGGAATGTGTTGCTGCTGTCAGGATCAATTAAAGTATTTAATTGGGCACAGCTACAGGTATAAATAAGAATTCAAGTAATAAAGAGTTATTTCTGAGTATACACATTCACTACATTTGCAGTGTGACTCTTTACTAGCAATTCAAATTCAGAGTGAGTGGGCAGAACATGCAATGCTGGTCAGAAAATGATGTGCACAAGCTTCTCATAAAATAACTCAATATTGTTCTCCAGTGAAGCAGACATTTTACATTCTAAGAGTATGAATCCTTTCACAGGGTATATGAATAAAATCATACTGAGTAACATAGGCACATCCCTATAGCTCAAGAGACCATTCTTAAATCAGAAAGCCCCACCTGCTGAGGAAGAGAACCACTCAAAGTGGGCTGGGCACTAATACATCAATCAACAAAAGCAACATGCCAAGGAAATGTACGGAGCCATCTCCATGTCCACTCTCAACAGGATACACCAAAAGACAGACACCTGATGCAATAGAAAATTAAATGAGGTCAGATGTTGTTCAGCTGCAAATACAGCATTAGAGAAGCTACAGCAGAAGGATTGCCTGAAGGACACCATCAAAAGGACAAATCGGCAACCAACAAATTGGGAAAAGATCTTCACCAACCCTATATCAGATAGAGGGCTAATATCCAATATATACAAAGAACTCAAGAAGTTAGACCCCAGAAAACCAAATAACCCTATTAAAAATGGGGTACAGAGTTAAACAAAGAATTCTCACCTGAAGAACTTTGGATGGCATAGAAACATCTTAAAAAATGCTCAACTTCACTAGTCATCAGGGAAATGCAAATCAAAACAACCCTGAAATTTCACCTTACACCAGTCAGAATGGCTAAGATTAAAAACTCAGGAGACAGCAGATATTGGCGAGGATGTGGAGAAAGAGGAACACTCCTCCACTGCTGGTGGGGTTGCAAATTTGTACAACCACTCTGGAAATCAGTCTGGCAGTCCCTCAGAAAACTGGGCATGTCACTTCAGAAAGATGCTGCTATACCACTCCTGGGCATATACCCAGAGGACTCCCCAGCATGCAATAAGGATATATGTTCCACTATGTTCATAGCAGCCCTATTTATGATAGCCAGAAGCTGGAAAGAACACAGGTATCCCTCAACAGAAGAATGGATGCAAAAAATGTGGTATATCTACACAATGGAGTACTATTCAGCCATTAGAAACAATGCATTCATGAAATTCTTACACAAATGGATGGAGCTGGAGAACATCATACTAAGTGAGGTAACCCAGTCTCAAAAGATCAATCATGGTATGCACTCACTAATAAGTGGATATTAGCTTGGAAAACTGGAATATGCAAAACATAATCCACACTTCAAATGAGGTACAAGAAGAATGGAGGAGTGGCCCCTAGTTCTGGAAAGACCCAGTGTAACAGTATAAGACAAAACGAGAACAGGGAAGTGGGAAGGGATGGGTGGGAGAACAGAGGGAGGGAAGGGGGATTATGTGACTTTTGGGGAGTGGTGAACCAGAAAAGGGGAAATCATTTGAAATGTAAATAAAAAATATATCGAATAAAATTTAAAAAAAAAAAAAGAAGGATTGCTAGGAGCACTTTTCTGAAGCCAATCTGAACCATGTAGTGAGTTCCAGGCCACACTGAGATCCTGAGCAAACCCCTCACAAAATAAGTAAATAAGTAAAAAAAAAAAAAACAAAAAAAAAAAACAGAAAAACCAACAAAACCAAGATTACAGCAGCATGAATGAGTTTCAGAAATACAAAGCAGCAAACAATAAAGAAATTATTGAAATCATCGACAGTTGGATTTCATTGCTTCAGCTTCAGATAGAGGCAAACCTTACCTGTTTAGGAGAATTTAAAAAGAGTAGACTTCTATTTACTACAAAATTATTGAAATAAACTGACAGACTCAAGTTGATTCTGTTCTGCAATAAGCTTGCATTATTTGAATAAATGGAAATTCTTCACTTACTGCTTGCTATGACCTGATCATTTAAAGTTGCTTCCATTATATTAAATTGTTTGACCCCCACCAAGTAATTTGATACAAGTTGACTAAAAATACAATGTAACATTAACAGATAAAAGACCCAAGTTTGAGGAACTCATGTTTCTGCCACACATTATCCAGAAGGAACCAAGCAGCTGTGATGTATTCATGTCCATCTGGTGCTATAATAATGAAGTGTTGTATTAATCTACATTCCTTTGTTATAACAAAGCACTGACTAAAACCAAGTTGTGGAGGAAAGGGTTTGTTTCTTCTTATACTTCCAAGTCACCGTCCATCACTGAGATATGCCAGGGCAGGGCCAGGAAGCATGAGCCTGGGCACAAGGAACTGAAATGGTGATCATGAAGAAATGACATTCATTGGATTGCATCCCTATCTCTCAAGAGACTATTCTTACATGGACAAGTCCCACATGCCCAGGAAGAGAACCACTCAAAGTAGGCTGGACACTTATATATCAATCAGCAATTAAGACAATTCATGCCCCAGATCTAACTTTATTTAAGCAATTCTTCAAATGAGAGTCCCTCTTTCCAGGTCTACCTAGCTTGTGCCAAGCCTACAAAAACTAATCAATTCAGGATCCTGTTCCATCCATGGATTTAGTCCCCAGCATTTCCCTGGTAGCTGATGTTCAATCATTTCCTGGCAAATAGAAATGAACTCATAATTCTTTATACAAATGGAAGATGGTCATGGACTAAAATGATTATATGTAAATTTTATTATAGTTTGCATGTGTTATTCATGTGTATGTGATATTTATGTGCATGCCACAGCAAGTGTGTGACTGTCAGAGAACAGCTTGGAAGAGTCTTTTTGTCTTTTTTACCATGTAGACCCATGTTAGAATCTAGTTCATTGGATATGGCAACTCAGCATTTACCTGCTGAGAAATCTTCTCAGGCCTTAGATTTCAAGAGTGTCTATTCCCTTTCAACTCTCAATTGTTGTTATACTTGTCTCAATACACATTGTTTTAACTTAGTATTTTGACCTTAAGATTTGTGATTTTCTTATAAAAAATTTAAGCTCTTAGGCATGTTATAAGTGAGCTACAAAAGGTACCGAATTAATTTTTAAGTTTCCCATGATTCCTAGTTTGACAATATATATATATATATATATATATTTGACAATATATATATATATATATAATTTGGCAATAAGCCTGTAGAGCTGGGTTATTCAGGACTAAGAGATTGGACGTCAAACTGCTGTTTTAAAACTTCAGTCATAAAGGGAATGAGTCTCTTCTGCATTTTTCAAAGTCAGCCTGACAACTTTTGGAGTCAATGCAGAGAGTTTTGAAGATCATCCACAGTATTTGGCTTACAAGCAGAATTCCAGAAAAACCTTTAAGTTTCTCAAAGTCCTAACTTGAAATGATGTAAATTGATGGTTTGTTCTCACATAGACTATAGTATCAATGGCTCATTATCATAACATTAATATAAATTGAAAGATATATTTATAAAGTGTTTCACTTATTGAAGAAAGACCAAGTAGAACTTTCCTTTAGCCTTAGTCTAATAGGGTGGGCTCTCTGAGCTATTTTACCTTCATGCTCTTATTTGTCTATTTAAAAATGGTGTTTTATTTTCTAAGATCATACTGAATGCCAAATGCATAAGCACGCTCTCTCAGTGGTGTCTTTTTATAAAACAGTTGACATTGCACCTCAGAGAAAGAAAATAATAGGGAAATATTAAAAAAATGCAGACATCCTGTGTATTGAAAAAGTAGGTGTGCTTTTCAAAAACATCTCCTTTTGTATCACACCTATGTCTGTGCAGTTAAATACCATTTGAGATATTTTAATGTGAAGAGAAAACATATTATTGGCACAAAATCATATCAAATATATAGTTAACAGAGTATACATATAGATCCTGGGATCCTCTGAGACATAGGAAGAGAACTGATATTGTAGAATTTGTCAAAGTCAAAGGATACAACTAAGATATCATTATTTAAAGGGAAATTATGCTGCATAAGGAACATTCACAGTAAATATTGCACCCACAGATTATGAGGACAGAGAGGGTATAACAAGCATTTATTTCCAAATACAGTGATTCACAGAGAGCCTTTAAAATCAGCACATTGTGACAATTCTTGTTTCAAATCACCATAAACTTGGAGATTATGAAAACAACTGCAATCAATACCTGATGTCACAAATATTAATTCTCAGATTTTTTACATGTTATTTATGAGTTGACTTAATGAGACCCAAGATGCAAGAGAGTTTATAATACTTCACAGACTGTTTTAAATCTAGAATTAAAGAAAATAATCACTTAAAAATGAAACCTCAGCTTCTGGGCAGCATACTAGTGATTGGGCTGTCTGAACACATTGGCCATAAACTTACCCTGGCACTGCAGGCTGCTTTTCAGAAGGTAGTGACTGCTGTTGCTGCTGCTATGGCTAACAAGTATTACTGAGACACTTCCTTTCTCATGGTCATTGGAAGGTCCTTCCATAGAATCAGTCATGTCTTTTGACATTTAGGGGATAATGTTCATCCTCATGGTATAGCATCAGCCCAATAAATAATTTCATGATTTTTTAAAAATTGAAAGTTCTCACATTTTGTCTCAAATTTGGTAACAGAGAAATTTAAAATAACAGCATTAAACTAAATTAATCAAATAGCAAGGAAAATGAGAAAAATATGAAAAAAATACCAGAAGAAGCAAAAATAAAATATTTTTTCTGAGATGAACAACAGCCTTAAATGTTTTATTTTTTGAAAGTTGAACAATCATTTTTACATAATTCAAGACATTTGTGATACCTCATTTAGCACTTCTGTCAATTTAGTTTATATTTTTATAATTTTATTATAGGACAGTAGAAATAAATATGTGATTAAAAAGTTCAGCATTGCCTATTGTTGAGTCTCAAACTTGTAATCTCAGTACTCAGGAAGCAGAAGCAGGAATATCACAGAGTTTGAGGCCAGCCTGATCTAGAGAGTGAGTTCCAGAACACCCAGTGCTACTCAGAGGAAACCCTGGGGGGGGGGGAGAGAGAGAGAGAGAGAGAGAGAGAGAGAGAGAGAGAGAGAGAGATACAGAGACAGAGAGACAGAGACAGAAGAAAAAACAAAACAGTACAAAAAGCCACAAAATGACAAAGTGATAAGTATGTTTGCAGTAGACCATCCACTTTGCATTTACTACATAACATAATCAATTTTGAGTGTCCAGAAACTTTTTCCCTGCTGGATATATTGCATTGGGTCAGAAGGTGCTATATAAAGCACTAGGGAAAAATGCTATTAATGGTTTCACCGAGCACTGCCCTCTGCATGCCACAATACTGCCTTCTGGCTCTATGTATCAACTGGTCCAATAGTGGCATAAGGGTTATCCTGATTGAATATGAAGTCTGTTTTGCAGCATAGATTCCATGCCTGGTACTATAAACCTGGTCAAAATTCATAATGATCAATGCTTTAGATATTAAATGGCCAGGTTGGTTGCCACACTGTCTTTATTTGTCTTGCTATCGACATTGATCAGAGAAGTGTCTTTTTGCAGGGAGTAGATGTGAATGCAGAGACTCATACCAAGTCTCTACATACCAAGATCTATACATAAGAAACAGTGAGTGCTCATATGTGAATGAGTCCTTTGACTCTCCATCCATAGCTCATGGACCATCTGGGAAGAGTGTGCTGTGCTGAGAGAATGTAAGTGCTGGTTGAGAAAGAGGAAAGCTGTGGAATGCTGACTTCTGGCTATGACAGTGCTGAGGCACATAACAAATCACCCAAGTATTTATGGTTCCCTGTACAAGAATAAACCAGTCAAAATTCGAGCATGAATGGAGAAGAGAACTCAAGGACCCATGCTTGTTTGAGTTACTGGTAGTTGATGGCTGGTGAAGGATAGAGAGTATCTCTCTTTTGAGGATTTGATTTCTGGTGGGTATTCACACCCATTAGATGAGCACATAACCCATGTGTATCTGAGTGGTACTGCTCAGACTCAGGCTCTATAACAATAAATCAAAAAGGACATGGATTTTGGAGAGATATGGAGGAGGAGGCACTATTGTTTTGTGTTTAACATTTCTAAAACAAAATTCTGTAATTCAATGAGAAATAGAAAGCTAAGCACAAAAAGGAATGAAGACACAAAACAATTTACCAGAACGGACATGGAAAAGGTCAGTAAGCCAAAGGAAATATGCGCTATCTCACAGAGATGAGAAAATTGTTGTGCAGACTCATGCTGGATGCGCCTGTGTATGCTGATGACAAGCATAAGAAAGCAGTGAAGATGGATTCTCACTAGTTACATTGAAAGGCAAGGTACCAAATTTGTCTTTTCATTGGTTGCATAGGGAGGTCAAGTACAAGATTTGTTTAAAAAGTTTCCTGGCACTGCCTACTAATATGAATCTATGCAGATCCTATGATTGAAGAGTAGTAACTGTAATATTCTAAGATTCAAAATGATCCAAATGTACAATTCCAATATTAGGAGTACCTAAGAGTTTGAATATTTGATTGGAGGATTGCTAAAGGGAATGAAGATTGACAGAAAGGCTGTCTCACAAAGGGTATTGTCACAATCATGAAAAACTGAGACAAAGAACACAAAATAAGTATTTCTAACATATAATATTCCTTTTAAATTTTATTTAAAAATATATAAGATAAAAATAAATTCATCACATTGAAATTGGACAAGGCAAAATAAGAGATAAGGTACAAAATTCAGAGATCCACTCATTTACACATTCAGAGTCATAAAAATAAAGTGAAAGCTATTTTATATATAACATGTGTGCATTCTTGCGTGCTTGTGTGTGTGTGTGCATGCATGTGTGCGTGCGTGTATGTATGTGTGCAAGTGCATGCATGCTCGTGTGTATGTTTGTGTGTGCACATGTGTATTTGTGTGTGTGCCTGCGTGTATGTGTATTTGTGTGTGCATGCCTGTGTGTGTGTTCATGTGTGTATTTGTGTGTGTGTGTGTGTGTGTGTATGTATTTATGCAGATTGCCTGGTGTGGACACATATCAGCGTGGTGCTGCTCCTTCAGTCTCTGAGTTCGCATGAGCTTCACTCACTTCATTTAAAGGGACTTGTTCTCCTGTGGTCCTCCATCTCCTCCAACTCTTAGAGTCTTTCAGCCTCATCTTCAGTGGGGTTCCCTGAGCTCTGAGGGGAGGGATTAGGTGGAACCACATCCTTAAGCTCTAAGAGTTAGTTAGAGCTGTGTGTTCCAATGTCTCTTTCTAATACCTTGCTGTGGGTTCATTTATTTGTTCCCAAATCCCACAGGAGGAAGCTTCTCTGCTGATGGCAGAAGAAGTACCCACCCTAAAGTATAGAAAATTGTCATTGGGAAACATTATTTGTGCTTTTTATTATTATTACTTTTTAGACTTGTATTTGGTTTTACTGTAGGCTTCTGGGCTAACAGCTCTCTGGGTTGATGGTTTTGGTGGTGGTTTGACACCTCCCTTCCTGCACTAATGTGCAGCCTGACTACAGGAAGTGGCCACTTCTGTCACCATATCCCCAGCTGCTAGGTGTCTCAGCATAGTCTCACTCCCACAGACTCCCAGAACCTTTCCTGTCCTGTCTCTAACTAGTCTCAGTGATGCCTACCACTGCTTTTCTTTCTCTCTTCTCAGCCTTCTCCCAACCCCCTCTCCCATATCTGTTCACCATCCTCCTTCCCCTCCTCCCATCTCTATCCCAAGTCACTCCCTCTGCTCACCTCCAATGCCTATTTTATGTTCCCTCCTGAGTGAGATTCCAGTGTCCTCCCTCCGGCCTTCCCCCAAACCCAGAAAGACACTCATAGTGTGAACTCTCTTGTAAGTGATCACTAGCCTTAAAGTACAGGAGACCCATGCTACAATCATCAGATCTAAAGAAACTAAATAATGAGGAGGGCCCGGGGGAGGATGCCTGAATCTCTATGATTCTTAGAGATAAATTTTGACTATACCACTCAGGCTCAACTTTCAGAGTGCAGTAACTATACAGGGCTTCGAGGTCTGGCTGTCTTAGACTATCCCCTTCCTCTGTAACTTCTGACAAACTTCCTTACACCTCATTCATTAACAAGAAATTATAAATCATTTTAGGATGAGTATTCCAATAGAAAATTATTTTAGTATTCCACTTTAAATGATGATTATGGAGAAAAATCAGATGAACAACCCCCTGTATTATTGTAATATAATCAACTTTTCTTAAATGATTTCCTGGAGTCTTACCACAGAAGAAAATAAGGTAATTGTAGTGAAGGCTCAGAGAATTTTCTTAAGGTGTTGGGTTCTCTTGTTTGTTGGTAAGAACAAGAAAATCACCAATAAGTAGTTCCATTAAGAGCTAAGTTACCAAAAGGACTGAATTTAAAAATATTTTTTTCCAAAATATGGCCCAGTGCCATTTGTTTTTCTGTTTTTATGAATAGAAACATCACATTTTGTATATAGAAATATTGTATAGAAATATTACTCCTGTTTGGGTATGGCTTAATCCAGGAGTTAGGCTCTTGTTCAATCCCTGAACTCTTTCTCATACTTTTACCTATTCTCTCCTGTATGTGTGTGTGTGTGTGTGTGTGTGTGTGTGTGTGTGTGTATATGTGTGTTCTATGTATGATATACAGGAGTTCCCACCTGTGTATGTGTTCATGTATTAAAGCCAAAAGTTGATATCAGAACTCTTTCTGTATTACTCTCCACTTTGCCCTTCAGTGAACCTGAAGAACACCAAGTTTGGATAGACCAGCTGATCTGCAAGCCCCCAGAATCTCCCTGTATCCATGTCAGCAGAACTGAGGTTGCAGATTCATAGCTCTGTGTTGAGTTTAACATGGGTGCTGGGGATACGAAGCCAGGATCTCCAGGTTGCACAGCCAGTGACATTTCTAGACCCACATTATTCACTTCATATTTTTCATCAGAATCTTGGTAAACTTCTCAGCTGGGTTTGAACTTGCAATCCTCTAACCTCAGTTTCTGAGTGGTTGGATTATTTGACTGCACCACCAAAGAAACCTGGAACTACATAACATTAATTTATGCTCTCTCCACTTCCCTGTGCTGGCATCAAATACAGAGCCCTGTGGATGCTAGGTAAATGCTCTGCCCTGATCTCCTTCTTCAGCTATTTGGGAAGTGCTTTTTGATGAATCACAGAATACATTTCATCTTTTTGAAGTACATGCATTTCTACAGAAGAAACAAGTATTCCACAAATGTTTAGAATGTATTCTGGAAGTCATTGGACACACTTCATCTAAACACCAAGCTAGACAGCTGAAACCTCTAGCAAAACAAACTCCGTTCTTCTGTCTGCAATACCTTGTCTTATCTCAATGATAATCATATTACCGTATTTACATGGTAATTGACTAGAAACTGCTGGTATGCTAATAAAAAGATTAACGTTAAAATTAAAAGATGATCACATCATCTTGCTAATGATTTTTTAATATTTAGCAACTGTGTTTTCTAGGGTAAATATCAATTTTTGCTTTTAATTATATCTTAACAAGTAGTGATTGCGATGGTTCTTTCTCCAGAAAAAAAATACATGACTTAAATTGACCTACATTAATTTTCTTCATTATCTATGATATTGAAACCTGTATTTGACGTATTATTTGATCTTTTTAAAGCACATTCATCCTCAGAAAGAAAGCCCCAAGACATTTTATTTTAGAATATTTAAAAATATTCTGAGGTTTTGCTAGTTAGGTAAAATGTGACAGTAATTTCAAATTCTTTATTATGGCTTCCTTCTGCAGCAAGAATCAATTATTCCATGCATATTAGTGCCTGGTTTTCAACTCAGTATTTAAGCAATTAGTATCTGTATCTATAAATTAATAGATTTATATTCATAATAGGACTTTAATCATACAAAATGAATAGAAACTGTCTTTGGGGTTTATTAATGTTGAAGGTAAAAGCTGTTTATTTGATATTAAAGTTTAACTTTAGCCTCAAAAAGGGAAGGGGAATTTTTGACACTCTCCTGGTTGATTCTATTTTCGAATTCTTCCTGAATGAAGACAAATAAAGAAGCATTACAGTACCTTTCAGAGCAGGAATGCCTGTTCTAGACAAATTAAACTTGTTTTCATAATTTTATACTCAGTAATTGCTGACATAGATGTTCACATAATGACATCTAACCCACTGAAATTATTTGAACTTCAGTATCAACTCTTTAACTTTGAGTTAGATAATGTATTTGCCTCCAAAAATGTTTATAACCACTGACAAATATTTTATATCTTCCAGTATGGACAGATTCATAATTTCAGATTATGCTGTGGCTGATGTAAAGGTTAACATTTAAAAATGAATTTGTCTGATGTTTTATCAAGATAAGGAAATACTTTTGCTGTGCCTTGAGCTATCCAGGCTGGTTGAAAAGTAAATGCTTTTCAATTTTAAGTCTATGAAATTATTTTAGTTGAATAATTCATATTCTATACACTTAACCTCTTCTTTGCCTACAGACCATATTTTGGTATCGTCTATAGATATATGCAACATTCACCATAGTCATTCATAGAAATATTTTATCCTACTCAAAGGTAATCTCAAGTTTATTCCTGTGGCATATACATGAGACAGTGTCAGTCATCAATGACCTCCTGTCCCTGTCAATTTTCCTACTTAATATATTCATATGAAAAATCATATAAGGGACTCTCTTCTGATCATTTTATTTCATTTACTGTAATTTTTTCAAGGTACAACATATGTCAATGCATAGTAATACTTTATTCACTTTTAGAGATGAAAGTGTGGTATAGGTCCATGACAATTTTTACACTCATTTTTCCATTGATCAAAATTCAGTCCAGCAGAGTGTGGTGGCAATCACTTTTAATCTCAGGATCCAGAGGCAGACACAATCAGATCTCAATGAGTTTGAAGTCAATCCTTTATTCATAGGGAGTTCCAGCAATAGCTAGTGTCATATAGTGAGTCCCTACCTTAAAAAGTTAAGCAAAATATTTACAAAGTTGCTTCTGTCTTTTCTTTATCATAAATATTATCATTATAAACATTTATGTGCATGTTTCTACATAGCCATTGTTTATATTTTCCTTATATGCAGGAATATAATTGCTTTCTTAAATGCTATTTTTGTCAGATTTGTAATTACATCTGTTTTCATGAATATATATATTATATGTTTGTAATATTTTACACACACACACACACACACACACACACACACACACTATAAGAGTATGAAGAACCGTCTCTTCTGTATCAGATCAGGGTTTTATTTCTTGCCTCCTTTTATTTTGGGATGCATTTTGATTCTGAATGTTGCCTGCAGCTAATTTTTGAGACAGAGGTCTGTCATTGGCCTGGAACTCTAAGGAGTTGTATATGGACCATAGCTTCCAACTATTAAATACTTATTATGCAGACAGGTTGTGGTAAATTTAACAAAGAGCCAGAAAACTAGGAACAAAATATAGGTAAAATAAATAAATTAAATAGGCTGTAAGGGATTGACATTGAGAAGATAATATAATTCATAAATTATTAAATGAAATGGGAATTGTAAATGTGAAAGAATTCATCACAAAAGGAGGAAGGAGCAACACAAGCTTTTCAACTGGGAAAAATAAACCAAAATAAAGTATTATGTGAATGGTGTAATGCAGGCTAGTGAGATGGCTCAGTTGGTAAGATCATGGGCTCTGCAAGCATGTAGACAAGTACAAATATTCAATACCATGCAATGAACTGGGTTTGGCCTCACGCCTGCTTATAAACACAGTTTTGTAGGGGACTGAGACAAGAGCATCACTGGGGCTTGCTAGCTGTCAGTCTAGTTCCTGATTTAATGTGAGACATTATATCAAAAGAAGGAAGAGAATAGTAGAATGGGACATCTGATGTGACAGTATCTCTAGTCTCCATTGTGCTTGCATGTGTATGTACACTAGTGTGATCATCCACCATGCACATGTACACATTCACACAATTGCACACATGCATAAAGAAATATGTTACGTTGCTAGAGAATAGAAAAACATTAAATTAAGACTCACATTTAATAACTCTTAGGGGTCTAGGTTAATTGACACTGTTGGTCTTCCTATGCGGTCACCATTCCCTTCAGTTCCTTAATCTTTCCCATAACTCTTCCAGGAGTCCCTGACTTCAGTTTAATGATTGGCTGTATGTGTATTTGTCTCTGTCAGCTGTTGGTAGAGCCTCTCTGAGGACGGACTTGCTAAGCTCCTGTCTGCAAGTTTAACATAGCATCAGTAATACTGTCAGGGAATGTTCCCTACTCATGGGATTGATCCCAAGTTGGGCTTGTCAGTGGTCACCCATTCCTTCAGTCTCTGCTCCATTTTTGTCCCTGCAATTCTGTTAAACAGGAGAAATTTGGTACAAAGTTTTGTGGGTGGGTTGATCTCCCAATTCCTTGACTGAAGGGAGGGATGTCTGAGTACTGGAGAAAATCTCTTCAGGTTCTGTATCTCCACTGCTGGACATTTGGACTAAGGTCACTCACATTGTGTTTGGGAGCTTCCTGCATCTTGGGTCTTCTGGGATATTATAGAGGTTCACTTATGCTCTGTCACCAGCAACTACATAATTGTATCCATTCTCCTGACCTCTGGGCCTCTATCCTCTCTCCCCGATAACTGATCCTGCCCCCTTTTTCCTTTCTCATCCCCCTCTCCCAGCTAGATTCCTCCTTTCTGGCTCCCATGTTCCACCTTCTCACTGGGATTTAAGTGTCCTCTCTTGGCCTCCCTTCTTGTTTAACTTCTTAGGGTCTGTGGGGTGTATCATGGCTATTCTGAACATTTTGGCTAAAGTCCACTTATCAGTAAGTACATCCCAGGCATATCATTTTAGGTCTGGGTTCTTCACTCAGGATGATGTTTTCTAATTCCATCCATTTGCCTGACAATGGATGCAATGATGCCCTTGTTTTTAATAGTTGAATAGTATTCCATTTGTCTAAATAAACTACATTTCCTATATCCATTCTTGAGTTGATGGACATCTAGGTTGCTACCAGTTTCTGGCTGCTAAACAAATAAGGCTGGTATAAATATAGTGGATCATGTGTCCTTCTAATATTGCAAAGCATCTGTTGGGTATATGAGTGGGAGTGGTATAGCAGGGTCTTTAGGTAGAAAAAATTCCAATTTTCCAAGGAAAAGCCCAAGAGTAATTGCACCAGTTTGCTATCGTATCTGCACTGAAGGAATGTTCCCTGTTCTCCATGTCCTTACCAGCATATGCTATTGGTTGAGTTTTTTATCTTAGTCATTCTGATTAGCGTAAGGTGGAATCTCAGGATCATTTTGATTTGCATTTCCCTGATGACTAAGGATGTAGAACATTTCTTGAAGTGTCTCTTGAGAGATTCAAGAGATTTCTGTTGAGAATTTTCTATTTAGTTCTGCATATTCTTTTCTTTTTTTTTTTCTTTTTGCACCTTTATTCTTTTTTTTTTTATTATTCGATATAATTTATTTACATTTCAAATGATTTCCCCTTTTCTAGCCCCCCCACTCCCCGAAAGTCCCGCAAGCCCCCTTCTCTTCCCCTGTCCTCCCACCCACCCCTTCCCACTTCCCCGTTCTGGTTTTGCTGAATACTGTTTCACTGAGTCTTTCCAGAACCAGGGGCCACTCCTCCTTTCTTCTTGTACCTCATTTGATGTGTGGATTATGTTTTGGGTATTCCAGTTTTCTAGGTTAATATCCACTTATTAGTGAGTGCATACCATGATTCACCTTTTGAGTCTGGGTTACCTCACTTAGTATGATATTCTCTAGCTCCATCCATTTGCCTAAGAATTTCATGAATTCATTGTTTCTAATGGCTGAATAGTACTCCATTGTGTAGATATACCACATTTTTTGCATCCACTCTTCTGTTGAGGGATACCTGGGTTCTTTCCAGCATCTGGCAATTACAAATAGGGCTGCTATGAACATAGTAGAACATGTATCCTTATTACATGGTGGGGAGTCTTCTGGGTATATGCCCAGGAGTGGTATAGCAGGATCTTCTGGAAGTAAGGTGCCCAGTTTTCGGAGGAACCGCCAGACTGATTTCCAGAGTGGTTGTACCAATTTGCAACCCCACCAGCAGTGGAGGAGTGTTCCTCTTTCTCCACACCCTCTCCAACACCTGCTGTCTCCTGAATTTTTAATCTTAGCCATTCTGACTGGTGTAAGATGAAATCTTAGGGTTGTTTTGATTTGCATTTCCCTAATGACTAATGAAGTTGAGCATTTTTTAAGATGCTTCTCCGCCATCCGAAGTTCTTCAGGTGAGAATTCTTTGTTTAACTCTGTACCCCCATTTTTTAATAGGGTTGTTTGGTTTTCTGGAGTCTAACTTCTTGAGTTCTTTATATATATTGGATATTAGCCCTCTATCTGATGTAGGATTGGTGAAGATCTTTTCCCAATTTGTTGGTTGCCGATTTGTCCTCTTGATGGTGTCCTTTGCCTTACAGAAACTTTGTAATTTTATGAGGTCCCATTTGTCAATTCTTGCTCTTAGAGCATACGCTATTGGTGTTCTGTTCAGAAACTTTCTCCCTGTACCGATGTCCTCAAGGGTCTTCCCCAGTTTTTTTTCTATTAGCTTCAGAGTGTCTGGCTTTATGTGGAGGTCCTTGATCCATTTGGATTTGAGCTTAGTACAAGGAGACAAGGATGGATCAATTCGCATTCTTCTGCATGCTGACCTCCAGTTGAACCAGCACCATTTGTTGAAAAGGCTATCTTTTTTCCATTGGATGTTTTCAGCCTCTTTGTCGAGGATCAAGTGGCCATAGGTGTGTGGGTTCATTTCTGGATCTTCAATCCTGTTCCATTGATCCTCCTGTCTGTCACTGTACCAATACCATGCAGTTTTTAACACTATTGCTCTGTAGTATTGCTTGAGGTCAGGGATACTGATTCCCCCAGATTTCCTTTTGTTGCTGAGAATAGTTTTAGCTATCCTGGGTTTTTTGTTGTTCCAGATGAATTTGATAATTGCTCTTTCTAGCTCTGTGAAGAATTGAGTTGGGATTTTGATGGGTATTGCATTGAATCTGTATAGTGCTTTAGGCAAAATGGCCATTTTAACTATATTGATTCTGCCGATCCATGAGCATGGGAGGTTTTCCCATTTTTTGAGGTCTTCTTCCATTTCCTTCTTCAGAGTCTTGAAGTTCTTGTCATACAGATCTTTCACATGTTTGGTAAGAGTCACCCCAAGATACTTTATACTGTTTGTGGCTATTGTGAAGGGGGTCATTTCCCTAATTTCTTTCTCAGCCTGCTTATCCTTTGAGTATAGGAAGGCCACTGATTTGCTTGAGTTGACTTTATAACCTGCCACTTTGCTGAAGTTGTTTATCAGCTGTAGGAGCTCTCTAGTGGAGTTCTTTGGGTCACTTAGGTAGACGATCATGTCGTCTGCAAATAATGATAGTTTGACTTCTTCCTTTCCAATTTGTATCCCTTTGACCTCCTTATGTTGTCGAATTGCCCGAGCTAGTACCTCAAGTACAATATTGAAAAGATAAGGAGAAAGGGGGCAGCCTTGTCTGGTCCCTGATTTCAGTGGGATTGCTTCAAGTTTCTCTCCATTTAGTTTGATGCTGGCTACCGGTTTGCTGTATATTGCTTTTACTATGTTTAGGTATGGGCCTTGAATTCCTGTTCTCTCCAAGACTTTAAGCATGAAGGGATGCTGAATTTTGTCAAATGCTTTTTCAGCATCCAATGAAATGACCATGTGGTTTTGTTCTTTGAGTTTGTTTATGTAGTGGATTGTATTGATGGATTTCCGTATATTGAACCAACCCTGCATTCCTGGGATAAAGCCTACTTGATCATGGTGGATGATCGTTTTGATGTGTTCTTGGATTCGGTTGGCAAGAATTTTATTGAGTATTTTTGCATCGATGTTCATAAGGGAAATTGGTCTGAAGTTCTCTTTCTTTGTTGGATCTTTGTGTGGCTTTGGTATCAGCGTAATTGTGGCTTCGTAGAAGGAATTGGGTAGTGTTCCTTCTGTTTCTATTTTGTGGAATAGTTTGAAGAGTATTGGTGTTAACTCTTCTTTGAAGGTCTGGTAGAATTCTGCACTGAAGCCATCTGGTCCTGTGCTTTTTTTGGTTGGAAGACTTTCTATGACTCCTTCTATTTCTTTAGGCATTATGGGATTGTTTATATGGTCTAGTTGGTCCTGATTTAATTTTGGTATTTGGTATCTGTCAAGGAAATTGTCCATTTCCTCCAGATTCTCCAATTGTGTTGAGTATAGGCTCTTGTAGTAGGATCTGATGATTTTTTGGATTTCCTCAGTTTCCGTTGTTATATCTCCCTTTTCATTTCTAAGTTTGTTAATTTGGATACTTTCTCTGTGCCCTTTGGTCATTCTGGCTAAGGGTTTATCTATCTTGTTGATTTTCTCAAAGAACCAGCTCCTGGTATTGTTGATTTTTTGTATGGTTCTCTTTGTTTCTACTTGATTGATTTCGGCCCTGAGTTTGATGATTTCCTGCCTTCTACTCCTCCTGGGCGAAATAGCTTCTTTTTGTTCTAAGGCTTTCAGGTGTGTCATTAAGCTGGTAATGTATGCTCTCTCCATTTTCTTTTTGGAGGCACTCAGGGCTATGAGTTTTCCTCTTAGCACTGCTTTCATTGTGTCCCATAGATTTGGGTATGTTGTGTTTTCATTTTCATTGTGTTCTAAAAAGTCTTTAATTTCTTTCTTTATTTCTTCCTTGACCAAGGTATCATTGAGTAGAGTATTGTTCAGTTTCCACGTGTATGTGGGCTTTCTGTTGTTTCTGTTGCTATTGAAGACCACTTTTACTCCATAGTGATCAGATAGGAGGCATGGGATTAGTTCGATCTTCTTATATTTGTTGAGGTCTGTCTTGTGACCAATTATATGGTCGATTTTGGAGAAGGTACCATGAGGTGCTGAGAAAAAGGTATATTCTTTTGTTTTAGGATAGAATGTTCTATATATATCTGTTAAATCTAATTGGTCCAAAGCTTCAATTAGTTTCATTGTGTCCCTGTTTAGTTTCTGTTTTCCTGATCGGTCCATTGAGGAAAGTGCAGTGTTGAAGTCACCCACAATTATTGTGTTAGGTGCAATGTGTGCTTTTAGTTTTAATAAAGTTTCTTTTACAAAAGAGGGTGCCCTTACATTTGGGGCATAGATGTTCAGGATTGTCAGTTCTTCTTTTTGTATTTTTCCTTTGACCAGCAAGAAGTGACCCTCAGGGTCTCTTTTGATGACTTTGGGTTGAAAGACAATTTTATCTGATATTAAAATGGCTACTCCAGCTTGTTTCCTGAGACCATTTGCTTGTAAAATTGTCTTCCAGCCTTTTACTCTAAGGTAGTGTTTGTCTTTGACCCTGAGGTGTGTTTCCTGTAAGCAGCAAAATGTAGGGTCCTGTTTACGTATCCATTCAGTTAGTCTGTGTCTTTTTATTGGGGCATTAAGTCCATTGATGTTAAGAGATATTAAGGAATAGTGATTGTTACTTCCTATCATTTTTGACGTTATTTTTTAAATTTGAATGCTTAACTTCTTTTGGGTTTGATGAAAGGTTACTATCTTGCTTTTTCCAGGGTGAAGTTTCCCTCCTTGTATTGGTGTTGTCCTCCTATTATCCTTTTTAGGGCCGGGTTTGTGGATAGATATTGGGTAAACTTGGTTTTGTCATGAAATATCTTAGTTTCTCCATCTATGGTGATTGAGAGTTTTGCTGGATATAGTAGTTTTGGTTGGCATTTGTGTTCTCTTAGAGTCTGCATGAGATCTGCCCAGGACCTTCTAGCCTTCATAGTCTCAGGTGAAAAGTCTGCTGTGATTCTGATAGGTCTTCCTTTATATGTTACTTGGCCTTTTTCTCTTACTGCCTTTAGTATTCTTTCTTTGTTTAGAACATTTGGTGTTTTGATTATTATGTGACGGGAAGTATTTCTGTTCTGGTCCAGTCTGTTTGGAGTTCTGTAGGCTTCTTGTATATTCATGGGCATCTCTCTCTTTAGGTTAGGGAAGTTTTCTTCCATAATTTTATTGAAGATATTTGCTGGCCCTTTAAGTTGAAAATCTTCACTCTCCTCTATGCCTATAATCCTTAGGTTTGGTCTTCTCATTGTGTCCTGGATTTCCTGGATATTTTGGGTTACAAGCTTTTTGCATTTTGCATTTTCTTTAACTGTTGAGTCCATGGTTTCTATGGAATCTTCAGCATCTGAGATTCTTTCTTCTATCTCTTGTATTCTGTTGTTGATATTTGTATCTCTGTCCCCTGATTTCTTCCCAAGGCTTTCTATCTCCAAAGTTGTCTCCCTTTGAGTTTTCTTAGTTGTTTCTACTTCTGATTTTAGATCCTGGATGGTTTTGCTTAGCTCCTTCACTTGCATGTTTGTGTTTTCCTGTAATTCTTTAAGAGATTTTTGTGTTCTCTCTTTCATGAGCTCAGCCTGTTGACCAAAGTTCTCCTGTATTTCTTTAAGAGATTTTTGTGTTTCGTCTTTCATGACCTCAGCCTGTTGAGCAAAGTTCTCCTGTATTTCTTTAAGTGTTTTTTGCATTTCCTCCTTGTTGGCTTTTGTATTCTCCTGGATTTCTTTCAATGATTTTTGTGTTTCCCTTGCAAGGGCTTCTACCTTTTGATCCATTGTCTCCTGAATTTCTTTATGTATGACCTTCATGTGTTCCTGTACCAGCATCATGACCAGTGATTTTAAATCCAAATCTTGTTTTACTGGTGTGATGGGGTATCCAGGACATGTTGGTAGAGGAGAATTGGGTTCAGATGTTGCCATATTGCCTTGATTTCTGTTAGTGACGTTCCTGCGTTTGCCTTTTGCCATCTAGATCTCACTGGTGTTAGTTTATCTTGTCAGTGCTGGACTCACCAGTGCAAGCTGCCCCTTCCCAGTTGGCCTCTGGTGCACAGCTTACCTCCTGCACTGCTTGTAGACAGTGTGCTGCTGCCCAGGCTGTTCAGATCCCAAAGCAGGCACCCGAAGGCTCCCGCTGGGGCCCGCTGGATTCACTGGAGCACACTGACTTCTCCCAGCTGGCCGCCCGGAAGCCCAGCTAGCCACTTGCAGGACTTGGAGATGTAATGCTGCCGCCCAGACTGATCTGGATCCGGAAGCGGAGAGAGTAGAGCTAAGGGCTTCTGCCTGAGGCCTTGCCCCAGATTGTGTCTGTGGAGCAGATGGAGCCCGTGTGCACTCCCAGGGAGTGCCGACGGTGTATGCTACTGTGACCTCCCCTGAGTTCAGCTCACTCCGCTGGGCAGCCGATCTGCCAACCGGGCTATCGCACACAAGGTTAGCCTGGCCGCCCAGTCCCTGAGTCCAGGCAAAAGCCTGGGAGGCCAAGGTCCGAGCAAAGTTCCCCTACGGCTTTGACTGTTAATTGGGTTTGCCAGGTGACTAGGATGGCGGGCGTGTGCGCCCGCGCTCCCTGAAAGAGCCGGGAGAGTCTGCTTTGCTAACAATCACCTGGGCGGGTTGACTCACAGATGGCCCACCAAGCCGCCCAGTTCTTGGGGTCAGTCCTGTGCCTTTTGGGGCCTGGACCCCCGCTTTGTTAGCCTTAGGCTATGCCTGTTACAGGTCTGCCCGCCTGAGCTCTCTGTTGTCCTGCAGGCAAAATGGCGGCGGCGCGCTCGCAGGCCTGGGCAAAAAACCTCCTGGTTGGGTTGGCACCCCGATGGCCCCCCGACCCGCCCAGGGCCTGGGTGCAGGCCAACGCCCGTCGGGCTCAGACCACCGCGGTGTTGGCCTCGGATTATGTTTGTGTACCTCAGTCTGTCCGATTCCTGGAGTACGTAACCAAGATGGATCCTCCTCTCCTGACTGGTGGGAGGCCGAGTTCTGAAGTGGCCTCCGTGCAGGAAAGGCGCCGCACAACTGCAGCTGCTTGCTGTCCGGCTGGTCAGCGAAGGTCAGTGGTCGTGGGCGCAGGGCCTAACTGGTCCCTGTGATGCCTTGGTTCCACTGCTGATGGCCCTTCAGCTGGAGCAGCCACTGCTACCGCTGCTGCCGCCGCCGCCGCCGCCGCCTGCATATTCTTTTCAAATTGAGTATTTTGAACCAGCACCATTTGTTGAAAAGGCTATCTTTTTTCCATTGGATGTTTTCAGCCTCTTTGTCGAGGATCAAGTGGCCATAGGTGTGTGGGTTCATTTCTGGATCTTCAATCCTGTTCCATTGATCCTCCTGCCTGTCACTGTACCAATACCATGCAGTTTTTAACACTATTGCTCTGTAGTATTGCTTGAGGTCAGGGATACTGATTCCCCCAGATTTTCTTTTGTTGCTGAGAATAGTTTTAGCTATCCTGGGTTTTTTGTTGTTCCAGATGAATTTGATAATTGCTCTTTCTAACTCTGTGAAGAATTGAGTTGGGATTTTGATGGGTATTGCATTGAATCTGTATATTGCTTTTGGCAAAATGGCCATTTTAACTATATTGATTCTACCGATCCATGAGCATGGGGGGTTTTCCCATTTTTTGAGGTCTTCTTCCATTTCCTTCTTCAGAGTCTTGAAGTTCTTGTCATAAAGATCTTTCACATGTTTGGTAAGAGTCACCCCAAGATACTTTATACCGTTTGTGGCTATTGTGAAGGGGGTCATTTCCCTAATTTCTTTCTCAGCCTGCTTATCCTTTGAGTATAGGAAGGCCACTGATTTGCTTGAGTTGATTTTATAACCTGCCACTTTGCTGAAGTTATCAGCTGTAGGAGCTCTCTAGTGGAGTTTTTTGGGTCACTTAGGTAGACTATCATGTCGTCTGCAAATAATGATAGTTTGACTTCTTCCTTTCCAATTTGTATCCCTTTGACCTCCTTATGTTGTCGAATTGCCCAAGCTAGTACCTCAAGTACAATATTGAAAAGATAAGGAGTAAGGGGGCAGCCTTGTCTGGTCCCTGATTTCAGTGGGATTGCTTCAAGTTTCTCTCCATTTAGTTTGATGCTGGCTACTGGTTTGCTGTATATTGCTTTTACTATGTTTAGGTATGGGCCTTGAATTCCTGTTCTCTCCAAGACTTTAAGCATGAAAGGATGCTGAATTTTGTCAAATGCTTTTTCAGCATCCAATGAAATGACCATGTGGATTTGTTTGATTTCTCCATCTATGTTGATTAAGAGTTTTTCTGGGGATAGTAGTGTGGTCTCTTAGGTATCTGTCCAGTATCTTCTGACTTTTAGAGTCTCTGTTGATAAGTCAGTTGTAATACTCATAGGTCTGCCATTGTATGTTACTTGGCCTTTTTTCCTTACAGCTTTAATCTTTCTTTGTTCTGTACATTTAGAATTTTGATTTTTATGTGGCAGGAGGATTTTATTTTCTGGCCCAGTCTATTTTGTGTTCTGTAGGATTCTTGTACATTTATGGCCATCTCTTCTTTAATTTGTGAAATTTACTTCTATGATTTCATTAAAGACGTTTTCTGGTTCTTTGAACTGTGTATCTTCACCCCTTCTATTTCTGTCATTCTTAGGTTTATTCCTTTCATTGTGTCCCAAATTTTTCTTTTTTTCTTAGATGTATTCTTTATTTATATTTCAAATGATTTCCCCTTTCCTGGTTCCCCCTCCCAGAAAGTCCCATAAGCTCTCTCCCATCCCCCTGTTCCCCAATCAACACCCTCCCACTTCCCTGTCCCGGTATTTCCCTACACTGCTGCATAGAGTCTTTCCAGGACCAGGGGCCTCTTCTTCCATCTTCTGGGGCATCATCTGATATGAACTGTATCTTGAGTATTGTGAACTTCTGTGCTAATATCCACTTATCAGTGAGTACATACCATGTGAGTTCTTTTGTGATTGGGTTACCTCACTTAAGATGATATTTTTCCAGTTCCACCCATTTGCCTAAGAATTTCATGAATTCATTGTTTTTAATTGCCGAGTAGGTTTCCATTGTGTAAATATACCACATTTTATGTATCCATTCCTCCATTGAGGGACATTTGGGCTCTTTCCACCTTCTGGCTATCATAAAGAAGGCTGCTATGAACATAGTGGAACATGTGTCCAAGATGCTGGGGAATCCTCTGGGTATATGCCCAGGAATGGCCTAATGGGGTCCTCGGATAGTATCATGCCCAGTTTTCTGAGGAACCACCAAATTAATTTCCAGTGTGGTTTAACCAGCTTGCAATCCACCAGCAGTGGAGGAGTGTTCTTCTTTCTCCACATCCTTGCTAGCTCCTGCTGTCTCCTGAGATTTTGATCTTAGCCATTCTGACACCTGTGAGGTGAAATCTCAGGTTTGTTTTGATTTTCATTTTCCTGATGACTAAGGCTGTTGAACATTTCGTTAGGTGCTTCTCAGTCATTCAATATTCCTCAGGTGAAAATTCTTTGTTTATCTCTGTACCCTATTTTTAATAGGGTTATTTTACTCTCTGGAGTCTAATTTCTTGAGTTCTTTGTATATATTGGATATTAGCCCTCTGTTGGATGTAGGGTTGGTAAAGATCTTTTCCCAATTTGTTGGTTGCAGTTTTGTCCTATTGACAGTGTCCTTTGCCTTACAGAAACTTTGTAATTTTATGAGGTCCCATTTGGCAATTCTTGATCTTAGAGCATAAGCTATTGGTATTCTGTTCAAGAAAATTTCCCCTGTGCCAGTGTGCTTAAGGCTCTTCTTCAGTTTCTTTTCTAGTAGTTTCAGTGTGTCTGGTTTTATGTGGAGGTCCTTGATCCACTTGTAGTTGAATTTAGTACAAAGAGATAAGAATGGATCAATTTGTATTCTTCTGCATGCTAGGAACTTCTTACACTGGGTAATTTTTTCAACAGATGTATCCTTGTCTTATATGGTTTCTTCTACTCCTGAGATGCTTGCTTCTATCTTTTGTATTCTGTTGCTGAACCTTCATTTGTTGCTCCTGTTCTCTTTCCTAGAGTTTTCTTCTCATTGTCACCTCCATTTGTCATTTTTTTTATTGTTTCTATTTCCATTCTTAGGCCTTAGACCATTTTTTCCATTCCATCACTAGTTTGATTGCATTTTCCTGTGTTTCTTTGAGGCATTAATTGTTTCCTTTTTAAGTGCTTCTACCTGTTTGCTTGTGTTTGCTTGTGCTTTTACAAAGGAAATTATTTATATCCTAAACTGCCTCTCAACTTCTTCTAGCCTTTCCTTAGTTCAACCACATGTGTCTCCAGTGTCTGTCCATTTGTTATAAGTCTCTGCTTCTATCTTGGTCAGCTTCTTGTTGGGCCTTTCAGAGGGCAACCATGGTAGGCTCCTGTCTGTAAGTACAACATAGCGTCAGTAATATTGTCAAGTCTTGGAGACTCCCCTTGAGATGGATCCCAATTTGGGCCAGTCACTAAACATCCTTTCCCTCAGTCTATTCTCCATTTTTGTCCCTGCAGTTGTTTTAAACATGAACAATTCTGGGTCAGAGGTTCTGACTATAGGGTGGCAGCCCAGTCCCTCCACTTGATGCCCTGTCTTTCTACTGGAGGTAGACTATACAATTTCCCTCTCCCCACTGTTAGGCATTGCACTGAAGGTCCCCCCCCCCCACTTTGAGCCCTTAGAATTTGTCACCTTCCAGGTCTCTGGTACATTCTAGAGTCTCCCCCAACTTCCCACCTCCCAAGGTTGCCTCTTTCCATTCTTTATGTTGGCCCTCATAGCTTCACTCCTGCCACCCAATACCTGGTCATGTTCCCCTTTTCCCTTTATTGTCTCCCCTCTCACTCAGATCCCTCCCTCTGCCTCCTGTAATTGCTTTCTTCTCCCTTCCAAGTGGGATTGAAACATCCTCACTTGGGCCCTTCCACTTGTTAACCTTCTAGAGTTCTGTGGATTGTATCCTAGGTATTCTGTACTTTTGTCTTATATCCGCTTATCAATGAATTCATAACCTGCATGTCTTTTTGGGTCTGAGTTACCTCATTCAGGATGATATTTTCTAGTTCTATTCTTTTGCCTGTAAAACTCATGATGCCCTCATTCTTAATGGCTGAATAGTATTCTATTGTGTAAATGAACCACATTATCTGTATCCAGAAAATGTATCTTCTGTTGTGGGGCATCCGGGTTGGTTCCAGCTTCAGGCAATCACAAACAAGGCTGCAACGAACTTCATAGAATATGTGTCCCTGTGGCATAGTAGGACATTTTTTGGGTATATGCCCAAGAGTAGTGTAGCTGGGTCTTCTGGTACATCTATTTCAAATTTCTTAGGAACCTCCAGTTTGATTTCCCACCAACCAGTTTCCAATCACACCAACAATGGAGGAGTGTTTGTCTTTCTTCAAATTCTTGACAAAATGTGCTGTCACTTGAGTCTTTGATGTTAGCTATTCTGATTGGCATAACGCAGAATCTTAGGGTTGTTTTGATTTGCATTTCCCTGATCACTAAGGACTTTGGACATTTCTTTAAGTGCTTTTTGGCCATTTGAGATTCCTCTGTTGTGAATTCTGCTTAGTGCTTTATTCCATTTCTTGATTGGGTTGTTTGTCTTATTTTGAGGTTAGCTAGTGAATCAACATAAAACCAGACACTCTGAATCTAATAGAAAAGAAAGTGAGAAGGAGCCGCAAACTCATTGGCATGGGAACAGGATTCCAATGGCTCAGGCTCTACTAAGATCAATAATTGATAAATTGGACCTCATGAAACTGAAAAGTGTATGTAAGGCAAAGGACATATTCAATAGGACTAATTGGCAACCTACAGGTTGGGGAAAAGTCTTCACTAACCCCACATCAGATATAGAGGTAATATCCAAAGTATATAAAGAATCCATTTGTGTTTTTTAGAAGGGGTTTCTTCTTGCTTCTCTACCTTCTTAAACAGCCTGCTAATTTGGCTAAAGGCAATGAAAATCATCTGCTGTGGACGATTATATGAGTATGAAACAAAATGAGCCTCATTGTACCACCTTGCTATTCTCCATTATTTATTCTATTCTTCACCTGCACTGACTTCAAACACATCATAATTTTCCTATGTTTATCAGTGAAGTTATTAATGGCAATCTGAATATGTGGGTACATAGATAAACTGAAATAGTCAGAATGTGAATAAGATGGTTGGTTTTATTGCTTTTTGTTTAAGTTTTACCAAAGAGCTGCTGATTGAGAGTCCTCCCTCAAAGATATCAGTTTGATACAAGATGATCACATGTTCTATTTTTCAGAATTGGTTGTCGAAGCTATTCTTATTAGAACATCCTTTCTCCACCCTTGAAAGTACCTGAAAGCTAACAATAATAAGTACAGATTCTGAAATCAACCTGACATACACATAATAACCTCTTCTAAAACCCAGTATTTGTCCACTAAGATAAGGACTTTATTATCCATGAACAGTTATATTTTACAGACCTTGGTAGTCCTTAGTCTCTTTTTTTTTTTTTACTAGATTACATCAGCCAGGCCCACATACAAAAAGAAGCATAAAGTAATAAAAGATAAATCATTCTCAATTTCTCAACAAACTAGTGAAAAGCTTTCAATTTTCTAAAAATAACACCATTTTCCACCCACAGAACTCCTGTCATGTACCTAAAATGTGTTAGTGACAGTCAGAACACACATTTTGTGCAAGGCTTTTGACTTCTGTTTGTACTTTTTGACACAAATTGCACTAAATACCCTGTATGGCAATCCTATAAATTCCTGAAGTTATTCACTTATTTTTTTTTTGCTTGAAAAGACAAAACAAAACAAAACCAAAATCTGATTTTTATTATTTCTTATAAGCTATGGATGTTTTACTATGAATGGAAATTTCTATTAAATTGTTTGAAAATTGTTTAAAAACTTCTTAGGGAACATCCACAATCTGATATTTCAGAAACACTTGGGAGGCTCATAAATATCCACAGTGAATTAATAGTGAGCTTCCCAGCATGGAGATTTGGGTGTTGATTGAGGTTTAAACCATTCCATATGTGGCTATATTAAGACATTCAAAATATGTACTACCTCAAAACAATGTGTTTCCACAAAAACTGATAGTATTAGAATTAATAATATAACACTTTGCATGTATAAAAATCAAGACTAATTAAGAGCTTGTTTTTCACACTAGCAACTATTTAACTTTTGTCAAGAGACTCAGAGTATCTCAAAATATTCAGAATTAATTTGGTTATGAAAATAAAACATATCTGTATAAACAAAAATGCAATGTACAGGTGAAAGATGTTAAAGCAATAAATGGAAACAAACTATTTGTTGAATAGAATAAGTAATATTGCCCAAAATGTTCACCATTCTCAAACTGTTGAGATTCAGTGCACTATTACCCCAAATGCCGAATGAATTCATGAAATTCTTAGGCAAATGGATGGAGCTGGAAAACATCATACTAAGTGAGGTAACCCAGACTCAAAAGATGAATCATGGTATGCACTCACTAATAAGTGGATATTAACCTAGAAAACTGGAATACCCAAAACATAATCCACACATCAAAGGAGGTACAAGAAGAATGGAGGAGTGGCCCCTTGTTCTGGAAAGACTCAGTGAAGCAGTATAGAACAAAATCAGAACAGGGAAGTGGGAAGGGTTGGGTAGGAAAACAGGGGGAGGGAAGGGGACTGATGGGACTTTCGGGGAGTGGGGGTCCAGAAAAGGGGAAATCATTTGAAATGTAAATAAATATATCAATAAAAAATAATTAATTCATAAGCAAAATGTTTTAAGTAGCTTCAAATTTACCACCAACATTTTATTGTTTATGAAGTTCAGGACATTCATATTGTATTTTATGAATTATATTTCTGTATAAAACTTAAGAAGGCTCTATATTCCTCTATAGCCTTAAAATTTTTGTAGGCTTTATTTAAAAATATTTTATAGTTTTTCATCTATTTGTAAGTTTCTGATTTATATTGAGTCAAATGCTAGATAAAAAGAATTTTTAGGTAAAATATAAGTTTACCACAATGCATCAACATGTGTGGCATACCTGTAATATTTCACTTATGTTTAATTGCACCCAGCAATAATACTTTGTTTGACTTCTGTGTGGAAATAAATATGTTTTCTTCCTACCCCTTTTTCCTTTTTCCAGTTTTTTACTGTTATATTATTAACTTTTAATATAATTTTAAGAATATAATTTCTTAAGCTTTATTTTTTGGATAATTATTTGCATATGTGTTTTGGATGGTAATGTGGACATACATGTGTCAGGGATAGATCCTGTGAAGCTGAAGTTCCAAGTAGTTGGAAGCCACTTGAGTTAGATACGGGGAACCAAACTGGGGTCCTCTTAATAGAAATATGCCTTCCTAGCCAAGGAATCAGCTCTAGAGGTAGAAACTGTTTATTTTGACAAAAATGTTTATCAATGTTTAATTTTCTTCATTGATATGCCTCTCACATAGCTAGGAATTAGCAGAGATCTTAGCTTTCATCACCCCATTCTTTTGCAGAATGCATTTCTGTTGACGTTATACCTGGCTCAGTTTTTAGTAGTTATGATGGCATAGCAGTTTAATGATGCTGTTTCTGTGTTTATCAGTTGGTTATAAAAACATTTTTATAATGTTTTTGGATTTTATGCATCTTGTTCGTCTTGACCTTGCTGAACTGAGTTGGTGGTTAATTTTATTGGTAGATTCTTGGGGATTTTATGAACATGTAATCCTGTCACCTGTTAATAAAGAGAGCTGTTTTTATTTCCCCCTTTTCTAGGGTTTGACTGTTAATTCCTTTGTCTCACATTGCTATATTGACTAGAGTTTTCAGGACTATATTAAATAATGACAATGAACACTAGCAGCCTTTATTCCTCAATTTTAGAGGACAAGCAAGAAGCATTCAGTCCTTCATCATCAGGTGCAACATATTCTAGCCAGCACCTGCATTTAGTCATTCTCTATAAAACTGAAGTTGTCCTATTTTCTGCCTTTCTAATAATATTATCCTTGTTCATTTTTTGCCAGATGACTTATTGTCATTTCTTATGATCCAGTGATTTTTGTTTTCTTATTTAGCCTGTCAGTAGATTGGATTGCACTGATCGATACTTAGCTATTTAAAGCCTGGAATCCTTTGATAAACTTCAGCTGTTCAGCTCAACAATTGCTATTAGTATATTATGGCTTTTCCTGATACTAATACATACTGATTTTATTTCAGACTCTTCTAGTTATTTCTTCTCATTGATACATGTGGAGTGACTTTATATTAAATAGTAGATGTTTTCATGTTCTATTTTAAGAATAGAATTTTAATATAAATTTCTCTTTTAACTGGATTTGTCAGTTCTATTTAGGAAACAGTGGCTAGTGCCATCATATTACCATCAGTGTAGGTAAAATTCCAAATGCCAGGCCCTATTAACATGAATGTTGGGGATTGCCTTTCTATAAAAGGATTGTGTAAGAAATGTGGGTTTTGTGGTTAAATGGGTTGTAGTCTGCTTACTGAAGAATAACAGCTAACATCCAAAAAATAATCAAATACATATTACATTCATCATTTGGGGTCCAAGTTACCACAATTTAGGATTTTGTTTGTCTGTTTAGTTTGTTGGTTGGTTTTGTTTTGTTTTGTTTGTTTGTTTGTTTTCCTAGGTCCATACATTTACCTGTGAATTTCACAATTTAATTTTTAATAGCTAAACATATTTCATTGTATAAATGTAATATATTCTCTTTGTCCACTCATCCATTGATGGATATCTGGACTGTTTCCATTTTCTGCCTGTTATGAAGAGAATGGCAATTATCATGGTTGAGAAAGTATCTCTATAGCAGGATGTATTTTTCTTTGAGTTGTATGTCCAAGAGTAATATTACTGGAACTTTAGGTATATCTATTTCCGGTTTTCTGAGGAACCACCACAGTGATAACCCTAATGGCTAACAACTTTGTACTCTTCATAGCAAATGATAAGCGATCTCTGAACTCCATATCCTCGCCAGCACAAGCTGCCTGTTTTAGTGATAGTGTCAATTTTAATAGGCATTTGATAGAATCGCAAAGTAGTTTTGATTTGTATTTCCCTGATGACTAAGGATGTTGAATAATACCTTAAGTGCTTCACAAAAGTTTTTGTTGTTTCCTTTTTTTTGGAATTCTTTCTTTAAATATATGCCATTATTATCTTTTGGTATACAGGTTTTTTATTTCTTTATAGATGTCAGATAATAGTCCCCTATTGGAATTATGCTTGGTGAAAACCTTTTCCTCATTCTATAACCTGCCATTTTGTATGAATGGTGTTGTTTTTTTACCATACAGAATCCTTTCATTGTGTGAGGTCCCATTTATTAATTGTTGTTTGGTTGTTCTTAGTACCTGTGTGTTGAGTTTTCTGTTCTGGAGATCCTTTCCTGTGGCAATGAATTACAAACCATTCCTCACTCTCTCTTCTATCAGATTCAGTACATCTGACCTTACATTTATGTCTTTAAGACCTTTAGAGCTGAGTTATGTGCAAGGTGATAAGTATAGATTTTTCTTTTTTCCAGTATGTATTTTGGCTTCTTTATCAATAATAGAGCGTGCCTAGGTATATGTGGATCTGGTCTGGGTCTTCAGTTAGTTTCCATTAATTGATTTACTTACTTTATTCCAATACCATGATGTTTGTATTACTATAGCTCTGTAGGGCAATTTGGGTTTGAGGATGATGACAACTCCAGCACTTCTTTTATTATTCGGGACTTTATAAGTCAGTCATTCTCAACATGTGGGGCACAACCTCTTCAAGTTAAAAGGACCTGTCCACTGGGACACAGAAGGCCACTACAAAACATAGATATTTACCTTACAATTCATAAGAGTTGCAAACTTTCAATTATCAAACAGCAAAGACAATTATCTTGCAATTGGGAATCATCACAACATGAGGAAATATAAAATAGTACCACCATTAAGAAGAATGAAGAACACTGGTTTAAACTATTTTGTCTTTGTTTGTTTGTTGATGATGTTGTTATATGTGTTATATGTTATATAAAGCTACAAATTAGCCTTTCAATTTCTGTAAAGAATTTTGCTAATTTTGATGAAGATTATATTCAATCTGTATCTGTATATCCCAGTGTATGATACCATGGTAGAAATGTTGGATTTCTCTTGAAAAATAAAATGAATAGATTGCTATGTGTCATCAGGAGTGTTACTGGAATAGGAGGATTAAATAGGGAGGGGGAATTTAATTGGGAGATGTAGGAACAAAGATATAGAGGGACATGTAGAGCTAAGGACTATTTAAGGGGTGATAAGGAAAAACTCTCGCTGCGCTCTGTGTGTGTGTGTGTGTGTGTGTGTGTGTGTGTCTATGAAGATGATCTAAGTGGACGCACCAAATAGTAGGGAGACAGATCCCCAGTCTGACAACTCTTATCCACAAATGAAGCCTCTGTTTCTGGGTATGTGTTGCATATTATCAAGCTTCTGTCCAAAGAGTCTCATGGGAACCATGAAACATCCAGGCCATAGACAAGGCTATTCGTTGTTCTATGTAAAGTGATGGCAAATCCTTATTACTTAGGACAGTGTGTTCATAGCACATTGGTAACAGAGAGCCTGAGTTGGTGCCTACCTCGATCCTTTACTTCTACTGGTACTGGATGATGTTCTGCATGCTACCAAAGGAGAAATATGAATATCAACCCAGCTCTCAACCCTGGATCTACAAAAGTGACCTGCCTTCAAGAAGTGCTAGTGCAGTAGTGGCAGAAGACTTCTGGAAGTAACCAAGAACTCTTTGATTACTTATATTTAAGGCCAAGTTCGCAAAATAGAGCCTTTCCCAAACACTGTTCAAGTGGTCAAAATCTGAAACTAGACAGGCCAGGGATTTAGTGTAAAATCAAACACTACTGTTCTGCTAAAGGAATATAGCAATAGAAAGCAAAGTAAATGACACTTAATGACATCTCCTTGCTAAATTGTACCAAATCTTAGATTCTCCCCCAAACCTACTCATGGCACCAAAATGATCATGTGGGAGATTCTAACACACTGTTTGCAAAGTTCTTCTTCAAACTTTGTGCGTAGGTTTGCCTCTTTCCCCCCACAGATTCTGTGCACTAACAATAATAGAATACATCTTAGAATAATTTTATCTCAAATGATTGTGATCATCCCTAATCATAACTAATTTTCAGCCCCAGCTGATTTTCATTTATTACTATGTGAAGGGCACAGTTTTCATTTCCATAGATTCTTAATTCAAATATTTCATATATAGGGAATTGACAGACTTCGAGAATTTTTCCAATACTGCTATTAATATGATAAGCTAAATCTCTACTCTTTATTTTCATCAGGCATTTTCATCTTCCAAACTATCACAGAACAGACCACTAAACTCTAAGTATGATGTGCTTTTTCAAGTTGAACATTCAGAGAGTTTCTGTAACCTTTTCCCAAAGCGACATGGCCAAGTCTGTCACAGAAATGATTTCATTCTTCTAGTACCAGTTTCTCCTCAAGTTTGTGTCACTATTGATCTATAAATACCAGAACCAAAGGTAAATTGGAGATGTAATGGTTTATTAGGTTTATATATCTAAGCCATGATACATCATTGGAGGGAGTTAGATTAAGAGCTCAAGAATAAATTGGGAGAGGAAGCACATAGAAAAGCTGCTTAGTGGCTTGATCTCCATCTTTGTCTTAGGGTCAGCTAGCATTCTTTATACCACAGACCACTTTCTTCACAATGGTACTGTCTGTACCAGACCCAACCCTCCCATATCAATTTATAGTCAAGAAAGTGCCCCCACAAATGTGCAAATACATCATTCTAATGGTGGCAATTAATCAACTAAGATTCCATCTTTCCATGTATTTAAATTTGACAATCGAAGATTAGATGCTACTGAGTGAGTGCTGGCAGTCTGGCATGAGGCACATGCTTATACGCTAAGATAAACTCACAGCTCCCATCTGTCCTAGAATTTCTTTTGTAAATCTATTTTCATTTGTTCTTGATTTCATTCATGACACTAGCTCTGCACTATACGGTAACCATCTCTCCATCTATTTCAGATTTTTTTGCTACCTTGAGTGTGTACAAGTCTTATACAGGCAACCACGGTGCTGTATGTTTATGTAACAGTAATGTTATGCCACAAGGCCTGACTTTCATAGAACTTCTTCTCCAACTATGGCTCTTTAGTTATTTCTACCCCTCTTCTCTAAAGTTCTTTGAGCTTTGGTAGCATGGTTTTGTGTATATGATATAGATATACCATTTACATCTGGGCAATTACAATTTCCTATTATCAGTACTTTGACCAGTAGTGAGTGTCTGCATAAACCATTAACATTTATAATATGAATCTTTTTAACCAATATGGGGATTAGCACAAATATAGGGATAAAACATAAATATTTCGAAGAAAGTTTGATAACACAAACATTTAGCAAACACCAATAGGTTTTTCGGTAAGACTTATGACTTTGTTACCTATGGATTAAGACGTTATTTACAGTATCAGACATGAAATATCTCTAGTAGAAAATGTTTCTTCATCTTTCTTTGGTACAGTTAGGGAAATAATGAATCCCAACACTGCCCAAATTAAACACTGACTATACATAGGGAGTCAGTGTTTATCTACAGCATGGCTACACATCTTTAGTTAAGAAACAGAGCATTCAGTTTTTAGTTCTCCTTAAGTACTTACCTTTTTTCCTGGGCAGTTGGTTCAGATCCAAGTTTATATATATATAACCTCTATGGTGACTGTTTCCAAGAACTCCAAAACAGAACATAACACTCAATTCTTCACATTCAACTGTAGGTGAATGTGTGTGGGCCAACTTTTCCTTGAAAGTAGCAGAAACCCTACAAATATGCTGAAGCAAATATGGAATGTGTTGTTCAAAATAACTGGAAGCTAATGTGATACCACTGGCTTTACATACTGAAAGTGAATAGATGCAAGTAACAAATAATGATGACCCCTCCTCCCACAATTTTAAAGTGCTCTGAGCTATCTTTGTTGCTTGGTTTTCTTGCATTAAATCAACAAATGAACATAAAAACAAAACAAAACAAACATACAAAAACCACATCTTGCTTATATCAACAACTAAGTCTTGCTGCCTTCAAATTCTTGTAAGAAAAAATAATTTTTGGGAGTATGAATTGACAGTGATGTTACAAGATAGACTAGATTAGAGTCTGATTCTGTTTTCAATGGCCCGGAATAAACTATTATACAAGGTAGGACATGGAAATGGTGATCATCATAGCAGACTTGGGTAATTATTAGAAACAGTTTCAACTGTAAAATGTTGGGCATGAGAAGGAAATGAGCTTTGCACAGAACATTTTGTCACCAAGTATGTATCTTACTAAATGTAACAAGCATTTTGCATTAAAATGAGGTATTTACTCTTTCTTAATTCACTGTATATGTATATACACACAAATGTGCATTGAAATATGAAATCACTTGTAGAACATTTTAATAACAGGAAATTTCACAATTAACTATCTATCGGTGTGCAGTTATCCATATTCTAGTGGCTAGTTATTATCATTATTGAATCAGAATTTTGGCAATGATAACTATACATACAGCAATAAAACAGAATAACCTCTTTGTTTCCAAGATGCTTCGTTTTGAAACACATTTTAGACACATAATGTAAAAAAAAAATTGTGCAATTTATTCTGTAGTTTTATTAGTTAAAAATAGTTACTGCCTCCAGAAATTTACATGGAATGAGATGTTTACACTATATACACGTTTTTCAATTTATTAGGATCAATATTAAGACCTAAATACAAGACCCATTTTTAATAATTCCAATTGTGCTTAATTAGTATTTTCTCATCAGTTACATATGGGCTATAAAATGCTAATGATGCCAGCAAACTATGTATCAATTTAACTATGCTAATAACTCAAGGAGGTGAACTAAAGCACTCAATTTCTTTCAAAGTACTTTGAATCTAGTCAACATATTTTTCAGTTCTATGCAATGCAGGAAAAGAATGATGGGCCTTACTTTCAATTCACTCCCTCCATTAAGTCAACCATTTGGACAACACAATATCATTAAAAGTGTGAAAACCAAAATCTCTGCCATAAACCCCAGAAAAGCCTCAGGTGCTGACAGATTTCCCATCAATTCTTATAAAACCTGATTGTGGCAATTATCTTTCACATCAAAGGGTCTTTTCAGAATTTTTTAAGACCAGAATTATGTCTCAGGACATGAAAACTCCCTTGATCCCATAATCCTTAAAAAAGATGACAAGGTAAGGAACAATTGAGGGATTTTGAACGTATTTTACTCTTCTAAATAGAGAGTACAAGCTTGTTTCCAAGGTTTCAGTAAGCACCTCAGCGTTTTTCTTCCTGCCCCCAGAAACGAAGAACATGAAGGATTCATTCCGGTACTTCTGAGAAGATAAGACCTGAAAAACATCACTATTTAAGCTACTGGTAATATCTAGCCCAAATCATAATATCAATGAGTCAGAAACTTCTTTATAAAGAGATAAATAAGCTTGATATACAGTCATTGGGTGATCCTGTCCAGACCATTAGGTTAATCTGCTCGGAGAAAATATTTAAATCTCTAATTTGCTCATAATGCTTCAATGCTCATCTTACTTCCAGCCAAATTACCACAGCTCTCTTGCCATCTGGTCATCATTCAACTGTTGTTTTTCTGGTGTCAGGAAAATTTTAAACACATCAGATAAAGGCCCTAAGGGACTCTGGAATGGCTAGCATTCATGCTAAACTCATAATTCTTCATGGAAAAGAAAAGGAGGGGGACTCTCAGAGTGCTGACCACTGTAATCCTTTTTATCGTGATTATCCACACTTCCCTAACAGCATTTAGGTCAAGATTGTTTACACAGCAATACCTACATAATAAATGAAGATGATTGATTAAAACCAATGGTGCTATATCCAGTATTCACCCATGTACTCATTATTTAATAAAAAATGTACATTGTCCAACGTGATACAGAGTAAAGCACTAGATATATAGAAGTAAATGCAATGTAGTTGTGTTTAAGAACTATGGATATCAAGGGCATGAGATATGAGATGACTAGGTTAAAGGCTTGCCTGTTGTACATGCCTGGCAAACTGATTTTCATCATGTATCCCATAAAGGAAGGAGAAAAACCAATTTCCAGATTTGATTGTGGACCTGCACTTGTGTTCTCTAACACAGCCCTGGCTGCTTCAAAACATCATATGGATACATCTAATAAATAATGAATAGAATGCAAGTTAAATAAAAGACTAAGGGAGATGGGAGATGAGCTGACTTAGCCATTACAATAAAGTCTCAGTAGGTGCGAATGAAAGCCACCATAAGCTAGACAGGGTACTTTTGGATTTTCAACATGAAAACTCAAAGTAGCTGATACTTTGTAACTTGCAGAAAAGTTGAATTGTCAATGTGTTCTTTGGTTTCTATGAAGACCATACTCCCTGAGCATAGGCGCTGCTGAAACTGTCTCAGCTACAATATTGATCATTAAAATGGATGTGAAAAGCATGTTCCACATTACCTATATTTTAAAAATCATTTTTCCTTGTGCTTCCTATTCACCACTAACCTTCTATAGTATCTCCCAAAGAAGATATATCACTTCCAATGAAGACTAATATTTGCAGAGACTATTTGGGAATTTTAAGTTTGTGCTCTGAGATGCAGATGTCAAAGTTGAAAGGCAGTAGCAGTCATCTGGCTGGTGACTACAGAGTTGGTGACAGGAGCATTGATGGTGGTCTATGGACCAACAGGAGCCCATGATGATTCTAAGTCTTAATTACACAGTTTGCTTTGTGTTACACATAAGGAATAAGATGTTTCTATAAAATAAGAAATATTCCCTAGAATCTGTAGCCTGCAACTGATCAGCAACACATCAAATATGCCAATTACACTTGATACCACTTATTCTTTTCCTGAATTATTATTTCCTAAATTTTTCTATGTTGTATTTCCTTAAGCATCTCTTCCCATGCAGAGTGCTGAATGGGTTAGTATGGCTTCTGTTTTTATTTACAACTGTGTATGTTGGCTTTTGTTATTCTATTTGTTAATTGTAACATAACAAGGCTTTTGGAATGGGCCCTGTGTCTTTGAGATATATCAATATACCAATTGTATAGATATGAAGTTTAGTGCACTACGCTCTTTTGAGCACACTGATTAAGATGGCCATTATGGTGATTCCTTTTAATCCCAGCACTTTGGAGGCAAAGACT